>NW_024038896.1:1200000-1720000 GCF_016077235.1 Cyprinodon tularosa | reverse complement strand
AATGAAAATGGCAGAGGGGACGACTTGAAGCTGCTAGCGGTCTCCAGCTCACGGACTGATAGGATTGAAGCTCCTGTGTCGAGTTCTGCTTATGACAGCAGGTACCTGGAATCTCTCTGTATTTGAATAGAATATGATAGAAAATTGCTATATTGTCCCACAATGGGGAAATTGTGGTGTTCATACAAATGTGGACCTTAAGGGCAGATTATACTTCTGCAATCGCATACATCAAATGTCGCTTGGGTCTGGTCGCGAACCAGTTTTGCTGGTATGCTTCTGCAATGTCGGTCTGGAATTTCTAGGGATGCAAAGCAGTTTCCGGCCAAAGCGCAAGGGGGAGCCTATTAGAGAACTTTTTGGGCAGATGGTCACGAGAACTTCGACGGCGCTAGCGAGATTGTTTATTTTCCAAAACAACAATGGCGTGTCTTCAAGATATCACGGAGATGGATCTAAAGTTGCTAGACATAGAAGAGGAACAGGTTCTGTTAATGGAGTTGGGAAAAAGACCGATTAACCTTTCATCGTAGTTGTCCACTGAAGTTGTTCCTCGGTTTTTAAAAATGGTACACCCCGGCACCGAAACGTGAAGAAAGAGCAATTAGACAGCTGGAAAGGCATACCAAGGACCAATCACAGCTGCTTTTTGTCTGCGCACTTCCGCTTGTGATCTGCACAGATTTGTGAGCGCCCGATGCGTAGTCAGGATATTTTTTATGTGCGCTACGACAGTTGCAGAACCTCTGCGTGGGGGGCATGGTCGCGCACAGAGACAGATTTGACGGTTGCAGATGCTATGCGTCAGACCCATAAATTGGTCTTTAGGAAAATGTATAAGAATAACATACTAGTGAAGAGTTAAAAGATAAACGATAAAATCTGCACTGTAAATTTTTTTCATAATATAAAAAACTGTGCACCTGGAGAATAAATAATCACTATACAGGACATTTTTACAGTAATCGATATTTGAAAATACCAGCAACATCAGAGATGTTCATAGTTTGAATGCAGATTGATTTTGTAAGTGGTGTAATACACACACTTGTTGTTTGTTTTTAGGAAAGGGATGCTGGGAAAGGGCTTCTCACGACACACCTCAGCTGTTAAGTCTAGCACGGAGCCTCTCCCTTCAGAAGCTGTTATTGATATCAAACCTGAGATGGACGATGATCTCATTGCTGAAGAACCTGTAGAAACGAGACAAGGTCGCATCCGTGGAGCTACAGGTCGGCCAACTGCTGAGATCTACAGACCTGGTCAGACTAGGTTTACTTCTATGAGCTCTCTGGAGTTGTGTCGACCGACAGAAGGATCCTCTAGTATAAGGCAGCAGGACGGACGGAGCAGCAGAGCATCCAGAGCAGGGCTGAGCAAGGTGCTGTGAAGCCTTTTTTATATTCAAACTACATTTGGCATTTAGGTGTGTAGCTTTTATTGGTATAGATCTATAGGAGGTGAACAAATCCAAAATGCAGGGTAAGTAAACTATGTTGTTTATTCCATGAAGGATACTGATAAATTTGCTGATAGTTTGCATTCATAATCTCAAAATCGAAACAAATTCAGATTTAATATGAAGGTTTCTACAAGACTTTACAGAAATGTGTGCATTTAGATGTATTAACTAGGCATTTCTGTCCTATTCTTCTTAGTGTACATGGATGTTTGTTTACATTTGTTAAGCTACATCCACTTTTCTAAAACATCTAAGAGTGTCTTTACTACTAATTAAGTGATTTGAGTATTTGGTGCCATATTAGATGGCTTTTTGTCTGGATGTTAACCTTCCATTCTCATCAACGCTCAATGCCTGGTGGAATATTTTGGTCACTTTTTCTTCTTCTGATTCTTGACATGTCATGAATACGCTTCTTTACTGCTTTATCACATTTTTATTTTAACCTTTGAACCCAATGGCATACAGCGATCGCTGTTCTCTTATGTGCGATCAATGAAGTGGAAAGCTGCTTCCAGGTTTATTGTGCCATCATAATGGCAGCACAGGCGAAGGCTGATGTCATGTGGGAACTAATAAAACTTGTGTTTTATTCTTATCTGGCACATATATTTTGTCTTGTTAATTTTGTTTATGCTGACTGATAAATTGCTAAACCTTGAAATACTGCTAGAGTATAAGGTCATTTTCTATCCGTCTGCTATAATGACAGTTGTTCTTGTTCTTACTTCTGTAACACAGACCTGAAAGCTCTACAATATCTCAGGTTACCAAACAGAAAATAGTCTCTTGTAAAAATCTAAATAATCTTTACAAAAAAAAAAAAAAAATTATTAAAAACAATCCACTGGACTTGGTTTCTTAGACTTAGACTTAGACTTCTTTATTTGTCATTTTGTATGCACAGGGTGCATACAGAACGAAATTGCGTTACATACAGCTTATGAACGTTGCATTGATATTTCACAATGGCACGAGTTATAGAAAAATACAAAAAGTGCAGCAGTGGTCAAAGTGTGAACAGTGCAGAGGATAAGAGACAGTGTGCAAGTTGCAGTGGTTCAGTGCAAAATGGCATTTGTGCAAAAAATGCGTTATTGAAAAATACAATGAGATGAACAATTTAAAGGGCTAAAAGTTAAAAGTTCAGCAGCATTTGATGCCCGAGATTCCAAGTTTGAAGACGTTTCGCTTCTCAACCAGGGAGCTTTTTCAATTCAAATGTATTCTATATAATGAGTTCTATATAATCTTGTTCTCAAAGGACTATGTGCTACAACGTTTAGCTCAAGTGTAAGACAATTGTTTTAGGTCCTCTTCAAGGTTTTTCAGGATCATCTAACTTTTCCTTAAGACCATGAACTTGAAGTAAATTTATCATTTGACTTACAATTTTGTCTGGGCGTGACATGACTTGACATGTTTGTTTAAAAAATGTAGATGCAAACAGCTCTGTATGACACTTGATGAGAGATTTTGAGTCTGTATATTGGTGCTATTTTGGAAATGCTCTAATGAAAACATTTGATAGCAGGCAGAATTATTAAAATGCTCAGTTTCTTTGCAGATGTCCTTGTTGTGTTTTTAACGATGGCTGCGCTCCTCTTCCCAGCAGGAGGAGATGTCACGGAAAAGGAAGGCTCCCGTGGCGAGCTCTGTCGTTCGAGTGAACAGAGCAGACGAGGAAGACGAGGAAGAAAGTGATGATGCAGAAGAAGATGACCCGAGTTATGGCAGCAGAAGCCTCTCCAGCAGAGTGTCGCTTCCCTCCAAACCTGAGCGAAAGTTAGTCTTACTAAAGCAGCGTGGTAGTTTGGGTGTTTGACCAAAGCAGAGAACTATTGTCAGCAATTTGGTTGGTTTTGCAAATAAATATAGAAATCACAGTCGTAACTTCTTGAAGGACTGGTGGGGACAGTCCCCACCAATAATTTTAAAACATAAACTTTGTCTCTCACAATATGTGGGACAAATTTCTAAATTTGATTTTGCTGCAAAGGGAAAACATCCACCAATGTATTCCTGTTTTCTGGATGGATTAATAGATGGATGAATGAAACTGAAATTGTGTCCATACTAGGGAGGCATGATATGTTGCTGTTGGCATCGGAATCAGCTGTTATTCATCCTTTTTTTTTTATACTTAATGTCTAACTACCCATAGATATACATATAAGTATAGTTTGGTTCTTTCGTGTCCTCAACAATAGGAAAGTACAATAGGAAACTGTAGGTCCATCAGCCTTAGTGTCCCCCCAAGTTTCATCACAAAGTTACACCCTTGATATAAATATCAGTAATTTCCCATAACAACAATAACAATTTTTGATATTGATATCGAGCAGGATTTTCCTATTAGTGCACCACTCCATTCGGCCTCATAATATATACATCATTCAGCTCAAGCAAGCTTTTTATTGTTTTATTTTATTTAGACCGACTCTCCCACCAGCCAAACAAGCCAACAGGAATCTCATCCTGAAGGCCATCTCTGAGGCTCAGGACTCAATCACCAAAACTACATCTTATCCTGCAAGTAAGTTTCCTTCAGATACAGATTCAGAAATGCAACACTCACAATTCTCCAGGTTACCGGCCGGTTTAACATGCTAGCAAGATCATTCAGAAAGTCTAGAGTTATCACAGGTTAAATCTGTGTTTTAGTCTCACCTGTGCTCTCCTGGCCTAACACTTTCCTGCAGTGCCACAGAGACAGACGGTTCCTGTGGCGCCTCGTACGCGCTTGGCCAGCAGCGAAGAGATATCTGCAGCCATCCAGCTGATGCACAACCTAGCCCCCAGAGTGGAAGCATACGCCGCTGTGGAGCAGCCTGCCTCCAGAACACCAAGTATGCAAGAAGTTAACAGCGATCTCTGTTCATCTATGTTATTTAATGTAATATTAATTCTTTGCTCTAACTCTAGCGAGATCATTGGCTTCACGTCTTCAGTTAGAGGCCGCTGATACACAACATCAGATTGAATATGGTATGGGTCTCTTCTTACTCCTGTTTGGTCAGTTACTGCTGTAGACAAGTCAAGCAACATTTAAGTTCTTAAAGACAAGGTATACAACTTTTTAGGCTACAGTTTCCAAACTTTATAGCATACCGCTCAAAATGTCATTGTATAAAACAATCAAATGTGATTAAAGAGTACTAATTTACAGTAAAACCCCCCAAAAATCTAGATTTTAATAGACATCAAATAAATTATTTTTGACAATGGATTTTTCTTTTCCCTGCTAAGTGTTTTTTTCCTTTAGGGAAAGTTTAAACAACTGCTCAAATGTAAACCTACCTCCTCACATTGAATTGATTTTTATACAGCTGTGGAAACCCCTGCTGGCTGTGAGTCAAAGACCTCAGATACGCGCTCTTTCATAATGAGTCGGCCGACCTTGGAGGAACCGTCTGTCCAAAGTCAGCAACAAGTCCATACCCCAGCTTTGCCACGCACAGTCCAGGCCAGGTATGCACACTGAATTAGCTTTAACATTGCAAGTTACAACCAACAAAATACTTTATTTATTCCAAAGGGAAATTAAGTGTTGTTGTAACTTTTTTGCTCTTTTTTTTCCCAATGACTTGTTATAGACGTTTATAGCTATAGGCAGAAATGATCTCCTGTAGCAGTCTGTCATGCAGCAGATCTGGAGAAGCCTCTTACTGAAGACACTCTCTTAATAGTCTGATGAAGAGGATGCTTATTGTTGTCTATAATTGTCTTCACTTTATTGGGAATTCTTTGTGAAATCTTCTCCAGTTTCTAGAAGAGTTCATAGAACAGCTGGCCTTTTTTATAAGCTTGTTGAGCCTTTTTTAAGTAATTTGCTCAGATGCATATCACACTCAACAACACACGGCTATAAGATATGCAGCATCTTGCTGCATACAAAGGACCTGAGCGTCTTTAGCAAGCAATCTGCTTATAGATTGTCCAGGTGAACACCAAGGTATCTATACTCCTCCGTCACCTCAACTCCTTCTCCTTTGATGTTAATAGGTTTCACCTTGTTCGTGTTTCTTTAGAAGTCTACAATCATCCTCCCTAGTTTAATTGACATTCATGATCAGATGATTGTTTCCACACCATGCCACAAAGCGGTTCACCACCTCTTTGTGCTCTGACTGTAGAGCCAAAGTATGTATCTGAAGATGAGAGGACTCAGTCTGGTACTGGAAGTCAGACGCCTACAGAGTAAACAGGACTGGTCAGAGTAGCATCCCCTGTGGTGCTCTTGTGCTTCTGACTACTTGATTAGACAGTTGACTCTTCAGTGTATCTGCAGTCTGTTTGTTAGGTAATCTTTGATCAGGCAATTGTTGATGCCTCCACCTGAGTCTTCTGGAGTTTCTCCTAAAGTAAGTCAGGCTGAATTGTTACATTCAGCAGAGAAATCGAAGAACATTATCCTCACAGTGCTGTCTGCCTTGACTAATTGAAGCAGGTGCAAGGTAGTAAGAAAAGGTGAACCAACAGGAGTCTAGAATCCCACAGCGCACCTGTGACATAAACATAATGCTGTCCAACATCCAGTAAAAATCCACCCTACTGTGAAATATGGAGGTGGATGCATCATGTTGTGGGACTGGTATCAATTTGCCTGAAGACAGAGATATTCTGGAAGAAATGCTGTAGAAGTTTGCAGCAGAGTTTTCTTACAGTTAGTCAACTAAACAAGGAGTTAGACCTACACTAGTTCAGATCAAAACTGTTCACTTGGTTTCAACATAAAACATGTGCATAAGTACAAAGATTTATACTTTTTTTTGCAGAGCATTACATTTTATTTTTTTGTGGGGTTTTTTATTATTCTCCCTGCGAATCTCCCCTAAAATGTCTGTCTCTTGTTTAAAGGGAGGGAGTTGACTCCTCCAGTCCAAAGTTCATTGTGACGTTAGACGGTGTTCCGAGCCCGCTGGGTAACCTTCTAGACGGAGACATGGATTTGGATGATGTGAGACCATCAGCAAAGGTTACAGAGGCTGCCGGCCTGCCGGTTTACAGGGAGCCCAAAGTCAGCATCCTCAGCAGGTTACAGGGTGTGGTCACATCATCAGAAGGTCTGGCATTTCCACTGTTATATTTTTTATGTTCCCTTAAGTAAAAACCAAAATGACAGATGGAGCACTTTTCTTTATTTATTGACAGATGAAAGGATGGAGATGGAGATGGCAGGTGAGGATGATGTCCCTATGAAGAAGCAGAAGGTTATGGAGCGCTGCAAGTTCTGGCCTGTCTGTAAAAGTGGAGATGAGTGTATGTACCATCACCCAACAGCACAGTGCAAGTGAGTAACTTTGATGGAACTAGAGTACATAAATCTTCCAGGCGTTCGAGTTATTCTGAGAAATTATGGATTATTGTGTTGTTTTTTTCAGGACTTTCCCAAACTGCAAATTTGGAGATAAATGCCTTTTTGTGCATCCTAACTGTAAATATGACGCTCGCTGCGCAAAGCCAGACTGTCCCTTCACTCACGTTAGCCGCAGAGGTTCTGTTGTTCCTCCACCCAGAACAGGTAACCTTTGATTGCCTTCATAGTAAAACAATCTGTGTTTATGTTAAATGTTCTCTATCTATTGTGCAACTTTACAGCAGCTCTGTTTTGCTTTTCTTTGTATTTATGCTGAACAAAAAGGTACTTGGTCAGGATCTAATATAATATAATTATATTGTTAGATTCATATCTATGAAATACATTGTAGTCAGTAATTATAATTACAGTTAAGAACACCGAGCCAAGTAAATCAAGTTGTCGATCTTGCAGCAATCCTTTCATCATAAGCAACTGTGTGACAAGAGTGAGAAATATGCCCTTTAACAAGAAGTACTGTCACAGTGGGGTAGAGGTTTGACACATGCAGACACTGAAGCTGAAGGTGGTTACTTGCAGGTTTAATTAACCAAAAAGGGGCAACAGAGGTAAAACTCCAAAACATAACTCCCAAGAATCCACAAAAATATAGAAAAAACAGGAAAACTCAGTTTAAGGGGATGAAATGATGACAAAACAGCAACAGCGACTGAGCAGGAGGTGAATATATGGGAGAGAGAAACAAAGACAAGGTTAATCAGCAGGTGTGACAAATGAATCTAGAAGGGAGCTAGGGAAAGGGAGAATGACACAAGAGGGCAAACAAGAACTCAAATACATCCACCACATAATAGGAATTAAAACAGTTATCCCCCCCTTGGTCAAGGCAGCTTTATGGCTGCGTTACCTTACAACTGCAACTCCTCTTTTAACGGCATTTGGCACTTTTCCGTCTTGTAGAGAAGGACTTGATCCTGGCTGTTACAACACAGTTCTATCTCTGCTGGTAGGATTTAGTTGAGGATTCCAAAAAAACATACTGCCTGGTGTAACACAATTTGTTCAGATTTTAAAAAAAACTAAACCAAAACTTTCTAAAATACAAAACGAATAGAACCAACCTATGAAGCCTGCAAAATTAGGCTTTTACCGTTAAAAAGGGGTGGTTCAACAAGCTACAACTGTAGATTAAAAAAAATTAGAGCGTGCCTTTATATACATGAAAAATAATTCTGTTTATTTTATCCTGACAGCTGTGCAACCAAACCAGAATGCAACCGTGTGTCGCTTCTTCCCAGAGTGCAAGAAAGTGGACTGTCCCTTTTTTCATCCAAAGGTAAGCAAATAGGTTAGCATAGTAACTAGCCCCGCCCGCTTGTGTCCAAAGTCATTTTTGCCTGTGAGTGATCTAGCCTCGATCAATGCCCCAGGCCCTAGAAGTGGCTGGCCAATCACAACGCAGTGATGTGTTTTGAATTTCTTGATCCAAAGCGGGTGGGGTTTTGAGAGCGTGATGAAAAAGCTGTGCGACTCTGGAGAAAGCAAAACAAGGAAGATGGCAACTATTGAACAGTTCTCGATTGACTCAGCTTTGGAATCAGTCTTGTAAGGATTAGACTTGTTTTTTTTTTTAAACGTGAGCAAGAAGAGGCTCTACGCTCATTCGTTTTAAGAAGGACGTATTCACCATTTTACCGACAGGCTTTTTTTTTTTTGTGTTTACACTCCCCCACCAGCTTTCTGTCACGCTACGAGTATTGGCCAATAGGCACAGACATGTTTTAAAAAAACAAGGGGTGGTTCCCATCAACAATCTTCCGATGTCTCATTCATCAGGGCCAGACTATATTACACATTTAATCTCACGTTAGTCTGGTTTATCAGGCTACTAAGAGGTAGCTCTGCATAGAGGGTTTTAACCATGGAGTCACCTAGTAGTTGCTTTCAATCTGAGCAGTTCTGACTTGTTTCTGTTCCTCTACAGCCTTGTCGTTTTGCCACGCAGTGTAAAAGAGCTGGGTGTACCTTCTACCACCCAACAGCAGCTGTGCCTCCCAGACACGCCCTGAAGTGGACGAAAGACAGAGCAGGTTAGAAACCGCAACATAATATCTACTCACATAAACATAAAGTAATTTCTTCTCCACCAAACCGGAGAATTTAATCTTATTTTGATCATGTTGGTCTGTTGTTAAATCAGTTCTGCTGATCTCAATAGTTTAGGTTATGTTGTCATCTTTGCTGATTATGGATGTAATGAATGCAAATTATATGCATCCACTAAATCTAATTTCTTTCCTCTTACAGCTAATTAAGCCCAGAGAGTCATGGTCAGTTGTCAAGCTGTGGAAGATGTCCATCATTTGTGTTTCCAGGACATTAGATGGAACATTTAATTATGGTTTTTTTTAGTGTATTATTTGAACTGATTTTTAAAAAGTGTCTTTTGTAAAATGAAAGTGAGTTTCTGCTGATGTACCCAGTATATTAAAGGCTCAGCAATGTTTCTACTTATGTCTTGAAGTCATTTCCCTGATGTGTTATCAGGTTGGTTTGTGAGCTCTGCCAGCCATGATATGTTAAGAACTGATGAAAAGTATTATCAACCTCATTTGTAGTTTGGATCTCCTATTTAGGGGAGAAATGGTATACTCCTGTTAAACATTGATTGATTGACTTTATAGATCTCACAGTGGAGAAATGTACTCATTAAATCAGCTCAAATAGTCAAAAGGAGAAGGTGGTGCCAAAGGAAGAAACTAATGGAGCCGCTGAGCTCCTCTACAGAATGGTGCAGAGGGTGAAAGGTGTTGTCCATGATGGATGTAAGCTTGGACTGCACCCTTCCCTCAGCCCCTTCCTGCACTGAATCCAGAGTGTGGCCTAGGACAGAATCAGCCTTTCTCACCAGTTTGTTCAGCCTCTTTCTGTCCCGCTCTGAGCTGCTAGGGGGGCAGCAGACACCATAGAGGAGGGCTGATGCCACCACAGAGTCATAGATGATATGAAGCAGGGGCCTGCTCACTCCAAAGGACCTAAACCTCCTCAGGAGGTGGAGGCGGTTCTCACCTGAGTGAAGTTGGTCCCCCCACCTTCTTCAAATCAGACAAAATTAGTGTCAAACCTTTGTGCCGCTACCATTGTAAAGATGTAAAGAAATATGTTTAGAGGTCATCAAAGGTCAACCAGCCCCCCCACCTTCTTCAAATCAGACGAAATGGGTGTCAATTAACTCAGATCCGTTTGTGCAGCAAAAATTGTCGTTTGTGCTGCTTTGGCTTTGAAGATATTAATGGAAATGCAAAGGTAAACCAGCCCCCCCACCTTCTTCAAATTAGACAAAATTTGTGTCAAACATTTTTGCTATGTTTGTGCAGCAAAAACAGATGTTGACTGACCTTTGATGACCTCTAAAAATATGATCATTAAAATGATAGAAGTACAAATGAAAATTTTTGCCATTCAAGAATATAAAATGTTAAGATTAATTTTAAATATAAAGTATTTAAAATAAATAAAAAAAGTTTAAAATGCATATTTTAAAATATATAATTTTTTTGTACTGCTATCATTTTAATGATATTAATAATTGTAGAAGCCATCAAAGATCAGTGAACATTTGTTCATTCTGAAACTCTGAATTTTATATAAATTATAAGTTGCTAACCTATGATTATATAATTTTAAACTAAAAAAATGATAGCAGCACAAACAAAAATTTTTCCTGCACAAACCAGTACAAACGCTGGTGAGTTAATTGACACCCATTTCGTCTGATTTGAAGAAGGTGGGGGGGCTGGTTGACCTTTGATGACCTCTAGAAACATTTCTTAATATCTTTAAAATGATAGCAGCACAAACGAAAACTATGCTGCACAAATGTTGCACAAATGTTTGACGCTAATTTTGTCTGGTTTGAAGAAGGTGGGGGGGCAACTTCACTCAGGTGCGGTTCTCTCCCTTCTTATACAGAGCGTCGGTGTAATGAGTCCAGTCCAGTTTATTATTGACATGAACACCCAGGAATTTGAAACTCTCCAGTTTCTATGTCCTGCCCCTGGATGTTCACGGGGGAGTGAGGTGGGAGTTTTCTCCTGAAGTTGATCACCATCTCTTTGGTCTTACTGGTGTTAAGACACAGGTGGTTCTTCATACACCAGTCCACAAAGTTCATTACGAGTGACACCAGCTCGTTTTGCTCAGAAACACAGCCTATATTGGCCAGGTCATCTGAGAACTTGCATACTGAAGGCGTTCGGTGAGGTAGTTGATGGTCCGGGCAGCAAAATGTCTGTCCACTCCAGCGTCCTCCACCTTCACTCTCAGCAGCTGTGATCTGATGGTGTTGAAAGTGCTGGAAAAGTCAAAGAACATGACTCTCACAGTGCTCCAGGTGGGTGAGCGCCTGCTGCAGCAGGTAGATGATGGCATAGGTGTGTGTTATTTGACTCAGTCAGATAACACTTTCTTTTCATTTATCAAATATCAACAGGCAGAGGAATACGCACATCTCTGACTTAGTGAAATGACCAGAGAACATATTTCCCTCACAGGTGTAAGGATCTTCTATTGATCACTTATGAGACAGATTATTGTTTAACTGGACATTTATTTTGAAAATACAGAATCTATTAAATATGTCATCAATCTTATATCTTTTCATTTCCTGATCACACAAACTTTTCACTTTCTACAATAATTTTAGACTTCTGAAATCTTCTAGCTGTTCTTTATTTCAGATCTAAATGATAAATAGATGTGTCAGGCTGCTGAAAAGTCATTCTGAAAGAGATTACAGAGCTCACTGGTCAAAAGGGCACAGAAGTGCTTGTTCTTCCTGTAGAGGATGAGTAGATCCCACCCATCCTCACCACCTTCTACAGAAGCACCATAGAGAGCGTTCTGACCAGCTGTCTCACTGTGTGGAGTGGAGGCTGCATCGCCTCAGACTGGAAGAAGGTGAAAAGAGTGGTGAGAACAGCAGAGAGGATCATCAGGGCTCCTCTTCCCTCCATTACAGACATTTCATCCCAGCGCTGTGTGTCCAGAATCCATAACATCATCAGCGACCCCTCACTCCCCCACCATGTACTGTTCTCCCTGCTGCCCTCTGGGAAAAGGCTTTGCAGCATTCGCTGTAGGACCAGCAGGTTCTGCAACAGTTTTTTCCGCTGTCTTTAGACTGTTGAACTGTTGAAACTAATCAAGTCACAAATGGAGACTCTGCATCACACTTGTAAACATAATATTTGCAAAGCATGGCGAATTTCCTAATCCCTTTAAATGAAACTCACCTCAGTGTTTTACTGCATTTTGCACCACATTCATTTATTTTCTTTGCACCCTCTGAAACTTCCATATCAATGCCTTTTGAACCACGTCTTTAAACTGGTTTTCTTCTTCTCCTGCACTGGTCACATTTTGATCACTGCTGTACTTTATAAATGGAAATGTTCATTTTACTGCAAAGCTGCTCATTCATGGTTTAAAAGCTGTAGGCATCAAAATTGCATTTTAAATAGACTTTGTGTATTTAAAATGAAAATAAAGCCTGAGAGCTATCAGACTTAGATGAATCACAACCAATGTAAATTCTCTTCTTAAAGAGTTTACTGTATGAATCATCTTGATCAGGACCCACCAGATGTACATATATTTATGTAAAGCATTTCTATGTGTCTACCTTTCACAACATTTGGCAGATTTTAAGAATGCATTAGTAGGGGAATTCTCTGAAATATGTGTTTTGGACAGACATATTCAATAAAACGTGTCTTCACTCATAAAAAATTTAATTTAAACTAAAGTCACACCGAGGTGTAGCTATACTTTGGAAAGGTTTTGACTTAATTTTGAAAAATACTCAGAATAAACAGAGAGCTGATATCTAGGGTCTGTCACAGTCCTAGAGAATGACTTAAGGAAAATGACCAGAGAACATATTTCCCTCACAGGTATAATGATCTTCTATTGATCACTTATGAGACTGATTATTGTTTTACTGAAATTATTTTATCATCTGGTCATCAGAGCTTGATGTAGTATCAGCTGACCTCCAGTAGGAGGCGGTGTTGGACAAATTTCACAGCTGCTGTTTGAAGGTTTTTGATGAAAAAAGAAGCTAAAATAAGTAATACAGCAGCTGTGTTTTGTTCCACTGTAACTGTAGGTGTGGCAGTATTGTAGTGATGAGTATAAAAAGACTGGGTCTCACTGTGTTGCTCAGGCTGAACTACAGTATCTATTCACAGAGGTGATCCCACTACTGGGCAGTACGGGGGATTTGACCTGCTCCGTTTCCGACCTGGGCCGGTTCACCCCTCCTTAGCTGACCTGGTGGTCCTAGGCTCCCCCAGGATCACCATATCTATACTGAACTTAGTATGGACCCCTGCTCAACATAGGCCACTGCAGCTCAGAGCTCCTGAGCTCAAACAATCCTCCAGCCTCAGCCTCCCAGTAGCTTGGATTACAGGTGAGAGCCACCACACCCGGCGAGGAGCTGCTGCTCTGACAGGAACATCACCTGGAAAAAGGAGGAGATAGCAGGAGACACAGCAGAGGGACACCTAGGGGTGGGAGAGGTAACTGCACATAGTCAACTTTTATTGCTCTGAAATTTCTTCTTTTTTTTTTTTTTGCCCCTTTGTCTTTCATAAATGTTTCAGATCATGTAATTGAACAAAGATGACCTGAGTACACACAATCAACAAGTTTCAAATGAATATTTAGTTTCACAAAAAGGGGGAAAAAAGGTATAAATCAACCTAGAAACAAAATTACTACCCCTAAACCTAATAATCCTAATCCTAAAATAATTATTTATCATCTCATATAGTGCTTAACTACAACAGCCATATAAACCTGTTTTTAGATGTAAAGTCAACTTTAGGACTTATTTTAATTTCACCTCATTGGAGGGTTATCAAGCATAGACACCCTGTTTAAGGTAATTTCAAAGCTTCTCAATCTGATTTACAAATCCAGATTTTGACTATTAAACTTCAAATCCTTTTGTTTTGGGATTGCTGGAGTGCTTTAGATTAATGTGTATGTAGTTTGCTTAAGTCAAAGGATACACATTTGCTGCAGGACATAAGGACTGGAGAATTGATTTTTTTTTTTTTATGGAGTTTTATTTTTTATGTTATGTTATGTTTATTGAGTGCATTTCTCCATAAATAAGATTTTACAACAAACAAACAAACAAAAATGCTCCAAAGGTGAGATCTTTTCACAGTGGTTGCTTTTTTTAGTCAACAGTTGTTTTGGTCTTCCACAGTCTCTTTCTTATCCTATTCCAATAAACTAGGGCTGCAACTAACGACTATTTAGCTAATCAAATCTTAATTGGATGGAAAAAGGTTACTTGAAGTTTTAGGTTCCGGATTAGGGTCTGGATTTTATTTTGGTTTCTTGGATGTGTTGTTGAGTTGCTATTGGAAAAATCTTGCAAGGTTAATAACTAATTTACGTCTTTGCATTTGTAGATATTTTCTTTTGACTGGAATCCCAAGACATTAGAAGATGTTTATGAGCTTTTTCAGACTGACAAATGTTAATAATTTTGTTTTTTATCTGTTCTTTGTTTCATCACAGCAGGGCATGATATTTAACCTACTTTATGTTGCCAGAGGTTCAGTTGTAGTGGATTCTGGATTCTAAAGAGATGACATCTATCAAGGTTGGATGTGGTTACTCGTGTTCAATTTAATAAAAAAAACTCTATAAGGAGCAATTAGGATTTTTAGATTTAAAAAAAAGGATAGCTGGTTTAGACAGGTCAAGAGAGAAAAATGTATTCGATCTGCTATCTAAAGCTTTTTTTATAAGCAAATTTAAATTCAAAATTTAGACAGCAACTCTAAAGCTGGGTTTTGCACTGCTAATTAATTAATATTTATTTTAATTTATCCTAAACCCGCTGCTTATTAGGATTTAACTGACTTAACAGATTCTTTATAACAAGTGTATGTTACATAAAACTGCCCTGAATCGACTGAATATCATAAGGATGTAGCTAAAGCTACAAACAACAACAACCGCTATGCAAATATAAACCAATTATATCTATTAAATTAGCAGATTTGAATGTACAATGGTTGGCTCTGTTATTAAAAGTGACTGACAGAATATTCAAAGTGACCCATGATTCAACTATGACCTTCACTGATTTATGAAATATTTAATAGATCCTGTATTTTTAAAATAAATGTACATTTGATGAGTGAAGACACGTTTTGTTAAATATGTCTCTCCAAAACACATATTTTCAGAGAATTTCCCTTCTGATGCTTTCTTAAAATCTGCCAAATGCTGTGAAAGGTAGACACATAGAAATGCTTTACATAAATATATGTACATCTGGTGGGTCCTGATCAAGATTCAGTTGTGATTTATCTAAATCTGACAGTTCTCTTTCAGAAGGACTTTTCAGCAGTCTGACAGATCTATTTATCATTTAGATCTAAAATACAGAACAGCTAGAGGATTTCAGAAGACTAAAATTATTGTAGAAAGTGGAAAATTTTACTTGTGCGATCAGGAACTGAAAAGATGAATGAAAAACACTGGTTCAAGAGAGGATATGATAAATCTTTTGGTTTATTCTTTAATAAAACATTATAGCTGAGGACATGGCAGCATGTTGTCCTTTGGATGAAGGCTTATTGAAATAAAGACAGAAATTAGAACCGGTTCATTTGTAAAGTTTGTTCTAAATACTTTTTCAGACCTACAATCTAATTACCTTGTTAATCAGTCAATATGAACTCAGTAGTTTTATAAACAGAGAAAGAAACTGTTTTTTTACTCCTGACCTGGTGAGAAGACAGCTAACCAGACTCCACTCCAGCAAAGCTGCGGGCCCCAATGGTGTACTCCCCTGGGTGCTCAAAGTTCTTATCAGCTGTGTGGAATATTTAGCCTAGTCTTCAGTCTGAGCATGCTCCTCCAGAGAGTCCCCGTGCTGTGGAAGACGTCCTGCCTCGTTCCTGTGCCAAACACGTCGCGCCCTAGCGACCCTCAGGACTACAGACCGTTAGCACTGACGTCCCATATCATGAAGACCTTTGAGAGGCTAGTCCTGGAGCAGCTAAGACCCATAGTCAGGCCCTTCCCTGATCCAGTACAGTTCGCCTACCAGCCCTGCCTGGGATTTGAGGACAGCATCATCTTCCTGCTAAACAGAGTCTACAATCATCTGGAAAAGTCGGTGAGCACTGTGAGAATCATGCTCTTTGATTTCTCCAGTGCCTTCAACACCATCCGCCCAGCTCTACTGGGTGAGAAGATGACTGCGATGCAGGTGGAGGCCCTCATCGTGTCCTGGATTGTTGATTACCTGACGGGCAGACCACAGTATGTACGCCTACAGAACTGTGTGTCTGACAGGGTGGTCAGCAACACTGGGGCGCCCCAGGGGAATGTCTTCAACTATTGCAGTCCTGCCACCTTCAGAAGTTTTCTGATGACTCAGCAATTGTTGGCTGCATTGAAAAGGGTGAGGAGAGTGAATACAGGACCGTGGTTGGCAACTTTGTCACTTGGAGTGAGCTGAACCATCTGCAGCTGAACGTGACAAAGACTAAGGAGCTAATAGTGGATCTGAGGAGGACAAAAACACCTGTGACCCCTGTTTCCATCCAGGGGGTTCCTGTTGACACTGTGGAGGAGCATAAGTGGGAGTGTACTTTAACAATAAGTTGGACTGGACTAGAAACACCAAGGCGGTCTACAAAAAGGGCCAAAGCCAACTATTTTTCCTGAGGAGGCTGAGGTCCTTTAACATCTGTTAGGTGATGCTGAGGATGTTCTATGAGTCAGTTGTTGCTAGCACGCTCTTCTTTGCTATCAAATGCTGGGGCAGTGGGCTGAGGGTCGCTGGCAACAACAGACTAAACAAACTGATCAAGAGGGCCGGGGATGTTGTGGGGGAGCAGTTGGACAACCAGACCACCGTGGCAGAGAGGAGGATGCTGTCCAGGTTTCAGTCCATATCAGACAATGACTCACATCCTCTCCACGACACACTGGTCCAGCAGACGAGCTCCTTCAGCAGAAGACTCCTCCTACCAGATGCACCACAGAGAGCCACAGTCATTCCTACCTGTGGTCATCAATCTCTATAACGCCTCCCTCAAGTGATTTAGACCCCCCCATCTCCACCTTGTTAATCAGTCAAAATTAACTCAGTAGTTTTATAAACAAAAAAATAAACTGTTGTTTTTAAATAAAAAAATTACTGGAGGCAATAATTAACAACTTCTACACAATCAAATTGTTTTAGAGATGGGAATTTAAAAACAAAGTCAGTTTTTAAAGTCACATAGTTTAAATACATAAAGGCATTTCAGAGCAATAAAAGTTGACTATGTGCAGTTACCTCTCCCACCTCTAGGTGTCCCTCTCCTTTCTCTCCTTGTATCTCCTCCTCTTTCCAGGTGATGCTCCTGTCAGAGCAGCTGCTCCTCGCCGGGTGTGGTGGCTCTCACCTGTAATCCAAGCTACTGGGAGGCTGAGGCTGGAGGATTGTTTGAGCTCAGGAGCTCTGAGCTGCAGTGGCCTATGTTGAGCAGGGGTCCACACTAAGTTCAGTATAGATATGGTGATCCTGGGGGAGCCTAGGACCACCAGGTCATCTAAGGAGGGGTGAACCGGCCCAGGTCGGAAACGGAGCAGGTCAAATCCCCCGTACTGCCCAGTAGTGGGATCGCCTCTGTGAATAGATGCTGTAGTTCAGCCTGAGCAACACAGTGAGACCCAGTCTTTTTATTCTCATTACTACAATACTGCCACACCTACAGTTACATTGGAACAAAACACAGCTGCTTTATTACTTATTTTAGCTTCTTTTTTCATCAAAAACCTTCAAACAGCAGCTGTGAAATTTGTCCAACACCACCTCCTACTGGAGGTCAGCTGATACTACATCAAGCTCTGATGACCAGATGATAAAAACATTTCAGTAAAACAATAATCAGTCTCATAAGTGATCAATAGAAGATCATTATACCTGTGAGGGAAATATATTCTCTGGTCATTTTCCTTAAGTCATTCTCTAGGACTGTGACAGACCCTAGATATCAGCTCTCTGTTTATTCTGAGTATTTTTCAAAATTAAGTCAAAACCTTTCCAAAGTATAGCTACACCTCGGTGTGACTTTAGTTTAAATTAATTTTTTTATGAGTGCAGACACGTTTTATTGAATATGTCTCTCCAAAACAAATATTTTCAGAGAATTTCCCTACTGATGCATTCTTAAAATCTGCCAAATTTTGTGAAAGGTAGACACAAAGAAATGCTTTACATAAATATATGTACATCTGGTGGGTCCTGATCAAGATGATTCATACAGTAAACTGTTTAAGACAAGAATTGACATCGGTTGTGATTTATCTAAATCTGACAGCTCTTAGACTTAGACAAACTTTATTTTAATTTTAAATACACAAAGTCTATATAAAATGAAATTTTGATGCCTACAGCTTTTAAACTGTGAATGAGCAGCTTTGCAGTGAAATGAACATTTCCATTTATAAAGTACAGCAGTGATCAAAATGTGACCAGTGCAGGAGAAGAAGAAAACCAGTTTAAAGACGTGGTTCAAAAGGCATTGATATGGAAGTTTCAGAGCAGTGCAAAATAATTAAATGAATATGGTGCAAAATGCAGTAGAACACTGAGTTGAGTTTCATTTAAAGGGATTAGGAAATTTGCAATGTTTTGCAAATATTATGTTTGCAAGGGTGATGCAGAGTCTCCATTTGTCACTTGATTAGAGTTTAAACAGTTCAACTGACTTATGCAGCGCAGAAAAAACTGTTGCAGAACCTGCTGGTCCTACAGCGAATGCTGCAAAGCCTTTTCCCAGAGGGCAGCAGGGAGAACAGTACATGGTGGGGGAGTGAGGGGTCGCTGATGACGTTATGGATTCTGGACACACAGCGCTGGGATGAAATGTCTGTAATGGAGGGAAGAGGAGCCCTGATGATCCTCTCTGCTGTTCTCACCACTCTTTTCACCTTCTTCCAGTCTGAGGCGATGCAGCCTCCACCCCACACAGTGAGACAGCTGGTCAGAACGCTCTCTATGGTGCTTCTGTAGAAGGTGGTGAGGATGGGTGGGGGCAGGTGGGCTCTACTCATCCTCTGCAGGAAGAACAAGCACTTCTGTGCCCTTTTGACCAGTGAGCTCTGTAATCTCTTTCAGAATTACTTTTCCGCAGCCTGACACATCTATTTATCATTTAGATCTAAAATATAGAACAGCTAAAAGATTTCAGAAGTCTAAGATTATTGTAGAAAGTGAAAAGTTTACTTATGGTATCAGGAAATGAAAAGACATGAATGAAAACACTGGTTCAAGAGAGGATCTGATAAATCTTTTGGTTTATTCTTTAATAAAACCTTATAGCTGAGGACATGGCAGCGTGTTGTCCTTTGGCTGAAGGCTTATTGAAAGAAAGACAGAAATTAGAACCGGTTCATTTGTAAAGTTTCTGTTCTAAATACTTTTTCAGACCCACAGGCTACTTACCTTGTTAATCAGTCAATATGAACTCAGTAGTTTTATAAACAAAAAAATAAACTGTTGTTTTTAAATAAAAAATTACTGGAGGCAATAATTAACAACTTCTACACAATCAAATTGTTTTAGAGATGGGAATTTAAAAACAAAGTCAGTTTTTAAAGTCACAAAGTTTTAAATACATAAAGGCATTTCAGAGCAATAAAAGTTGACTATGTGCAGTTACCTCTCCCACCTCTAGGTGTCCCTCTCCTGTCTCTCCTTGTATCTCCTCCTCTTTCCAGGTGATGCTCCTGTCAGAGCAGCTGCTCCTCGCCGGGTGTGGTGGCTCTCACCTGTAATCCAAGCTACTGGGAGGCTGAGGCTGGAGGATTGTTTGAGCTCAGGAGCTCTGAGCTGCAGTGGCCTATGTTGAGCAGGGGTCCACACTAAGTTCAGTATAGATATGGTGATCCTGGGGGAGCCTAGGACCACCAGGTCATCTAAGGAGGGGTGAACCGGCCCAGGTCGGAAACGGAGCAGGTCAAATCCCCCGTACTGCCCAGTAGTGGGATCGCCTCTGTGAATAGATGCTGTAGTTCAGCCTGAGCAACACAGTGAGACCCAGTCTTTTTATACTCATCACTACAATACTGCCACACCTACAGTTACATTGGAACAAAACACAGCTGCTGTATTACTTATTTTAGCTTCTTTTTTCATCAAAAACCTTCAAACAGCAGCTGTGAAATTTGTCCAACACCGCCTCCTACTGGAGGTCAGCTGATACTACATAAAGCTCTGATGACCAGATGATAAAAACATTTCAGTAAAACAATAATCAGTCTCATAAGTGATCAATAGAAGATCATTATACCTGTGAGGGAAATATATTCTCTGGTCATTTTCCTTAAGTCATTCTCTAGGACTGTGACAGACCCTAGATATCAGCTCTCTGTTTATTCTGAGTATTTTTCAAAATTAAGTCAAAACCTTTCCAAAGTATAGCTACACCTCGGTGTGACTTTAGTTTAAATTAATTTTTTTATGAGTGCAGACACGTTTTATTGAATATGTCTCTCCAAAACACAAATTTTCAGAGAATTTCCCTACTGATGCATTCTTAAAATCTGCCAAATTTTGTGAAAGGTAGACACATAGAAATGCTTTACATAAATATATGTACATCTGGTGGGTCCTGATCAAGATGATTCATACAGTAAACTGTTTAAGACAAGAATTGACATCGGTTGTGATTTATCTAAATCTGACAGCTCTTAGACTTAGACAAACTTTATTTTAATTTTAAATACACAAAGTCTATATAAAATGAAATTTTGATGCCTACAGCTTTTAAACTGTGAATGAGCAGCTTTGCAGTAAAATGAACATTTCCATTTATAAAGTACAGCAGTGATCAAAATGTGACCAGTGCAGGAGAAGAAGAAAACCAGTTTAAAGACGTGGTTCAAAAGGCATTGATATGGAAGTTTCAGAGCAGTGCAAAATAATTAAATAAATATGGTGCAAAATGCAGTAGAACACTGAGGTGAGTTTCATTTAAAGGGATTAAGAAATTCGCCATGCTTTGCAAATATTATGTTTACAAGCATGATGCAGAGTCTCCATTTGTGACTTGATTAGTTTCAACAGTTCAACAGTCTAATGGCAGCGGAAAAAACTGTTGCAGAACCTGCTGGTCCTACAGCGAATGCTGCAAAGCCTTTTCCCAGAGGGCAGCAGAGAGAACAGTACATGGTGGGGGAGTGAGGGGTCGCTGATGATGTTATGGATTCTGGACACACAGCGCTGGGATGAAATGTCTGTAATGGAGGGAAGAGGAGCCCTGATGATCCTCTCTGCTGTTCTCACCACTCTTTTCACCTTCTTCCAGTCTGAGGCGATGCAGCCTCCACCCCACACAGTGAGACAGCTGGTCAGAACGCTCTCTATGGTGCTTCTGTAGAAGGTGGTGAGGATGGGTGGGGGCAGGTGGGATCTACTCATCCTCTACAGGAAGAACAAGCACTTCTGTGCCCTTTTGACCAGTGAGCTCTGTAATCTCTTTCAGAATTACTTTTCCGCAGCCTGACACATCTATTTATCATTTAGATCTAAAATATAGAACAGCTAAAAGATTTCAGAAGTCTAAGATTATTGTAGAAAGTGAAAAGTTTACTTATGGTATCAGGAAATGAAAAGACATGAATGAAAACACTGGTTCAAGAGAGGATCTGATAAATCTTTTGGTTTATTCTTTAATAAAACCTTATAGCTGAGGACATGGCAGCGTGTTGTCCTTTGGCTGAAGGCTTATTGAAAGAAAGACAGAAATTAGAACCGGTTCATTTGTAAAGTTTCTGTTCTAAATACTTTTTCAGACCCACAGGCTACTTACCTTGTTAATCAGTCAATATGAACTCAGTAGTTTTATAAACAAAAAAAATAAACTGTTGTTTTTTAAATAGAAAAATTACTGGAGGCAATAATGAACAACTTCTACACAAACAAATTGTTTTATAGATGGGAATTTAAAAACAAAGTCAGTTTTTAAAGTCACAAAGTTTTAAATACATAAAGGCATTTCAGAGCAATAAAAGTTGACTATGTGCAGTTACCTCTCCCACCTCTAGGTGTCCCTCTCCTGTCTCTCCTGCTATCTCCTCCTTTTTCCAGGTGATGTTCCTGTCAGAGCAGCTGCTCCTCGCCGGGTGTGGTGGCTCTCACCTGTAATCCAAGCTACTGGGAGGCTGAGGCTGGAGGATTGTTTGAGCTCAGGAGCTCTGAGCTGCAGTGGCCTATGTTGAGCAGGGGTCCACACTAAGTTCAGTATACAGGTGCTGGTCATAAAATTAGAATATCATGAAAAAGTAGATTGATTTCAGTAATTCCATTTAAAAAGTGAAACTTGTATATTATATTCATACATTACATACAAACTCATATATTTCAGATGTTTATTTTGTTTAATTTTGATGATTACAAATGACAACAAATGAAAATCTCAAATTCATCATATCAGAAAATTAGAATATTACTGAAGACCAATAAAAACAAAGGATTTATAGAAATGTTGGCCAACTGAAAAGTATGAACATGAAAAGTATGAGCATGTACAGCACTCAGTATTTAGTTGGGCCTCCTTTGGCCTGTATTACTGCAGCAATGCGGCGTGGCATGGAGTCTATCAGTCTGTGGCACTGCTCAGGTGTTATGATAGCCCAGGTTGCTCTAATAGTGGCTTTTAGCTCTTCTGAATTGTTGGGTCTGGTGTATTGCATCTTCTTCTTCACAATACCCCATAGATTTTCTATGGGGTTAAGGTCAGGAGAGTTTGCTGGCCAATTAAGAACAGGGATACCATGGTCCTTCAACCAGGTACTGGTAGCTTTGGCACTGTGTGCAGGTGCCAAGTCCTGTTGGAAAATGAAATCTGCATCTCCAAAAAGTTGGTCAGCTGCAGGAAGCATGAAGTGCTCTAAAACTTCCTGGTATGTGGCTGCGTTGACCCTGGACCTCAGAAAACACAATGGACCAACACCAGCAGATGACATGGCACCCCAAACCATCACTGACTGTGGAAACTTTACACTGGACTTCAAGCAACGTGGATGAAGTGCCTCTCTTCTTTTCCTCCAGACTCTGGGACCTTGATTTCCAAAGGAAATGCAAAATTTACTTTCATCAGAGAACATGACTTTGGACCACTCACCAGCAGTCCAGTCCTGTTTCTCTTTAGACGCTTCTGACGCTGTCTGTGGTTCAAGAGTGGCTTGACACAAGGAATGCGACAGCAGAAACCCATGTCTTTCATACGTCTGTGTGTGGTGGTTCTTGAAGCACTCACTCCAGCTGCAGTCCACTCTTTGTGAATCTCCCCCACATTTTTGAATGGGTTTTGTTTCACAATCCTCTCCAGGGTGCGGTTATCTCTCTTGCTTGTACACTTTTTTCGACCACATCTTTTCCTTCCCTTCGCCTCTCTATTAATGTGCTTGGACACTGAGCTCTGTGAACAGCCAGCCTCTTTAGCGATGACCTTTTGTGTCTTGCCCTCCTTGTGCAAGGTGTCGATGGTCGTCTTTTGGACAACTGTCAAGTCAGCAGTCTTCCCCATGATTGTGTAGCCTATAGAACTAGACTGAAAGACCATTTAAAGGCTTTTGCAGGTGGTTTGAGTTAATTAGCTGATTAGAGTGTGGTACCAGGGGCCATCAATTTTGAACCTTTTCACAATATTCTAATTTTCTGATATGATGAATTTGAGATTTTCATTTGTTGTCATTTGTAATCATCAAAATTAAACAAAATAAACATCTGAAATATATGAGTTTGTATGTAATGTATGAATATAATATACAAGTTTCACTTTTTAAATGGAATTACTGAAATCAATCTACTTTTTCATGATATTCTAATTTTATGACCAGCACCTGTAGATATGGTGATCCTGGGGGAGCCTAGGACCACCAGGTCATCTAAGGAGGGGTGAACTGGCCCAGGTCAGACCCAGTCTTTTTATACTCATCACTACAATACTGCCACACCTACAGTTACATTGGAACAAAACACAGCTGCTGTATTACTTATTTTAGCTTCTTTTTTCATCAAAAACCTTCAAACAGCAGCTGTGAAATTTGTCCAACACCGCCTTCTACTGGAGGTCAGCTGATACTACATCAAGCTCTGATGACCAGATGATAAAAACGATTTCAGTAAAACAATAATCAGTCTCAAAAGTGATTGATAGATCATAATTATTGTCTCAGTTCGTGAAACGGTTTGTGAGGATTTGTTTTACTTTTTAGATGTAAAAATTTATTTACTTTACTATTAATTTACTGTAGATTTCCTTTTAAGTGTATCCTTGTTCGGATTCAGATTTTATCTCTCTAAACTTTATCTTACTTTTTTAAACCTTTATATCCAATATACTCCATTTATGGTTTTTCTTTTGCAATATTTAAATTTCCCAACTATGGCACAATAAAGGATATTTCTGCTTTAAAAATCTTTTGACTGATTGAGAGAAATCAGGAGAACTATAGTTCCAACTTTTAGCAGTTTTTCAAAATACAGTGATGGGGCCTGGGGGTTTAAAATAGATTCATATTTCCTCCTTTTTACCCCCTTACAAATGAATGAAACTTTCTTCAACTGACTGTCTTCAGAAATCAGGATACCCTAAGTAAACATCTGATTAATATTTTCCATTATAAGTTAATCAGAAATGAATCCCCATCTAGTCTTTAAGTGCTGGTTATCTATATTTATGCTGAATTAACACAATCTAAACTGGAGCCACTTTAGCTACTTTCTTCCACATGAAGAGGAGATCATCAAATAGAAACTAATATTTTTTTCAAGCAGCAAAGAGTTTATACGCAAAGACCATTCCCAAAAGTAAACCAAGCACTGCAGACACAGCTTAAATCATCTTTATTGATCAGTTACTGGGATTAAAGCTCATGGTCCTCTGGGTGGTACAGTTCACTCATCAGTCGGTAGATATATGATGGTGCATGTCCTCCAATGTTAGAAATGAAGAGTGTTATGAGCTCCGGAGGGACGTAGTCAAACACGGGACAATGCGCATTGACCTTCGAGAGGATCTCACCTGAAACACATTCAATGACCACAGCTGACAAACTGTTCTAACAAATAAACATTATGCATGCAAAGAGGTGTACCTTCAGTAAAAGGGAGGACTTCATGTGGGGAGACAAATTTATGAAAAGTGTCCTCCTCGTTCGGGAACTACGGAAAGAAAACATTTACTGTTTCTTATCTTTGTTTAAGAAATACCTGAGAAATAGATGAAGTACTTTATTATTGTACCTGAGGCGACAGCTTGAACATGGGGGCACAGACAATAAGAGGTGTTGAGTGATGCTTGGCTGCTAAGGCGAGAGTGTGCGTCCCGTTAACGGCTCTCAAACCCCCGTTTGCAAGAACCGTCTGAGTTCCAATGATGACCTGACAAACATAAAAATTTAAACTTAGTTGCTGATCATCCCCCTGATCACAGCATGAGTTTTCTGTGAAGACAAATACCTTATTGACCCGAGACATGACCGCAAATATCGCTGCGTCTGCAATCACTGTCGTCTCTATGCCGGCTTTGGATAAGTTGGTAGCCATTTCATGTCCCTGTGGATGCATTAAGTTTCTCATGAACTTTCTCCTAAAATTTAGTTTTCAAGTTCATTTTAATCCACTTCAGATACCTGACAGAACGGAGCACACTCTGCTACGATGACATGAAACTTGCGTTTCCGTGCGGCATCTCTAAGGAAAGCCTCCACTGTGCGAGAGCGCCCGATGGTCATGATAACCTCGTTGGAGTGGATGTGCTCCAGAGCCTGCATGGAGATGTTGTCTGTTGTTCCCTCTGGAAATTAAAACGACAGAAACAGTTCTTTAAACTTACAGACCAAATCAAAAATATTTTCCTGTTTGCAGCGCAAACCATCTTACCCAGCTCAGTGAGGAGCTCGTTGATGGCCTCTATGACGTTGGCTTTGAGGGGAGCAAAATGCTGCCTGAAGTTCTCCTCACTGAGTCCTCCAGAGGTCAGCAGCTTATGGAGGGACTCCTGCTGGTCTGCCTCCTCACTGCTACCTCGAGACCTGGGGAGAAAACCTCAACAGTTAAATATTAATAAAAAAAACAACATCAGGTCAAAATGTTTGACTCTGTGCACCATAAATGTATTTATCCTAAAGGTATAGTGGAGGATTTTTGAAAAATCCCGCCCTCTTCACCCTGTACCTCTTCTGAGAGAGAACACCTATTAAATGCATCTGAGAGGTTGTAATTTTGATGGGACAGAATCCATTAGCAACTCTTGAAAATGGGAAAGACAGGAGTGAGTGATGCAGGTTCATGTAGATCGACAAAGATCTGGAAATGGTTACAAAAAAATCCTAAAAATTAAACAAAATAAAAATTAAACATGCCTAAATCTACAATCAAAGCAACAGGAAGTATAGGCAATTAAGGGTGGATAAGGAGTCAGGTATGTCTTGTGCTGTCAAAAAGTTAGAATAGGAAGAGAGGTAGAAAATTAGAATAATTCCTAACTTTCTATACATTCCAATCCAATCAAATTTTAATGTGTTAAAAAAATAGTGGAGTATTTTCGCACATTTGTTAAATGACATGCCCTCTTCACTTTAAAAAGAAACACAAATGAACAATCCTGTACCCACGCCTGATAGGCAACGCCTATTAAACACGTTCGAGAGCATGCATGAGCCAATTTTTCCTTTTGCACACTCGGTTTACAATTTTCTGTTTGTGTCGCTCGTACAAACTTACTTTCCAAAAGAAGATTTGCTATTTTTCCACTATGTCAGACTCACCACCGGGGAAAATAGGGATGAGCATGTAGGACGGCCTTATGTAAAAATATCACCGAAATGATTGACAATTAGGAGGACCACTTATTTTGATGATCCACCCAGAAAAAAGAAAATCCTCCACTATACCTTTAATTTCCAAAGACTTGACTGGATGCATTATTTTCAGCCGTGACTAAAGGGTTGTCAGACTAGGGCTGGGCGATAATTCAATAACGATATATATCAATCGATAGACGTGTGGCGCAATAGAAAAAAAGAGAGTCGATAAAAGTTCGATAAAGAAACGCAGTTTTCCTTCCTTCTCATTGTAGCCTAGCATGTAGGTTTATCCTAGTCACTACTTCCTCCCAACCAATCGCAACCAAGTCAATTTATTTATTTGTTATATTTATTTTGGTCACTTTTCTGGTCACTTT
The DNA here is from genome assembly GCF_016077235.1 of Cyprinodon tularosa. Lineage (NCBI taxonomy): Eukaryota > Metazoa > Chordata > Actinopteri > Cyprinodontiformes > Cyprinodontidae > Cyprinodon > Cyprinodon tularosa. The sequence goes on along the minus strand of NW_024038896.1, from coordinate 1,692,930 downwards.
AGTTTATTCTTTGTCAGTATTTAATAACATAACTCAGGTCTCTTAAGTTATTTTTCTTTAAAACAATTCTGTTATGGTTAAAAAAGTTGGTTAAATAAAGATTTAATTCGAAGTCTGTGTTTGTGTTCTTTATTAAAATTAAATCATTTAGCAATATCATAAAATGTCCAGGCAGAGCTGCACATAAAATAGTTTCAAATCTTTTCAATAATTATCGATATCGATCAATATGCATTTTTTTTGTATCGATAAGCTTTTTTCCTATATCGCCCAGCCCTATGTCAGACATAACTGGTTTACTTTTAGCATCTTCGTTAATGTAATGTGCTGATCCTGGTTTATGTCAGTTACAGTTAACCATGTAAAATTATCTTTCAATCAGTACGGATATTTTGTTTCATTATCTTTTTTTATTGTATATTTTGATTCTAATGATTCATTCAGGATTTAAAAATGTTTGTTTTTATGTTTAATCATCTTGTTTGAATACACCAAGTGATTAAAAATGTCAAAATAAACTATATCAAAACAGCATCTATTAAACTCTAAAGACATGAAGTGAAGATAAGCCTAAATGGGAAAAAATTCAGACAGAGGTACAAAATGTGCGGGTTGCAGATCAGCAAAAATAAATTAAAAATCACAGAACTGAGTTTATTCTCTGCATGTTTTCCCTGAGCATGCGTGGGTTCTCTCCGGGTACTCCGGCTTCCTCCCACAGTCCAAAAACATGACGGTTAGTTGACTTCTCTAAATTCTCCTTAGGTGTGAGTGTGTGAGTGAATGGTTGTTTGTCCTGTTTGTCTCTGTGTTGCCCTGCGATGGACTGGCGACCTGTCCAGGGTGTACCCCGCCTCTCGCCTGTAGACAGCTGGAGATAGGCACCAGCACCCCTCGCGGCCCCACTCGGTACAAGCATGTCAGATACTGGATGCATGGATGGAGTTTACTCTCTTTTCGACTTTGTTTGGAAATATAAGGTTAAACTAATTGCATGTTTTCCAAACACATTATTATGTTTATTTTTTTCCATTCCCAGTCCATGGATGAGGTACCAGTCAGTCTCTCCTCACCTTGCATACTCCTCTCTAATGATCTTCAGGACCCTCCTGATCATGTTGCCCACTGTGGTCTCTGAAGGCTGGGCAGCGGTCATTCTCCTCCCTTCTTTCCGGATTATCTCCATCAGATCACCTAAAACAAGTGGTCCAATGTTAATAATAGAATTACAGGGTGTAGACCTGTTTCTTTTAATTACATTTCCATCATAAGCGGCGCTGACACAGAATGCGGACAGACTGCCCCTTCATATTTAATGATTATCACTTTTCAGAATGTAGAAATGTTAATTATTAGATATAACAATAATACAATACTCAAATGTTACTCAATTTAATGAACACAAACAAGAAACCATGATGTAGCTTGACACATTTCGATGACTGAAATTATGGTACAACAGATGTGTCAGATGTTCATACATAACAAAACTATGACCATTTATATGATAATTTAGCTTTCCGTAGGTTCGTCCTAAGCTGCCGTTTAATTAGATATAAAAGAACCTGCGCTGCTCCAACGAGCCTGAGCTGTAATTTTGCGGAGCAGTGCGGTTGTTTCTCGGGCAGTTTCCGCCGAACCACGCAGAGGTCCTGCCCCGCTGCCTCCGCGCTTCAGGTCAGACAGAAAGGCTTCAACCCGCTCCGTCAGGTCCGTCTCCTTATCTGGGCCCGGCATGGTTTTATTTCTGATACAGAAGAGACGTTAGGAAATACAACAGCAAGTTTCTGCTGTGAAATATGATCCGGAAGTACTTGTGAAGAACATCCGGTGTTGCATCAAAAAAAAAAAAAAAAAAAAAACAGGAAAGATTTGGTGGCGCCATCTTGGGGCGGTCAACAATTCCGCTTAAGTAATGTGTTCAGCAGGCACGTAATCAATTCGAATCAACTTTAACTTGCTGAGTATTGAACTTATTTTCACGGTTTTGTGTTTTTTTATCTGAAAAAAAACAAATGGTTCAGTGTATTTAAATATTAATAGTGGGGTTAGAAGTAATAGAATATTCAGATACGATGTATGTATGTTGCAATGTTACATGTTTATCTATTTTTTTATTAATACATACAGAAACATATGTATACAGGTATGCACAAATATACATACACATATCTCTCACTCTATGCATATATATATATATATATATATATATATATATATATATATATATATATATATATATATATATATATATATATATATATATACATCTTACTATGCTGTAAAATACGGTAAAAATGGCCACAGCCTTATATTGATTATCTATTGTTCAGAGGCACAGTATTTATATTATATTATTTTTACTGTTTTTTGTTTTTTTTACATTAGTCAGTTGTGGTTGTTTTAAGTGCTTTTCCACTTATTCTATTATTTTTATGCACTTTTTAAGGTCCACATATGTGTGACCACTCTTACTGCTTTAACAGCCTAATTTACCCATTGTGAGACAATAAAGGGAGTTAATTTTATAATAATAATAATTTAACTGTATTGATCTCACATTGGAGAAACTTAACTCTGCATCCCCTTGGGGAGCGGTGGGCTGCCATTGTGCTGCGCAGTGTGGGGTTAAGGGTCTTGGTAGGAGAGCCAGAGAGGAAGTCTGTAGGCGTGTGACTAACTAGGAACCTCAGGATTCCAAGCTCTATGCCCTGACCACTAGGCTGCCATTCCCTTTAATAAAAAAAAATCATGTAGTGTATATACAGGTGCTGGTCATAAAATTAGAATATCATGAAAAAGTAGATTGATTTCAGTAATTCCATTTAAAAAGTGAAACTTGTATATTATATTCATACATTACATACAAACTCATATATTTCAGATGTTTATTTTGTTTAATTTTGATGATTACAAATGACAACAAATGAAAATCTCAAATTCATCATATCAGAAAATTAGAACATTGTGAAAAGGTTCAAAATTGATGGCCCCTGGTACCACACTCTAATCAGCTAATTAACTCAAACCACCTGCAAAAGCCTTTAAATGGTCTTTCAGTCTAGTTCTATAGGCTACACAATCATGGGGAAGACTGCTGACTTGACAGTTGTCCAAAAGACGACCATCGACACCTTGCACAAGGAGGGCAAGACACAAAAGGTCATCGCTAAAGAGGCTGGCTGTTCACAGAGCTCAGTGTCCAAGCACATTAATAGAGAGGCGAAGGGAAGGAAAAGATGTGGTCGAAAAAAGTGTACAAGCAAGAGAGATAACCGCACCCTGGAGAGGATTGTGAAACAAAACCCATTCAAAAATGTGGGGGAGATTCACAAAGAGTGGACTGCAGCTGGAGTGAGTGCTTCAAGAACCACCACACACAGACGTATGAAAGACATGGGTTTCTGCTGTCGCATTCCTTGTGTCAAGCCACTCTTGAACCACAGACAGCGTCAGAAGCGTCTAAAGAGAAACAGGACTGGACTGCTGGTGAGTGGTCCAAAGTCATGTTCTCTGATGAAAGTAAATTTTGCATTTCCTTTGGAAATCAAGGTCCCAGAGTCTGGAGGAAAAGAAGAGAGGCACTTCATCCACGTTGCTTGAAGTCCAGTGTAAAGTTTCCACAGTCAGTGATGGTTTGGGGTGCCATGTCATCTGCTGGTGTTGGTCCATTGTGTTTTCTGAGGTCCAGGGTCAACGCAGCCACATACCAGGAAGTTTTAGAGCACTTCATGCTTCCTGCAGCTGACCAACTTTTTGGAGATGCAGATTTCATTTTCCAACAGGACTTGGCACCTGCACACAGTGCCAAAGCTACCAGTACCTGGTTGAAGGACCATGGTATCCCTGTTCTTAATTGGCCAGCAAACTCTCCTGACCTTAACCCCATAGAAAATCTATGGGGTATTGTGAAGAAGAAGATGCAATACACCAGACCCAACAATTCAGAAGAGCTAAAAGCCACTATTAGAGCAACCTGGGCTATCATAACACCTGAGCAGTGCCACAGACTGATCGACTCCATGCCACGCCGCATTGCTGCAGTAATACAGGCCAAAGGAGGCCCAACTAAATACTGAGTGCTGTACATGCTCATACTTTTCATGTTCATACTTTTCAGTTGGCCAACATTTCTATAAATCCTTTGTTTTTATTGGTCTTCAGTAATATTCTAATTTTCTGATATGATGAATTTGAGATTTTCATTTGTTGTCATTTGTAATCATCAAAATTAAACAAAATAAACATCTGAAATATATGAGTTTGTATGTAATGTATGAATATAATATACAAGTTTCACTTTTTAAATGGAATTACTGAAATCAATCTACTTTTTCATGATATTCTAATTTTATGACCAGCACCTGTATATGTTTCTGTTTCATAAACTAAACTTCAGAAGAAAAAAAACTAAATCAAGTGCTTATAAAGACTTTCTCTGAGTCTTGTGGCATCAGCCATCTTCTACTGTTGGAGCATTGGCTTATCTGTAGCTGAGAGAAAGCAGCTGGATAAGCTGATCAGGAAGGACACCTCTGTGATTGGATGCCCTCTGGACTCAGTGCAGGAGGTGCGAAATAAAAGGATCCAAACTAATTTAACATCTGTTGGATAATGTTTCCCCACCCCATGTATGAAGCTGTTGCAGAGCTGGAGAGCTCTTTCGGTGACAGACTGCTGCTCCCTAAATGCACCAGGGAGAGTTATCACAGATCCTTCCTCCCAGCAGCTGTAAGACTATAACCCTGTTCCCAACAACCTCAATAAGTTCTTGCATTCATGCTGATTTTGGACAGTTTCTACCTTTGTTAAATGGAGGCGGAAGTTCAATTGAAGAAACTAATTCCTTACCTGCCTCCCACACAGGCCAATAAGCTTTGAACCACATCTCTACGAAAGCCAACCAGCATCCAGAGTTCATCTTAAAAGGGTCTCCAAAGGCACATCTTTGTGTGCTACCCAAGCACAATTACTGGTTGCGCTATGCCTGACTTTTTATTCAGATGACCCCAATTCAACCCCCCATCTCCAGCATCATAGCTAAAGCTTTATCAGTGTGTCATTCCTCCCGGACCCTTACTGCCTTCCCTGTTTCATCTCAATCGGTCCAGCAGAAGACCATCATGTTGAGCCTGTTTCTGCCAGAGGTTACTTCCCAAAGGGGAGTTTTTCCTCTCCACTGTTGCTTCATGCTTGCTCAGCGTGGACAGGTTCATGCAAGCATCTTTCAGGTCCCCTAATGAAGCACTATGAGCTCATGCAGTCCTCTTGATCTCTCCATACAGCAGTCATGGACTGACCAACTTCATCTATCTCTACTCCACCACAGTTTCAGGCCTGGGGGGAAACATCCCTATTTTTTACTCCTGTTTATGCATATCAAAGCAAAATTCAGCGCTAATGTTTCTCGCTGAGGTTGAGCACCAAAGACTAAAGTAATTGTATCAATAAAATTCTTCTGTCTTTTCTTTTTGTGTGAGTCTTTCAGATTGAAATAACTTGCTGCTGTCATTTTTCATATCTCAGATATTGCTATTTTCAAATATCCGTTACTGTAAAAATGTCTATAGCTGTATATTGGTTATTTATTCTCCAGGTACACAGTTTTTTTTATATTGTTAAAATAACTTGCAGTACAGTATATTTATTGTTTATGTTCTAACTCTTCACTATTATGGTATTCTTATACATTTTTCTAAGGTCCACATTTGTTCTATAATCTTTTTGCTGCTCTTAATTCTATAATTTCCCCATTGTAGGACAACAAATGGATTTTATATTCTGTTCTATTCTAAATGAGCAATTAATGAACAAATTTGATCATTTAAGTATTTTGTCACTAAGGATTTTATCTCTCTTACCAAAACGATTGACATCTCCAGATCATCAATTTCGTGTTGAAAATCAAGGGGATTACCTTTTTATGAAGCATTTAAAATAACGCAGCTACTTTTTGGCAACCAAAAGCAATTAAAGCATGACAAGTTGATGTTACTAGAATGAAAAGTAATTTTAAAAAACTTTTTTTAAGACCTGCAAAAAACAAAACATCAATCTTATGAAAAACCTTTGGGATAAATTTAGAGCATAAATCATATTACAGATGCTTACATCTTCCAGACAAGTTCCGCCAAATCTTGTAGATGTCCTTCCCACTAAGGCTGATTAATTAATTGCATTTGCAATCTAATTGCAATTTGGAAAAATGCATTTTTCCAAATGCAAATAGATTTAACAAGGGTAAGACATTACATTCCTCCCTCCAGGCTTTTATGTGACAGTAATACGATTAAAGTGGGTATTGAACATAGAAGTACAATACCCACTAGTAGAAGTAAGAACTTGTTTGTGAGAGATTTTTTTCCAGCATGTTATTGTCATTACACTGACACAGGTACAGAGCAACAGAGCATTTAACCCAACCCTGTGGGGAGCAGTGTGCAGCACCCAGGGTGCAGTGTGGGGTTAAGGGTCTTTGCTCAAGGACCCACAGTGGCAGTCCATGGGAGTGGGGCTTGAACCTTAGGATTGAAAGCACAATGCCCCAACCACTAGACTGCCACTCCCCTTCTGTTTTTTTTTTTGTTGTTGTTTGTTTGTTTTTTTTTTTTTGTTTGTTTTTTTGTTTTTTATTGATTAAGAGTAAAGGCCTGCATTACTGGACTCTGGACAAGAAGGCTTTTAAGGTAATGAAAAACTAAAAACCTGTAGTAAAACATCGACATGCTTGCGCTTAGTGCAAAGGATTATTGCAATAAAATCACAATAGTGGTTGAAAATAATCGCAATTTTGATATTTGGCAAAATCGTTCAGCTCTAATTCCCACACACAAAAAAGTTGAACATGGTCCTAGCTGCAGACACCATTAAGAGTTGATTGTTATTACCAATCATGTGAGCGTAAAGGCAAACCAGTGAAAATACACTCTGCTTATTACTTAACTGACTTTAGTTTGTTGAGTTGTTTGAGTTTTCTTTATTTTCATGATTATGAAAGTTTAAGATTCACACTTAAGGCAACAAAATATGAATTAATTATTAATACATGAGAAATTATATACTTAACAAAAAAGTGTGAAACAACTGAAAATATGTCTTATTTTCTAGGTTCTGCAAAGTAGCCACCTTTGGCTTTGATTACTGCTTCGCAAGCACTTGGCATTCTCTGGATGAACTTCAAGAGTTAGCAACCTGAAATGGTTTTCACTTCACTGGTGTCCCCTGTTAGGTTTAATATAGTGGGATTTCTTGCCTTATAAATGGGGTTGGGACCATCAGTTCGCACCTCCATCAATTTTCTGTAACGGTTATTCAAAGCGGGGTCACGAGGGGTACTGGTGCCTATCTCCAGCCATCTATGAGCGTGCGGCGGGGTAAACCCTGGACAGGTCGCCAGTCCATCGCAGGGCAACACATAGACACACAGAGACAAAAAAACCATTCACACACACTCACACCTAAGGACAATTTAGAGAAGCCAATTAACCTAACAGTTATGATTTTGAACTGTGGGAAGAAGCCGGAGAACCCAGAGAGAACCTATATACAGGTGCTGGTCATAAAATTAGAATATCATGAAAAAGTAGATTGATTTCAGTAATTCCATTTAAAAAGTGAAACTTGTATATTATATTCATACATTACATACAAACTCATATATTTCAGATGTTTATTTTGTTTAAATTTGATGATTACAAATGACAACAAATGAAAATCTCAAATTCATCATATCAGAAAGTTAGAATATTGTGAAAAGGTTCAAAATTGATGGCCCCTGGTGCCACACTCTAATCAGCTAATTAACTCAAACCACCTGCAAAAGCCTTTAAATGGTCTTTCAGTCTAGTTCTATAGGCTACACAATCATGGGGAAGACTGCTGACTTGACAGTTGTCCAAAAGACGACCATCGACACCTTGCACAAGGAGGGCAAGACACAAAAGGTCATCGCTAAAGAGGCTGGCTGTTCACAGAGCTCAGTGTCCAAGCACATTAATAGAGAGGCGAAGGGAAGGAAAAGATGTGGTCGAAAAAAGTGTACAAGCAAGAGAGATAACCGCACCCTGGAGAGGATTGTGAAACAAAACCCATTCAAAAATGTGGGGGAGATTCACAAAGAGTGGACTGCAGCTGGAGTGAGTGCTTCAAGAACCACCACACACAGACGTATGAAAGACATGGGTTTCTGCTGTCGCATTCCTTGTGTCAACCCACTCTTGAACCACAGACAGCGTCAGAAGCGTCTTGCCTGGGCTAAAGAGAAACAGGACTGGACTGCTGGTGAGTGGTCCAAAGTCATGTTCTCTGATGAAAGTAAATTTTGCATTTCCTTTGGAAATCAAGGTCCCAGAGTCTGGAGGAAAAGAAGAGAGGCACTTCATCCACGTTGCTTGAAGTCCAGTGTAAAGTTTCCACAGTCAGTGATGGTTTGGGGTGCCATGTCATCTGCTGGTGTTGGTCCATTGTGTTTTCTGAGGTCCAGGGTCAACGCAGCCACATACCAGGAAGTTTTAGAGCACTTCATGCTTCCTGCAGCTGACCAACTTTTTGGAGATGCAGATTTCATTTTCCAACAGGACTTGGCACCTGCACACAGTGCCAAAGCTACCAGTACCTGGTTGAAGGACCATGGTATCCCTGTTCTTAATTGGCCAGCAAACTCTCCTGACCTTAACCCCATAGAAAATCTATGGGGTATTGTGAAGAAGAAGATGCAATACACCAGACCCAACAATTCAGAAGAGCTAAAAGCCACTATTAGAGCAACCTGGGCTATCATAACACCTGAGCAGTGCCACAGACTGATCGACTCCATGCCACGCTGCATTGCTGCAGTAATACAGGCCAAAGGAGGCCCAACTAAATACTGAGTGCTGTACATGCTCATACTTTTCATGTTCATACTTTTCAGTTGGCCAACATTTCTATAAATCCATTGTTTTTATTTACTTTTTCATGATATTCTAATTTTATGACCAGCACCTGTAGTTTCCTAAGTGAAGTAAAAAAAGACAACATAAGTCGTGAAATCCATCCAATTTTTTATTGAATAAAAGCCCAACACAAATTTACAAAATTTACCAGTCAACATAAAAATTGACTGCGCTCCATGCGCATGTTTGTTAAAAATGTACCAGGACAGCCTTCAATGTTTCCTGTCAAATGAAAAAATTAAATATGAATATCTGCAACCGTCCACATTCACCTGACCCTGGTCTTAAACATTAGAAAGAAAACAGGAACACTGGATGGATCAGAAAGTTCTGTAACTTGGAGGCGATATTCTGGAGCTAAAGTAAAAGGCTGTATGTTTCATAATGGTTCAGTTTGTCACAGCATCAGACCACCGCCTTCTGACACGACAAACATTGCATAAATACATTGAAACGGGCAAAGAGAAATTACCTAGATGCAAAAAATTAAGGAATCTGAACAAACCAAAGTTCAAAGAGGAGAATGAATTTATATTTAAGAGGACATTTATCTGTATACTCAACCCCCAATCATCCCACAAAAACAAGATACCAGTAGAAACAACAAGGTGGTAATTATGAAACAAAAAATCCAAAAACTAAAGAGTTAAATTTAGCTACCAAACATGTATGTTATTTAAGTGACAACATGGAAGTTCAGTGGTTGCTTATTGGCTTTGAGGAACAACACTCCATGTTTGAAAAAGCCTTCACTTAATAAAACAGTATTAATAGTATATGTGTTTGCAACAAAATGCGTGCATTAATATAGGGGCAGACATTCACTTGTGGCACATCCACTCACACCGAGCTCAAAAAAAAAAAAAAAAAAACTTTTTAAATGAGTGATGGGGGAAAAAAAAAAATTCTTATTTAATAAGCTGCAACATTCAAAACAATGCAGAAAGAAACCCGCATCTCCCATGTCTTACAATGCATTTCTCTCCACAAAGTTTTTGTTTCAGACTAGTAAATAAGCAGGTAAATCTTATTCTCCCCAGAGGAATTATGGATACGCTCAGAGCTTTGAGACTAGATTCTGAGCCCCCTAAACCCCACTTGATGTTTGTTGAAGCTAGTCCAAAGAAGGTGGATGCTGGGATGTGTATGCTGACTGGGAGGCAGCTTCCTCCCCCTCGGGGGGAAGGAGCCTGATGAGTCGATCTACTCGATCAGCTTCTTTGCCTTGAAAAAACGCCTCAGGTAGAAGACCTGCCATGTGGCCAGACCGATGAGACAGCACATAGAAAATATACTGAAGTACAACACACGGGTGTTTGTCGACTCTGTAGAGATACAAAAACAGTCATACATTAATGAAGAGGAAATCCTACTTCTTGATGCACTAAACCAAATACGGCCTCTTCTCCTGGACCAGGGGTCATACTATCATACTATTCAGAAAATAGAAAACGATTTATGCATGGCATTAAGAGACTTAATTAAAGGACTAAAAAACAAACTTCAATTATAAAACAACTGACCTAAATTGACAGAAAAATGTAAACCATTAGAATCAACCTGTTGCAAAAGATCTATACTAATGTTGCATAAAATCAGAACAACAATTCCAACCATCCTTGCTTTAATTATCTATGCAATCAAAAAAAATTTTCATAATTATTTCCATTTGGGAAGCTAAACAGCTATAAAGCCTGTTGTGACTCACAAGTCTCATCTTGTGGACCCCTATCTTACTCAATCCAAAAGAAAAATGAAATTTATGCTAATTTTACAAATACTATGTTTGCGTACCATTGGTGTCCCGCATTTCCTCTTCCCTCTTCTTCATATAAGCAAAATCATTGACGATGGATTCCGACAGATCTTCCAGTCTCCTGAGTTCAACCTCCAGAGGCTTCAATTTTTCCACCTTTGCAATCTGGAGGAAAAATAACAAAACAAAGAGCTGATTAAAAACCACTTTAAGATGTCAGCTTCTCCAAAACAATCCAGAGAACAAAAGATTTGAAATGATGTGAAACACTGAGCCCAGTAGGTGTCACTGCTGAGCTAAATTTTGATAGCTCTGAAAGTTTGAGTAAAGCGTTTTTAACACTTAAAAGCATTAATTTCCAAAACCTACTTGGGTAAGATATCCTAATGTACTGGAATTATACAACTGATTTTAACATAACTGCTTTTAGACTTAACCCAATATCAAGCCTTTCTATAGTATCTGGTCAGCATTCATTTATGAAAGTTGTAAGAAAATGCTGATTAATATTTACAATAACATTAAACTTGACACTAAAGATAGTACAAAAATAATCTAACTGCAGTTTTGCACATTTCTTTACTCTCAAACCTCTATAGATACTTTATTTATGGTTAATTCCGATTGATAGTTATATGCAGTGTTGGGAAAGTTCTCTTTCTACGTGAACTAGTTCAAAGTTCAGTTCACACATTTTAAAATGAACTAGTTCAGTTCATAGTTCACAATTCCAAAAAATGAACTAGTTCATAGTTCTTTTTTTTCTTTTTTTTCATATATTGCTCAATTACACCATAGCCTACTGTAGAACCACAGACAGCAATTATTTTATCAGTTGTAACACTGAAACTGTGCGTCAGATTTCATCTTCATATCCAGTTTTGAATCCTTATCCAACCAGGGTTTACATTAGCATTGAGGGGACAGCATTTCCCCATTGTTGCTTTAATGCTTTGTTGCTGTCCATTCAATTCACACTAGTAGCAGCTGCAGCTTTCACCCCTACAGTATATTCTCAAAAACATCAGGAAAAATGTGCTGCTTGAATGGTCTTTTTTATGAGTAATTATCAAAAGAAAAATAGGAAAGTAGTCTTTAAGGTGCAAATGTTTTTTTTTTTATTTTAATAATTTTTTCCATTTGAAATGCCATTTCAATACATACTAAAAAGGAATCCTGGAAAATTATACCAGGCAGGTTTAACAAACAAGTTACATGGATAGTAAAACCCTCAAGAACAGGGGTCTTCTTTTCCAGACCAAGGACCCCCAAACTGATGGCGAGATGGAGCGGGGACCCCCTATTTATATATATATTGTATGAAATTGTGTCCTATAGTCACTCTATTACAGATGGAGTAATGTAAAGAAATTAATTTCTCCCTGGGATTATTAAAGTTTTTCTGATTCTGATTCCTGGTTGATGGGACAGGTGTTGTGAAGGAAACGGTGCCCAGATTGAAAGAGCTCCTGTGTGTCGCTGAATGTGTGCATTGATGACTGAAAGACATCTTGTGCCTCCATTTATCTGCTTACTACAGTGTGTTGATTTCATGTTAATGAGTATTTAAAGACATTTCAATTAGTGGGGGGAAAAAATGCAGGGGGGGAATATAAAAATATCAACTAACCATGCAGACCCTCATGCAGTACCTCCGTATAGTGATGGGTCGGGCAACACCGATGCGTCGGTGCATGTGTCTGTCTCATAGAGCGAAACCTGTGTCGACGTGTGTATCACTACGGAAAAGTCACGTGACCGAAACAGTTCCTGTATCGGTCACGTGACCGATGTTTCGAACTGATTGACAAGCCTCTATAAGGATGCGCATCTGCCAACGAGATGCATCTGCCAAAACAATCTTTTGCGAATATAGAATTCATCAAAAATTATGGAGCTCCCTCAAGCAAAAAGAAAGGTTTCTGCCGTGTGGGACCACTTTGATGTCATTTCGGAAAATAAGGTATTTGTTTTAATTTCCTTGTTTAATCCTGTTCCTCTCAGAGTTTCCACTTGATTCATGTACTAAAATACTATTTTTTTTTTTTAAGATGACCTTTGGGAACATTTTGATCTCGAAGTGGGGAGGCAGACCAAAAGTGCCACAGCTGATGCCATCCTTGAGGTGCAGAGATACATGGCAGAGGGCAATATTGCGAGGTCCCAGGATCCTCTTGTATATTGGAAAAACCAAAGGACGGTTTATCCAAACCTCTTCCGCCTGGCCTTAAGATTTTTGTGCACTCCAGCTTCATCTGTGCCGTGTGAGCGGGTGTTTTCCACAGCTGGAGAACTAATATCAAAAAGCGCAACAGACTGAATTTCAAAACTTATTTTTTTTTTTTTATAAAAATTTGTAAAAAAAAAAAAAATACCAGTGAACAAGCATCTTCATTTACTACATGTTTACTTAGACTTAGACTTGACTTTATTAATCCCTTGGGATTACTCCCTTCGGGAAATTGTATTTCCAGTAGCAGGAAAAATTGCACATACAAGAAAATAGAGGATGTTTAGACACAGTATATACAATAGAAAAATAAAATCAATTAAATAAGGTGTAGGAAGATGTATTGGGGGATGAGGATAGACAAATAAATACAGATTAGAGATTATTAAATTATGATGCAGGTTCTCATTATTCATTGACTGTTTCTAAAATAACAAATATGTTTTAATAATAATACAATGCATCATACAATGAATTGCATCATATTAGTGTATATAATAGGTCATCAAATCAGTGTCAGTTAACTCTGTCAACTAGGTTGCCTGTAGGGATTTTTAATGTCCAGCAGGTGTCAGTATTCAGTGACACAGTATCGACACAGTATCAATACAGTTTGGTAATGTGTCGAAACGTTTCATGACGCCTCATCAACCCATCACTACCTCCGTAGACCCCTAGGGGTCGCGGATCCCCTGTTGAAGACCTCCGCTCAAGAAGATTTTACTAACACAAACTGAGGGACCAGGCTGAGGTAGGAATTTAAGGTTACTGAAGTGCGGATTTTTTTACTGAAAGCCGGCGGGCAACTTGTTGCCATCATCCTCACCGACCACCTGGTCATAAACCTGTTTTAAGTCGCCTCCATGCTGCTGTGGCTTCCACGCTGCATTTTGTTTTGATGACGCACGCGGCTGTAGGCTACGACGCTGGTAGCTGCTGTTGCCAGATTGGGTGTTTTTCCCGCTACATATTAAGGCCTGTTTACGGTGTGGTTTAGCCGGGGTTTCGCCTGGAGGGCTTTATAGAAATCTGGCAACCTATTGAACGGAGTTGAACTGAGAGAGCGTGCCGTTCACAGACACCAGAATGAACGAGTTCACAATAACGTTCATCAGGCAGTAATACAGTACGTTCAGTTCACGTTCGCCCAAAATATGAACGAGTTCATGAACTTTCGTTCAATGAACGCGTTCAGGCACAACACTGGTTATATGTATAACAACCTAAATTTAAAGATCATGTACAAGGGGGAGAAAAAAAAAGAAAAAAAAAAAAAGGAAGAAGCGTCCTTTGTTTGTCCCATTTGAGCATTCTTTAAATAAAACTCTTCTTCCAGGAATATTTCAAATAAGCTATTAGGACATCAGAATCACTATTGACCAAGACCAGTTTAAATATTTGAATTTCTGACGCAACTTTACACTTAAAAATAATAACCTGATGGAGAAATTTCCAGTGGAAATAGTTGGAACAGCTGTTGTAACAGGTTTATCAGCATACAGGTCACAGGTACTTTAACTGGAAAAGGTTTAAAAAAAACAAACAAAAAAAGTAGTAGATACTATGATAGGTTAACAGGCCTTGTTAAGCATTCTAAGAATGCTTAAGATGTGGGTTAGTAACACTAACAGGTCATAAGGCAAACACCAAACTCTAGTATCTTGAAACAAATGTTTGTAGTTTTTGTCAATTAAATGGTCCATCTACCGAAATAATTGCGTTCAAACATAACGTTAAACTTCTTCTAATTGTTCCATATAAGTTTGAGTAGAGAATACAGGATGTGTTACTGAGGCTACCAATCAGAGCCACAGTTGATGGAAATCAATCTCATCTATGAGAGGAAGACAAATTAGCTTTACCCATATAAAAGCATTAGATCTACATCATGGAAAGACCAAATGCTTATCAGAGCCTGTGGGGGCGTAACATGCTACACACCTGGCTGATAATATGAATGATCAGATATTGATTTATTACAAAACAACATCTACTAATTAGAGTAAAAAAACACTTGGAAGGTTTTCCTTATGTGTTTTAGTATAAAATCAAACATGCCTGCTTTTTTAGTTAAGTCATTATCTACAATTATTTTATTCGGTACCATCATTCACAAACTTCACAGTGAGTATCAGACACTATTATAAATGTAAGTGAGACAAAGATTATCTAAGGAGAGTTTGAAAGGCTTGTTTTAGACAAGGTTTATACAGGAATGATAAACTCTAATTTAATGATTTTTAATGCTCTTAGAAATAATTTTAATGCCATCAACAAATACCCATGACTCTCATATATACACGGCAAATTCCTTCATCTTTTCCTTCGGCAGGCTGCATTCCTTAATTTCCAGCCACTTTTGATGAAAATTAGCATTTTCCCCATAGCGAGCTTTTTTTCTGAACATACGGCTTTACGATCAACCGGAAGCAGTTCCGTGCAAATATATCGCAATATATCTGCATATGTATATATTGTTTAATAAATTGTTTTTAGAAACTTTTTTTCTAAATAAAGCATTCTAAATGCCAAAATCATCGCATTTAATGAATTTTAATGCCAAATCAGGCCTTAAAATAAAAAAAAAATAATTGTTTAATGACTTTTAATGACCCCCGGAAACCCTGTTAGATCTAAATCATAACTTTATGGTAACAGCCCGACAAAAAGATTGGTCATACCTTAAAATATTTCTTAGACCCTATCAAACAGATTCCACTCCCTCAAAAAGAAAACACACCACAGCAGGGATTGTGTCTGCCAGACAGCATTGTGTAACCATGTTTTTTAAACTTGTTGCAAATTTGTTCAAGTATTAAAGAAATTAATAGATGCGTAACTTCAGCTCCACCCTCTCGCCAACAGACAGGAATACCCTCTTCAAGTTCAACAGTGAATATCCACCGGCGCATTTGCTCAGCTGAACAGCATGTAATGTTTGCACAATACATGTGGGCAGAGGAAGGCAAATCTCAGCAATCTACACTTTGACGATTTATTAGGAATTACTGGAAAAGTCCAGAATACAAGACGGACAGCTTCCGATTCCTTCTGCTACGTGAACTGGCATGCCACAATTAGCATTTTTATATTTCTGCCTGTTTAAAAATAAGAAAAAGATTTACAATGTTGACAAATGGCACTGACACTTCTGTTTGAACAAAGAAACTAAACTAACCCTTTACACTGATTTCAAACCTTCTGTCTTTTTTTTTATCTTTAACTGTAAATAAACTGAAGAAAATTCAAAGAACTGAATTGAAGCACGTCTTCCAAAAAGAAAAAAAAAAGGCAATATTTTACTTGAGATTAAGAATAATCAAGCAAACATGGTTGGACTGGAAAATCCTCAAGCCGGTTTTACTGGCCAAGTAGGTAAGGTATTTATCTACATGTTGGGATTTAAATCATTTTAGAATCAGGAAGCACAGAAGTCGATCTTCTGAAACATTACCTCTTCGTAGTTTTTGGCCTCCACTCCGTGCTTCATGTCCAGATTGACCAGCTGGTCAGGCACTCTTCCTGTTCCTGCAGATTTTCACATGATTTACACTTTAACAGAATATGAAATTTAGCACTGAGATTATTTATTGTGCCAAGCAAACTTATCACTGTGCAACAGCACTCTAAAGCTAGTTACATCTATCAGACTGAGGATTTAAATCTATCCGCATTATCTAATCATTGCATAAAATCAAACAAATTAAGATAATGTTTCTACTAGGTGCATGTTGTTACTTTAAATCTCTTAAATTTAACACTTACCCATGGGGGATTTGCTTTCAAAGCAAACCTCAAACATGTCGTAGTCCTCCGTGGTGAAAGCAAACTTTCCTTTTGTTGCATCTTCTTTCGAGTAAAGAGTGTGGCTGGAAGAGTCAGTGATCTGAAAGTTGCAACCAAATGAATAATTAAGTCTTTTTCATAGTAGAAAGGAATCCCTTAATTATTTTTAATCTTAGAAACTTAAAAGGCATCCTATGTAGTTTTTGTGATACGAGACATCAGTTTAACAGCACAGCTTGGGTTTTCAACAGGAAATAACACTTTAAATAGTGTACAAATCAGCCACCGGACACACTGCATCATTCATGCACAGTCTATAATACATTTAACACTGATTGTTCAAACTTTGATTTTAGAAGACCTGGAAAAAATTGGCAGTTCTCGATTAGTCCTCGATTTTTGGCCTCTTAAAGTATTATTTTACAGCATTCAGCTTGTTCAGTAATTTCATTTGCATTATTTCTTATTTATAAAGTTTTCTATTGCTTATTTTAGTCCTCTGATAATTTCTGTTTTAGTGTATAATGGATATGTGGAATTCAAGATTCTTTTGCTCAATACAAATTTCAAGTTGGTTGCCGATTGCTGCTTTCTGGTCAATTAGAGATTATAGATCCTCAAAAATAATTCAAATGCCGATTTTGATAGATACAGAATTTTTTTTTTTTTATATATAACTTAAGCTGTGAGTTGTTTTAAGATTACAAGATGTCTCCAATATTTCAATATTATCTTACTGAAATTCATCAATCAGTACCTATTAAACAATAAAATGTTCTGAAATGATTACTCTTCAATGTAAATCAAAGTTTAAACCAGGGGTCTTCAACGTTTTCCAGGCCAAGGACCCCCAAACCAATGGCGAGATGGATCGGGGACCCCCTAATTATATATATTGTATGAAACTGGTCCTATAGTCACTCTATTACAGATGGAGTAATGTTTACGAAAGTAATTTTGCCCTGGGATTATTAAAGTATTTCTGGTTCCTGGTTGATGGGACAGGTGTTGTGAATGAAACGGTGCCCAGCTGGAAAGAGCTTCTGTGTGTCGCTGAATGTGTGCATTGATGACTGAAAGACATCTTCTGCCTCAATTTATCTGTTTACTACAGTGTGTTGAATTCATGTCAATGTGGATTTAAAGACATTTAGATTAGTGGAAAAAACTGCAGGGGGGAATATAAAAAGAAGTCTAATCAACCAAAACTTTCGCGACCCCCCTGCAGTACCTCCGTGGACCCCCTGGGGGGTCGTGGACCCCTGTTGAAGACCTCTGGTTTAAACCATTAATTTTCAGACCTTAGCAAAGGTGAATGAGTTTTTTGAAAAATAACGGTTTCACATCAAAGAATTTGCCGATAACCAATCTCCCAAAATAAAGGAAACCGAAGCACACAAACCTGCCGGCCAGTCAATCAGTGCATCCCTTAGATGTCTTACCAACTAAGTCTAGTGTTCTTTATAAGACTGAGTTGTTAACGGTCAGGCCAAGGAATTGTAAAATGATAGATTAGTTTCCCATTAAAATGAAGAGCTAAAAATACCCAGCCAGTCTCATCACAGATTATAGTTTCACTCTTCATGGACAAAACTCAATACTTAATCATCAAAAAAAAATTTATTCAGTCAAGCTTATTACTAGTGTCTACTAAATTATAAGATATGTAAAAAGGGCAGGCAGAAATAAATAGGGGCGAAGAAATAACTAGGGTAAAAAAATACAAAGGAAGAATAAAACAGACAAAAATATTATAACATGCACATAAATACTTAAAAATATAAGTAATTAAAAAATAAAGTTGAAGATTAAAAAGGCAAAAAAATATATATGGTAAATATTACAAAGGCAAATAAATAAAGAAGCTAATTAAAAGAGTTATGTCCATTTACAGGTGCTGGTCATAAAATTAGAATATCATGAAAAAGTAGATTGATTTCAGTAATTCCATTTAAAAAGTGAAACTTGTATATTATATTCATACATTACATACAAACTCATATATTTCAGATGTTTATTTTGTTTAATTTTGATGATTACAAATGACAACAAATGAAAATCTCAAATTCATCATATCAGAAAATTAGAATATTGTGAAAAGGTTCAAAATTGATGGCCCCTGGTGCCACACTCTAATCAGCTAATTAACTCAAACCACCTGCAAAAGCCTTTAAATGGTCTTTCAGTCTAGTTCTATAGGCTACACAATCATGGGGAAGACTGCTGACTTGACAGTTGTCCAAAAGACGACCATCGACACCTTGCACAAGGAGGGCAAGACACAAAAGGTCATCGCTAAAGAGGCTGGCTGTTCACAGAGCTCAGTGTCCAAGCACATTAATAGAGAGGCGAAGGGAAGGAAAAGATGTGGTCGAAAAAAGTGTACAAGCAAGAGAGATAACCGCACCCTGGAGAGGATTGTGAAACAAAACCCATTCAAAAATGTGGGGGAGATTCACAAAGAGTGGACTGCAGCTGGAGTGAGTGCTTCAAGAACCACCACACACAGACGTATGAAAGACATGGGTTTCTGCTGTCGCATTCCTTGTGTCAAGCCACTCTTGAACCACAGACAGCGTCAGAAGCGTCTTGCCTGGGCTAAAGAGAAACAGGACTGGACTGCTGGTGAGTGGTCCAAAGTCATGTTCTCTGATGAAAGTAAATTTTGCATTTCCTTTGGAAATCAAGGTCCCAGAGTCTGGAGGAAAAGAAGAGAGGCACTTCATCCACGTTGCTTGAAGTCCAGTGTAAAGTTTCCACAGTCAGTGATGGTTTGGGGTGCCATGTCATCTGCTGGTGTTGGTCCATTGTGTTTTCTGAGGTCCAGGGTCAACGCAGCCACATACCAGGAAGTTTTAGAGCACTTCATGCTTCCTGCAGCTGACCAACTTTTTGGAGATGCAGATTTCATTTTCCAACAGGACTTGGCACCTGCACACAGTGCCAAAGCTACCAGTACCTGGTTGAAGGACCATGGTATCCCTGTTCTTAATTGGCCAGCAAACTCTCCTGACCTTAACCCCATAGAAAATCTATGGGGTATTGTGAAGAAGAAGATGCAATACACCAGACCCAACAATTCAGAAGAGCTAAAAGCCACTATTAGAGCAACCTGGGCTATCATAACACCTGAGCAGTGCCACAGACTGATAGACTCCATGCCACGCCGCATTGCTGCAGTAATACAGGCCAAAGGAGGCCCAACTAAATACTGAGTGCTGTACATGCTCATACTTTTCATGTTCATACTTTTCAGTTGGCCAACATTTCTATAAATCCTTTGTTTTTATTGGTCTTCAGTAATATTCTAATTTTCTGATATGATGAATTTGAGATTTTCATTTGTTGTCATTTGTAATCATCAAAATTAAACAAAATAAACATCTGAAATATATGAGTTTGTATGTAATGTATGAATATAATATACAAGTTTCACTTTTTAAATGGAATTACTGAAATCAATCTACTTTTTCATGATATTCTAATTTTATGACCAGCACCTGTATGTCTCCTGTATAATTTAATTTCTACTTACATTTGTTTATTGTATTTTTGGTGGCAATTAATTGTATGCTTATTTAATTACTGAGCATTTATTTATTTCTGTATTTATTTTTAAATATGGCAGAGTTGGTCCTCCATATGGTGGATCTGAATGGGAGAAAAGCATCATGCAACACTTCAAATGGTGTGCAAAAAAAAAAGCCCTACATATTTTATAATACATATCCGACTGATTGTTTAAACTTTGATTTAATTTAAGAACAGAAAAAAGTATATATATATATATATATATACACAAGAAAAAGAAAAACATTTTCACAGCTCTGATGCATTTAATGCAAAAAAAAAAAAAAAAAAAAAACAGGTCAGCACCGTTAAAATCTAAATCTATTTAGATGATTGCCATTTCACATGTACAACATCATCTACTTCCAACCTTAGTTAGATTCCATACCATAAAGCGATTTATTCCACATCATACAAATCCTAAACTTGCCAGCTGTAAGCCTGCTTATTTTTGATAAATACGTTGTCTATGCAATGTCATTATGAAGGTGAACAATTACTTTTCCAGACCTCGCTTGTGAGAATATTCTACTCTCTAAATATGACGTGTAGATTGCTGAGTAGTTTGTTAGAGTGACGTGTAACAGCTAAATGGCAGAGACCATGATACCAGCAGAAATATTGTTAAATGTAGTTTATTAAAGGGTATAAAAACATAAATGGTTTATAGCAAGCATCAGGGTAAAATTTGTTTAGGCAAAATGCCAGTTACATCCAAACCAAACATGGAGAAAACAAAGAAGCATTAGCTAGCTAGCTCATAGTCAATGAAACCAGGAAGGCCTAGCTTAGCTACAATGCTAACAACAATTTCCTCCGATTTAAACCCTATGTTTTTTCTTTAAACGGTGCTTACCATGCTTGTATTGAGTCTACGTTTTTTAGCTGTTGATATTTAACGATCGAAGTCATTATGTTTTAATTAAACCTGAGTTTTGGCGTCAACGGCCGCAGGTATTAGCTCACCTTCAGGTTAGTTTTGGTGTTCGCCTGCTCGCTAATTTCATACTCCCCCGTAACTAGGACGTCTTTATGGATCTCCTCTCGTAAACACTTTCTGGAATTGACTGGTAAAAAGAATGAAATTGAAACGACCGATTCAAAGAGAACCGGTAGCAGCAGTAGCGCAGCAAAACGAGCCATGGCTTCCATGAACCGACCAACCAGCCCCTGCCAACCAACCAGCTTTACGCTGATCCAAGGCTGCCATAGGCGGCTTCGCTAAAGGCAACAGCGCCGCCGGTGAACTGGAGGACGCACTGCAATCAAGTTTGGAACATTGGTCGGCCGTACCTTTACAATTATCAGCTGTATTCCTAGTCCGAGAGCCGTGGTTTCCAACCTTTTTTGACTTGTGTACCCCTTGGGCATTTTGTCTAACCATGAGTACCCCCTCAGATTGCACAAAAGTGTATAATAACCAATGTGCAATAACCAATTATACAATAAAACATAGTTTATTTAATCTTATTAACCTAAGCATTTAATTATTTGGCACTTTATTCTTTACAAATAAAAACAAAAAACAAAAACATAAATAGGTTGCTGGGAAACTAGCAAGGAATCAAAATAAAAACAAAATAAATACAAATAATAATAATAAAAAAAATACTATAAACTCCCTATATAACTACATATAATCTCGAGGAATTGGGGACAAAATACTGAACAAAAATTATAGTCAGACTCACTCCATTTGTTTTACTTTGTTTTCAACATCATGACACCTAAGCTTATTTTGATGAGCTCAGAAAACAGCTGATACCAGGCACTTCTCTACATCCAGTCTGTTACTCTGCTTGGTTGATTGAACTTTATCGATCTCAAAATGGAGAAATTAACTCTCTGCACTTAACCCATCCCCATTAGGGAGCAATCAGGAGCTAAGGGTCTTGTTCAGAGAACAAGAGTGGCAGTCTACAGGAGTGTGGTTCAAACTCACAACCTGAGGATTCCAAGCCCTATGCCCTAACCACTACGCAATGGTCTTGACATGTAGCAAAGTTGAATGTGTACTTAAAGGGGAACACCGTTTTTTTTTTTTACAGTGGCCCCTTGATTTTATGCTATTACATCATGTTCTACTCAACCATATGAGTTTTGTGTCATTTGGAGCTGTTCTGAAGATATTCCGATAGGTTATATCCAGGTAACGTCTTCCTATGGGCGAACGACTTGAAGGCACAAACTGAACTGTTCATAATTTATTCTTTATGGTACGCCAGCATTCATACATTGCTGTGTGATTTTATTGGGGTAAAAAATACTAAAGCTGCTTTTAGGAAAGCTTATGGTCTACCTTTAAAGAATTTTACTAATCTTTATTATAATAAGCTGCAAAATTTACAGATGTTATACTCAGTTAGAGGAGAACTTAGTGTATAGAGTCAAAGTAAGTTTTTACGCTTGCAAAGGCAGGCATTTGAGTATGTAATGCCATTGCTAAAAACTGAGAAATAATATTTTTGCATAAATGTACTCTATATCTGCTTTATATTATTGCCACGCTATCAGTGTTGTAGACGGTATTACCTTTAAAATTAAATATTGACCATTCTTCCATCATAATTCACAAACATTAAAGGCATTGAGGATCATACCTGCAGCCTCAGAGGGTCACATGTCCCCGATTTATGCCACAAGGGAGATGCTGAAGTCAGTGTGTTTGTGCTATGAATATTTTTTAAAGTTTCATAGACAGAAAGCCAAACTGCTCTTTTCAATGGCTGCCCCGGACAGTGAGAAAGAGAAAACTACATAGTGTCTACAAGCAGATCTAGGGTATCTGACACAAGTTTCAAAGATATACAGTACGTATAAACATTTATATGTTCTCCGAAATGTCAGAAAGACAACACACCACTGTTGCATTTTATATAGCAATTTGGGTAAGAGGTTAGAGATACATTTTTACACAACACTGAAATAAAAACATGATTTTACAAACTTTTAGCCATCTATAAAATCTGTTTTAATTTTCTATCCAATGCCTAAAAGGGGAAGCAGAAAATAGATTAAATCATGGGGAAAGCTATACTTGAGCAATTAAAAGTCTAGAGTAGAGATAAACCCTGGATTAGGTGTTTAAAATCTTCGATTGTAAAGGAACTTTAGACGAGAGATCATGGTAGATATCCACTTCTTAACTGGATGCCTAAGCAAGCGCTAAGCAAGCACTAATGCTTGTTTCAGGTTCATGGGCACATCATTTTGTTTTAACTCGCTCACCTTTTTGATTATCTCTGTGGTTTAACTTGTCATCACACTTAATCTTACAAAATGTTTGACACGGCTGATATTCGGTGGGAAATTGTTGATGAAAAAAAACGTCCTCTAATTTCTACAAGAGGAAGTGGTATACATACCGCAGTTTCAGAGACAAATCCGAAAACATGCATGAAAATGTGCCTTGTGCACCTGTTACATACCTAAAAGAAAATGAAAGTGTGCATAGATGTCGCAAATTGAACCTTTCTACAACCATTCTTAAAGTCTGTTCAAATATAACTTTAGATATTTGAAATGTACTGAAATACACACCATTCAAACACATACACAATCTGTATATAACCTGTAAAACTGTAAATCTTATCTGCCATTATTTATCTTGTATTATAAACCCGCTGATATATAATCCTTTTCCTAACATTCCTGTATAATCTGTGCATGTAGCTCCCATATTCATATTTATATTTATACACAACTTTTTACAGTCCCTAACTATTACTTTTTGCTTGTACATACACCTGTAATAATATCTATATCCGGTATAGCACTTCTGGATAGATGCAAACCACATTTCGTTGCTTTGTACTTGTGTATTCTATTCTATTCTATTCTATTCTATTCTATTCTATTCTATTCTATTCTAAATGTAAATCTGTCTCTTTACTCACTGCAATGACTACTAACTAACTACTTATTAATAAAAATATTAATTAAGTATAATTATATATATTTCTTTGTCTCCCTTAGTCTGATGAGTGGAAAGAAACAAACAAATATAATATTTTTTTGTTAACTGTATACTCAGCATATTGCTTACAGTACATTTCCACTGCTCTACCTCTGATTGGTTGATCAATCCGTCTCGAAGGACTCGGAGTCCATCAAGAACAAAGTGTTTTTGTTTGCATTATATCCTACTACAAAGATGTCAGTCTTTCTTCTACAGGTCAGGATCATTTAGTTACCTTACTTACATAAATTACTTTTTCTTCCACGTTCAACTGTGTCAGGATTGAAAGTGGGGAGACAACATAAAACATTAGAGCTGGCAGCATGTGTGTTACAGAGTAACCCAAACTGAGCAAAGCCTGCTAATACGATCTAAAAATGAGTAAAAATGTCTTAAATTAAGTATATGTACACTTAATTTGAGCAGGTAAATAAGATGATCTGTCAATGGAATGAGCATTTTTACTATTAAGATATGTATAAAATATGATAATTAGGTATTATGCACTTAAAATAAGAGACTGCAGGTTTCTTCTTATTTTAAATGTAAATTGCCTTATTCCATTGGCAAAGTATATCACTTACTTGCTTAATTCAAGAAAAAATGCTCTTATTTTAAGAAAAATGAACTTAATTGGATTATACTTTTTTTGCAATCAAGGCCCCTTCTGACCAAAGTAAGGCACTCTATTCAGTTTGACAATGGCATTTACCACAATTAAAGGTGGAAGGTTAAAGCTGGTATGGAGACAATTCCCTCATTTCTCCTTTCTCTTCCCCAATTAAATTTAGTAAAACATTAGCACAAAACCACTTTCACTGGGCTAAACTTGTCATCTTTAACTTTATTTCAGATACGGTAATACTTTTTATTTCCTCATCCTAAACTTTAATTGGATCTTTTGAGGAAGACTAGGATAATTCAGCCTCTTCCTCTAATTAAACAATTATCAAGTAAATGGTAGTGTGAAT
The DNA here is from genome assembly GCF_016077235.1 of Cyprinodon tularosa. NCBI lineage: Eukaryota > Metazoa > Chordata > Actinopteri > Cyprinodontiformes > Cyprinodontidae > Cyprinodon > Cyprinodon tularosa. The sequence goes on along the minus strand of NW_024038896.1, from coordinate 1,667,726 downwards.
GATAATTCTAATTTGTAGGTTAAATGCTTAATATATTTCTGGTTTACATTTATTCTTAGTTGTTATAGATTTGTTTTAAAATGCACAGTAAAAAAATCCAGATATCTTCGATTTCTTCTAGGAAAACAAAAATTCAGGAAATCTCTTTAAAAAAAAATCTTTATGAATGTTCTTCTTTTCTACCATATGATATATATATATATCATTTTGATCAGAAAACCTAAAAAATGTGAGAAAATGTCCAAAATATGTTACATTTTGTTTCAGGTCATTATAATACAAGTTTTATTTTGCTTTTCAAATCATATCATTATACAGTGTTATATAACTGAATTTCATTCACAGGTTTTTACAAACAAACACACTATTTTAAGGATGAAGTTGACCAATTTGATGTCCTTTTAAGGCCTTTTGATGATCTCTTTCGTTTGATCCTTAGCCACATCACTGAACTATTTGTTCTGAGTAAATAATATGCCAGTAATTGGACTCCATTTTCTGAAGTATGTTGCAGTACAGCGTTAGACTGACATGCCTGAACACCCCATTGTTGCAATCCAATATCATGTTTAAGCGGGTTGTTGGAGATCCGTCGAAAATGCTGAAACCATAATGCTGCAGAGCCAAAGGAACAATCTGTTTGTGCCCTTTTGATAAGATCTGTAGTCTTATCAGTAAACAGTATTTATGTGGAATAATAAGCTGAAGCAACTTCAAAAAACATGCATTGACAGCTTTTGTCTGATATGTCTGTGGGATTCCTCTAAGGAAGAAGAAATTTCCAGCAAAATTCTTGTAGGAGTCTTACATAACCCACAGAGCATTCTGAGTCTGGGCTTCCCAGTGTGTCTGAATGGCCGTTTCCTGATACTAATATTGAATGGCAGTGTGTGGGAAGACGTGCAAACACATCATTTCGAGGCAGAAAGAACCACAGTTAATCGATCGACAGCTTTTATATTTTTTTCTGCTGAATAACAACAATCTGTAAAATGATAGCTTATATTTCCTGAATACCCAAACCACTCAAAATGATGTTATTGATCTGAAAACGGTTTCATTACAATGTATTGTTCATGTTTGCATAATGCATCCTCCAGCGTGAAGAAATGCAGTGTTTGCTGAGATATTTCGAAAATCCCAAAAGCTATTATTTTTTCTGTCAGTAGCTCGGGGATTACACAATTGTGCACTCTATAGCTGTCCAGTTTCCAGGGAAACATCCTCGTTACTGATCCCATGAGACGTGGTGAGGACATGCTGCTGAGAGAGTAGTCTGGCACTATAGGTGAACTGTAATTATTGGGTAGAGAAATCCCTGCAGTATTGCTTTTTAGTGCGTCAAATAGTTTCTAAGAATAGATCACCGAACACTACGCTGCGCTGTAGGGATTTTAGACTGAAAATACAATAATAATAAAAAAAAAGATTGAAATTGAGAGTAATTGCAAATCGTCATCAATGATGGGGTTTGCTAACTAATGTTCTCTAAGGCCTTAACAGGACAGTGTAAATTATTTTGTGATTAAATTGTACACTAATTCCCATAGGTAAGTCTGAAGGCAGTTAGTTCTAGTGGATTTAATCGAAAGGTTTGAGGGAAAATGGGGGTGAAAAAAAAAACTGCACAGCACACAATGCTGATTTTTATTTGTCATATTTTGGAAATAATGCAGCCTTTTCCTTCTCTTCACAATCATGCACTACTTTGTATAGATATGTCCCATAAAATCAGAATAAACAGGTTTAGATTAACGAATATAACCTTAAAAAATGTAAAAATATACAAACATATATGTTGTGATCATAAATGTCTACATTGTTACTAGTCCAAAACACCTATTATCTAGTTTTCTTTTATACATATGTCGGTGAAATTTAAATGAAAATCACTTGAACACATTTATTGGTTACATATTTCCCTATGTGAGACTCGACTCGTACGCCACGTCTTTCTAGTGATTTATTAACCTTTTTATTACCCTCTTGGTTTTGTGTCATAACTGCATATCAGTTGGACTACTTCCCTAAAAGTACATTCCCTCTGACGCACATTGATACACACCCATCAACTACTGTCATACTGTGGGTTGTGCACGTTATCGCTTCAGGATACAAAAAGAAAAAAAAAAATCTTACAAAAGGAAGAGAAATAATTTGAACTCCTAAGTAGAGCAAGTCAGAAGAAGATGTAGTCACTGAAATTCTTTCACATGTTCTACTACCACAAACCTCACGGTATTCTATTGTGACTTTATTGTGTTGGAAAAAAAAAAAGATTTAATATTAAATGCTTATCAGGGTGGTGGCAGAATCATGGTGTGGGATGCTTTTTTTAATGGGTCAGCAAAATGGATGGAGCTAAACACAGGGCAATCCCCAAAGTATGACCAGTTAGAGCCTGCAAATGTGCACTACCCTTTTTTTATAATATTCCAACAAAGCCTAGCTTAACTGAGCTTGTGTCATTTTGGCACGTAGGCGAGCTCAGCTGTTTCATCATCACAGCTCTCATAGACGCTGGGATCTCTTTCCGTCTCCCTCCCTGCTATCCTATATTCCTCATTTTCCTCCTCCAGCCTCGCTTTGCTGTGCGTTGCTTTCCCTCTCTCCTTTTCTCTGTTCTACACTGCCTGGATCCTCCCCTGGGCTGAAGCACCGACGCAGGTTGGCGTCACAGTGGTCTAATTTTACTGCTGTTGATGCTGATGTTAAAAGAAGTAAAAGGCACCTGCTATTTCTGCTGCGACCCCCATCTCCCCACGCCTGGCGAATGGATATTAATAGAGCTATGTTGCGCTGTATGGTCGCACATAGAGCTGAGGAAAAGGACGTGATTCTTCAATGCAAAAGAAAACAAATATAGCCAGAATCAGGCTGTTATGCAAGAGCACATGGGTGAAGAAATAGGAAGTTCTGTCCAAGAAGAAATGTACAACTAGTTTTCCTAAAAAAGTTCTCCATCCAAACAGAAACGTTCTCTTCTTACGAATACTTAAAATTTATTTCAACTTTTCCTCTGGTCATGCTTTCAGGAGCAGACTTTTATGATACACACGATAACAGAATAGCACTGGTTGATATCTTGGATTGCGCTGCATAAAAAGGGTGTTACCACACTGCAAAGGCTTAAACGTCAGAGTTTGTTACTGGTTGTGCGACAGTAGTTTTCCCTAACACACACACACATTAACCATTTCCTGCTAAAGATTTATTGGGCAATCTGTCTTCTGATATACATGGACATGTGGAAATAGAGTAGATGAGGTAGAATTACAGGTGAGGATGAGAAATGTTGGATGACAAACTTTGGGAGAAACAAAGCGGTTGCATAAACTAATTATGTTCAAAACCTGGAAAGAGGAAATAAATCATCAGGGGTTGGTCTCCTATGACTTAAAATGCATCAATCCTTGGAAGTCATTTACAGTAAATTAATGAATCATTTTTTTAGTCAAAAATGTTTTTTCCGTGTTTTCATTAGTTGTGAGCAAGAAATCATTATAATTATCAAAAATAAGCAGCTTAAAATCATAGGTCTGTGTGTAGTTAATCTCAATAAAGTGTTTCACTGCATCTATAAGGTTATTGAAATAATAGACTTGAAATTATATTCTAATTTATTGTATTACAGTGTATTCTGTTAATAATTGATAAAAGAAATTTTGACGAAAAGAAAATTAATGCATTTTTTTTTACTTTAAATACAACTGGTAATTCACCTGATTTTCACAGCAGCTTTTATCTGCAAATTATTAGTTACCAAAACGCAAGATATTGTAACACCATGGATCACTAGTCCTACATTTGAAAGAAACTAAGAACACAAAAGGCGCAGTGTCCTCAAAAGTTTTTCCTGTCTTTAACTATTTCTCTTTTTTTTATTAAACCAACAAACCTCCATATTTTTATAAGGATTTTATGTGATGAAGACCAAATTAAAGCAAGGCATCATAGTACATACGATAAAAGGGATATATGTTCTTTTAAGAAAATAAAACTATTGGCTTGTATAATAAATTTGTTACCCCTAGAGAAGATCAACCGAAATGGATTTCCTTTACAAGTCTCCAGTATATAGAATCCACTTGTGGTTAATCTATTTTCTAGAGAATATTAGTGAATAAACCATCTTGAAGACCGGAAATCCAAGATTGACAACAGTTGTCAACAGTGACAAAGAAAAAAGCCATTTGAGGAAACAGGAAACATGTGGAGGAAGAAACTTTGCTACAAATAACCGTTATTTCACTTTTTGGCCAGCATGCCAAATGTTGAAAAACTTGGATACCCCAATTTCCTGGCCTGAGAACAAAAAAACCATGGTGAAACATAGCGGTGGTGGCATCAAGATGTTGAGATGCTTTTAATTCGCAGGGACCGGAAAGTTGTTCATATGAGAACAACTCCCAAGTTCCTGAAAGAAAACCTGTTAGACACTGCAAGGACAGAAGACAGCTGAGGAGGTTTCATAAACGCAGAAAAATCTCTCCAAAGATACAACTGATTCCAAAATGGACTGAGGTACCAGACTTGAGCCTATATGAGATTAGGACTTTTTTTAAATAAAAACATAATATAGATACATTATGTGGGCTGTTCAGTGGCGCAGTGGGTAGCACTGCTGCCTTGCGGGGTCTTTCTGCATGGAGTTTGCATGTTCTCCCTGAGCATGCATGGGTTCTCTCCGGGTACTCCGGCTTCCTCCCACAGTCCAAAAATATGACTGTTGGTTAATCGACTTGTCCAAATTTTCCTTAGGTGTGAGTGTGTGCGTGAATGGTTGTTTGTCCCGTTTGTCTCTATGTTGCCCTGCAATGGACTGGCAACCTGTCCAGGGTGTACCCCGCCTCTTGCCCATTGACTGCTGGAAATAGTCCCCAGCACCCTCTACCCTACTCGGGACAAGCGTGTCAGTAATGGATAGATGGATGGTACATTATGTCAAATCTGCAAGTAATTGTGCACAACTATGTTTGTCAATGAAATAAACAAGTTTGCAGCTGTAAAGTATAAAAACTTATACTTTACAGCTGCAAATATATATATATAATATTTTATTTTATTTTTTTGCAAGGCATTGTGCAAACTGGTTTAACACGTGAACCATTTCAAAGAATTAGTTTTGTTCCTGTTTTTTTAATTCTGCATTTTTTATTTTTTTTATTTTCCTCTTGATACCAAAAAATAAAACTAGGTTATGGGCCTTCATTGTGGTTAAAAACTTTGCTCTCAGATCCTCTGGTGATTTCTATGCTTACGGTCTTCAAGAAGTGTGAGAAGCAATGCAGTCTGGATTGCGGAAGGAGAGCATTCAATTTCCCCTTTCAAAAAGACTTGCCAATTTCACTTCGTATGAAAAAAACAACAGCAAAACCTTAAAGTAACGATGTTTGTGCTTAGGTGGAGAAAAGTCTAAAACTCCATAAACCGAGGCGAACTGACAGTCTCTCCTCTGCGGACGGACTGCAACTGCGACTCCCCATTGGTTTCTATATTTGGGCTCGGAAGTGCAACGTCACCGCGCAACGCTTGCAAAATTGAAAAAAATGGAAAGAACGCACTGACGTCAAATCCCTGACGTATCCCCAGCCTTGACAACAGACGGAACAATAAATATAGCTAGTGGAGGAGCAGGAAAAATGCAGGTTTCTGTACATGCAAATTCCAGACTATTGTTATTTTACAACTAAATCTATATAATAATCTAAAGTTTGAGTCAAAATCAGTCAGACAAAGGAATGAATTTAAATATCTCTATTTTATTCACATGGCTTACAAACAACATTCGTCAGTACTCTGTAAAAAAATAAATTCAATAAAATAAAAGGACAAGTGTTTTCACAGAAAACTTGATATAGTTTTATAGACCACTCAGACCATGGTTCAGACAAAGCACACCAGTTTTTTTTGTTGTTGTTGTTGTTGTTTTAAGTTTCACAAACAGTTCACAATTACTCTAACTTTCAATAAACCAGAAAACAAACCGGATCAAATAATAACTATTGCTCAGAGCACACATTGATGAACAAATGTCTTTTTTTTTTTTTTTACATATCAAGCACCATTAAATCTTATAAGGAACTCATAGAACAACTAAGTGTTAATAGCTGAAACATGCTTAATAACTTGCTACATTGGTGTAATAGACAAGTAACTATACATAAAGGCAGATAAAATAATAAATAATTTGCTTTCTGGTACAAGTCTGCCCCATAGCCCTGTAATCTGCACATGTGTAACATATTCAAGAAAATGTGCTTCTAGGAAGAAAGTTCATTTTTGGAAAGAGTCTCTAAAGGGCCAGCAGGGTTGGTGAGCTGAGGGAGTCAGAGGACTGATCGTTGCTGTTGCTTCCTCTCCTGTGGGCGATGCCACAGGTGGGGAAGCTCTCAGCCTCTGGGAAGTTGAAGGCAAATGAAGACGTGTACGTGGTGCAGGCTGGTGTGCTGGTCACCACGGGTGTGCACAGGGGCTCAAAGTCATCGTTACCAGTTGAGGTGTGAAGGGGCTCCCATTCCTGGCTTGGATAGAGGGAGCTGGACAGGTCAACCTCAGGTACGGAGCGGGCCGTCTCCATCTCAGACTTTGCCAAAAGATCCAGGGATTCCTCCAGAACGGAGACCTCCAGATCTGCCATTTTGACTGTGCTGTCTGAGACTGTGGACGTGGAGGGGGCACAGCTGGTGCTGGAGAAGATAGAGTTGGAGGCCGAGGTGAAAGTTGGCTGACTGGAAGGGATGGTGGAAGTGACAGCTGTGGGGAAGCAGGAGACTGGGAAGTCTGCCTCCAGTTCTGAGGGGATCTTGCAGATTGGTTGGTGGGCTGCCAGAATGAACTCGAGCTTTTCCTTCTCCTTCAGCAGGTTGGCAATGTCATTCTGCAGGCTGCTCTTCTCATCCTCCAACTGATCAGTTTCCTGGCAGAGAGAAAAAATAGAGGAAGTGGTACTTAGTTGGTTGCTGGTGCATTGTTATTAGATCTGGTGGTGAAAACATTTCAATAAGTGAGAGTGAATTTGCTGAGATACTTACAGCTTGCAGTGTGTCTGTAAGTTCTCTCCTCCTGTTGCGGCATTTAGCTGCTGCCTGCTTGTTCCTCTCTCTGCGAATTCTTCTTTTCTCTTCCTCCTCTGGAGATATCTGCAAAGAATAATGTAAAATAGGAACATTAACTCCCAGCTCTTTGAACGAATTCATAATTATATAAAAATATACTATTAGATCACATAATTACCTGTTCAGCTCTGCCTCTCTTGGTTACATTATGAGGTCTGGACGATACAGACTTCATGGCTGATGTGGAATAGGCCGGGCTGGGGCTTGAGCTGTAGGGGTGAGCTCTGTGAGAGGGGGCCACTGAGGAGACCAAAGGCTGGACCATCCACTGCAGATCTGGACTTGCTGAAATAGCCGTTACAGTAGGGATGAAGGAGGCACTTGCTGTCAGATCAGTGAATTCCTGGAAGAAATAAGGAATAGAACATGAGGGGATTTGTTATATGCTCAGGAGGAGAGGGGGGGATCGCAAAAGGGGAGTTTATAAAAAGCTAGACAGTTTAAAAATATCCCAGTGATGTCAGCTGTGACGTTATACACTCTCTATGGAGTTTCCAGGTGGATGAATGAAGATTGCACAGCAATATTTGCAGTGCAATCAAGTCACTATTATGCATTAACTTTTTTGCCTTCAATTCAAAATCAATAAGCTCACATAAAAAATCAATGGGAACATTGCTATATCATTTACTTTTTCTTTTTTGCAAGAAGAAGCTGAACAAAAACATTTATTTGACATACCTGAGACTGGGGGGATTCCAAGCTTGAGTATGATCCTGCTGGTGATGGGTAGTATCCCAGATTGTCCCCGGACGGGGAAGCTGTGCTGCAGCGAGAGGAAGAGTCGCACTCCGTATTAAAAGCGGTAAACATCATCGTCCCGAGATTAACAGTAGAAAAAAAAAGTAAGTATCAAATAGTAGATCCAAACAAACTCTACTTTGGGGAAATGTAAGCTTGAGATGAGGAAATCCCTTTAGTAGGTTTGACAGAAACTCTTAAAAAGCCGCTGCTGTTCGTTTTCCTGTAGTCCTCGCTCTGCTACTCAAAGTTAAAGTGACAACTCTGAGAGCTGGGAGAGCTTTTATAGCTTTTCTGTGACGCAAGGAGAGGGGAGGGTTCGTCACTCGACACCGCGAGGAGGAAACCACCAATACATTTGCATAGCAACACAGAAAAAAACATCCACTCTGGCTCGATCTCGCTTTTAAAAACGTAAAACACTACAATACATTGATCTTCTCTACCAGCTGATATAGAAACGCGGTGCGTTTTTGCTCGTTTTAAAGCTAGACGGTCGAGAAATGGAATATTCCGGAGCGGGATCCCCTACGCGTCATTTACCAAATATGGTGCATCCTGTAAAGAGGGCGGTGCTTGATGGGAAACACACCATCCGAGATTGGCCTTGCTTTGCATGACGTTATGTAAAACAATAAACACAGAAGCTGTTGTGAAAGCTGAACAAGTAGAACTATTGTCAGAAAATAAGAGCAAACTACTAGAAAAATAATAGAAATATAAAAAGATGTTACAATTCTGATTATAACTTAATATATAAATAAAAAAAATACTGAACATCGGTCCAAAAGGTTACATACAGAATACAGAATATGTATTCTGTATGTAACTTTATTCTTGATACAGAATATAAAGAATAAAACTATTTGCCATCTCGAGGAATTTATCATGTTTGAATAATAGTTGTGGGTGCTGTGGTTTAAAATAAATGTATCCAATTCAATCCAATTTAAAAAATGCTTCATTTAATCCAAGGGGAAATTAAATGTTGTGTTTTTTTTTCTTTGTTTTTTAAGAATTGGTATAAGTCTAGGCAGAAAGGGTCTCCTGTAATGGTCTGTCATGCAATGGATTTAGAGAAGCCTTTGGATGCTCACTGTTGTCCACATTTTTCTTACCTTTATGAAGAATTCTTCTTTGTGACATAACTTCCAGAGGTTCTAGAGGAGTTCCTGGAGCATGGCTAACCTTCTTTTTCAGGAACTTGTTGAGCTTTTTTGTCATTTGTTCTGGTGCTGTGGCAGAAGAGATCATGCTCTCCACAAAAGAATTCTAAAAGAAAGCTGCAAACACTGAATGACCGCCTGCTCTCGGATGCGTTCACTGTTTCCTATTGATACACATTTTGATGTGTTGTGTTTTCTGGTACCTTTTTATAAGAGTCCACTTTTGATAGATTCTAACCACCATAGTATAGAGACATTCACCCCTGCAGTTTTGCTGATGCTCTGACACAGTCATAGCATTTACCGATTTGGAGATGGAGCTTAAACTTCTGTGTTTTTTTTCTGCTAAAATCGCATCAAATTGGAGGGAAAAAATGATTATTCTATAAGGTGCAATAAGAAAGAGGTCATCTATTTTACTCACTTTATTTGTCTGTAGTCACCCTGCTATGTTTTACTCTATTTGCAACACCAGTTTCAGCATTAATTTTTGAAACATAAATTGTCTTATCAGCATATTTCAGCAGCTTGTCTCTTCCATACCAGTTCTGTATTAACCTTCCTTTGTAGCGTCAGAAGTTTTATGTGTGTCAAAAGAAAAGAGGAAGCGAGAGTCCTCATCTACATGTCCAGGCAGAACCTTCTGCAATCTGTCAAGTGGTGTGTGTAAAGCAGCAGAGCATGTTCTTTACTCTGTGTACTTGGCCTCAAACCTAGTCTGACTTGTTGAGGTGTGTTCTGTTTTTTTCCCACTGAGCTATGCCGTAGAATGGGACTCTGATGGGACTCCCCCTTTATGGTTTACAAAGGAAGCTGAATGGAATGAGTGAAATGTTGATTACAAAACAATGTTTACTTGTCACTCTCTACCCAATGTGTGGAAGGACTTATGTTAAAGATTAGCCATTCATGCAGTAACAGAAACACAGCAAAACACAGCAAACATTGTCAGCTTGCAAAACAGCTGACAAACTTTACATTTTGGGACGTCTGCAGTGCTTCAATGTTTATCTGAAACTTCTATATTGACTTTTTTATGATTCTATATGAATAACATTTATTATAAGACAGTAATTGTTGTCATTGTAATAAAGAAAAGTGGTTATTCTTCTATTAGTACAAATGCTGGAAAGTAAGAAAAGCAGCCTTCAAAAAAGAGCCCAGAGTTTGCTGTTGTAAAACTAAACTACACTCAAAATTATGTGGCATAGGCATACATTATTTACAATTGTGCTACTGTGTTAAAGTTCATCGGTTCCTGTCAACTATCTATGTTCTGGTTCCCGCGCTCGTGTTTTGTTGAACATTCCTAGTCGCCATAGTAACGCCCAACCCCTTTCGCGTCAGTGACGTATGTTTTTGTCAACAAAGATCGTCAGTGTTGTCAGGGAGTATCACTTAAACAAAAAAAAACTGTAACCTAAGCTCCTCCACGTCGATTTAAGGAGAGCTGAGTTAACAGCAAACCGCGTCAGAGTGAGACCTCTGTACTTTTTTTGTGCGTTTAGTGCTCTCGCTGTATTTCACCATGGTGCAAGAGCAGTGGAATGAAACAGGACACCAAACAACTCAGTTTGTTTGACGAATTGGCAAGAAAAAAAGCTTTCATGTCACCCTGAATTGTTTGTTTACCTGGTGAAGTTTAACCAGAGGAAAGTAAAGTAAAAAAAATATATATATCTATAATAACAATTAGGCCTATTATGGATTTTTATTTATCTTAATTGCATCGCGAAACGAACTTAATCAATAACAAAATACTGATTTTGACTTTCTATCTTATTTATTTGCCATTCATTTTTAACTCTAAGTAAAGTTAATGCAGAAAATGTTGCCTAATTTACCCCATTTACTTTGAACTCTGTACTGTTACTTTGTGAACATTCATTCCCAAGCTGATATGCGGCTGTGGTGACAGCTGTCAAATGTTTCAGCCAACCTTTTGAACTCTTTTTGTTTTGAGTCGCTTGCAAGACTGAATAGGTTCGGCGCGACCACCCAGCTTTGTGCCGGTAAAAGAGCCCAGAGGGCTGCCGGGAAGCCTCTGGCAACGCGTTGCCACTCTGCTCTGATCTGTGAGGTCATCCGAAAATCTAAATATAGCCTGTCCAGTTGAATTAGATTATATGTGAAAATAATAATAATAATAATAATTATTATTATTATTATTATTATTATTATTATTATTATTATTATTATTATTATTATTATTATTATTATTATTATTATTATTATTATTATTATTATAATTATAATAATAATAATAATAATAATAAAAGAAAAAAAACCGCACATCAATATTATTGATTAATTTGACAGAAAAAGGAAACTAAAAAAATAAATAAATAACATAAATTTGAGGTTTGGATACAATTATTAAGGAAACCGGGAAAAAAATGGCTCAATTTAAGACATATTCGGGTTATGATGATAAAAATCATTGTGAATTTCCTTCGAACGGTTGAAGGATTTAATGTGACGCGATAAAGACAAATTTGTGACGGCCGCTGCTTGTTTCACTTTTCTCTTGCGGTGAGTTGTCATGCCAGAGTGCCAATACATGCACAATAAAACACACGCGCGCGCGCTCTCGCGCAGTCCGTCTGCGAGCTGGTCCACCGGAAGAGCCATATTTGGCTCGACTGGTCCTTTCGGCGATTGGCTGCGTTGTTCCTCGGAGTGTTGCTGCATGCATGAAGAGAAGTATACAATGTGAGGTCATAGATGCGGTCAAAGAGCATCTTCGCGGAGTTGGTTGATAATTACATCAGCGTGGCTCTAATACCTGAAAGAATTGAAACAGCATAGAAAGTGAAAGATAAAAAGCACCCCATCTGTCCATCCAGTGGTTTCTAATGCGATGTCGTGATGTATGATGGGGTGGGGGGTGGGGTGGGGGGTGCAGATGCTGCATACATAACGTGACGTAGTTCATTCATGGCGGTGGGTTCCTTCTGTAGGTAGGGGTGTCACTTAACAATCACACGCTATTTGTGGACCGTTGCGTAAATAAAATGCACTGCAATAATATACTTGAGAAGTTTTGTTGAGCAGGTCCTATCAAATTGAAAAAAAAAATAAATAAAACAAACTTTACCCCCGTTTTCTGTATCACAGTTCCTTCTGCGCAAATGGTTCGGTCTCGCCACACAGATTTCATTCATAAAATTCGGGCTCACTATAAAAGGCGGTCCTCTCCACTATATCTGCACAGTTACCGTTTCTGACAAATGGGATATAAGTAGCTAGGTGATCAATGAAGGGGGATCAGCTTTTTAGATAGACATTGTCAGATAAGACCTTTATTTCTTTACTTTCTTATGCATTAATAATAGAAAAGAGAATTATAGGCTACAAAAAAATGCAACCAGACTCCAGCTCTGAGGTAGACTCATCCTCCAGCTGCAGCCCGGCAGCGCCTGGCGGGGACACCCCTGGGCGCAGCCTGCGTCCTCCTCCTGACTCGCTTTCATCATCAGTGGACAGAGACAAGGTAGATTCCATTCTGACCATTAAAGAGGAAACCATACAATTCCAATAAATAGGTTGATATTAATCATTTCAGCCTGCATTTTGGTTCAAGTTGATGTAAATATTTATTGAAATGGTGAAATTCCAGCTTCTGTGGTAGCAGCACAATTGTTTTCTAAAAGTTATAATAATTATATATATAATATTATTCCTATTTGGATTTGGCTCTTTTATTTGAGAGAGAACGGTGATTAACTGAATAAGCCACGTTTCTGCAATCATTTTTGATACATCGGTATCGTCTGACATTTCTCATCCAGGTGACTGATGCAGCATTTAAATACTGGTAAAGGTCACAGACTGCGTGATCGCTGGTTGATCTGATCAGGCGAAATGATAGATTCTAATTTTGTGCATATCTTGCAGGATGGTGACACCTCTGCACCAGCCGTCTTTGTTCCGACTGTGACTGCAATCTCAACATCGCCAGAACTGAAGTCGACTGTGCCGACTTCAATCACATCTGGCAGCTGTGCAAAAAAGAAAACCAATGGCGCAAGGCAGCCGTCTTCTCCAACAGGTGCAAAGAGAGCAAAGACGTGCAACAAGAAGGCGCAAAAGGAGCAGGTCAGTACTTATTCTGCAAGAATCAGTGCAACAGTGCAAGAAAAAAAAAAATCTGTGCAAACAGTGCAAATAAGTAATCGCTCAAAGCCTTAGTTAATACAGGATACATTCATTGGTTTCTCCCGCATTTTTAAAGCTTCACCAACAGTATGATCCCCCTTCAGTAAATGTTAATGGAATCATCACAATGCAGCGGCAGTAAATCGGGCACTATTGTTACAGATAAGCTTTAAGTGCAAATTAGAAGCTACGTGTGTTAATTGTGTTTAGCGGTTTTCTGGGAGTAAATGAGCACCGCTCTAATGGGGAAGGGAAATTGCATGAAGTGCGCGTCCACGCGTGCATTTTTGCGCGTTCCAGTTGGTGCAGCATTTCGAGAGGATCTGTATTCCAGCGTTCACAGCAAAGATGATTTTCTCATCTACATGACGAAAGACAACGTGTATTGAAGGCATGCTGTAAAATAAGCCTCGATGCTCTTTAATCATACATGTTCTCCTGCTGATTTTAGTCATCTAAAGAAGAAGAGGAGAGAAGGAGGATCAGGAGGGAGAGGAACAAGATTGCTGCAGCAAAGTGTCGCAACAGACGGAGGGAGCTGATAGACAGTCTCCAAGCAGTAAGTGAACTGCTTTTTCGACTCAATGCAGAGGATATTCACATAAGCTCTATAGGAAGAAAGGAAAGACTCCATAGCCTATCAATTATTTTAGGAGTACCATTCATACCAAGTAAAAGAGACACAATATTCTTTTTATATGATAAAAAAAAAAAGCACTACCAACAATAGTAGCAGGGGAAACAATAGCTGAGCTTGGAAGATTTGTGTTTTTGATGATATGTTATGTGATTCTAAATGCAAGTGAGTCAAATACAAGTAAGCTAATTCAAGACTCTGGTCATGGTAGGACACAATGTGAAGGTGTGCAGCATGAATGTGCTATGTGTAAAAACGTATTTGTCATGGTGGGCTTTAAGGATCTCACCCACATGCAGAGAAACACTCACAGAACCAAGGATAAAAGTTAACTGGTTAATTTGAAGGTTTACAAAAACTGAGAGTATACTGCTGGGAAAACTCAGTTGGACCTCAGCGGACTGGTGAACCGAAACCAGAAACTGTTAGCGGGGTTCTTGGTTTTCCCTTGGATCCAGTTTGTGGGGTTTAATCCACAGATGAAAGAACTCATTGGAGGGCGGAAAAGGCAGACTGGCGTTGGATCCAGAGGAGTAATGGAGCGGACTGTCACCGGGTTTTCCTGAAGTTGACTGGAACGGATCTGGTGGAGGTTTCCCCTTTCTCTGGCGTTGAGGTAGTGACAGCCCGCTGCTCAAATACTCCTCTGGTGATGACCCAAGGAGCCGCAGGTGTGAGAGGAGGCCCAAACGAGGAGAGGGCACCATCTAGTGGTGGAAAGTGAGCACTAAAGGAAACACAAAACAACCCACACAAACTGGAATCCTAATGATATTCTTTATTGTTTTAACTTGAACAAAATAGACTTAAGAGCTTTGCACTTTTAACTGGCAAAGTGTCAATATCTTTTTTTCAAAAGAAAATAAAACCCCATCAAGCTTAGGTAGAGTCTAATTGTAAAATGTTTATTCAAATTCCCCTGTGTGAGGTTTTCATTTCTTTTCCCCAATGCCTTTTATTTGAAACATGAGTTAATTTTTTAACTTTAAACGTTGCGGTCAAAAATTAATACTGCTTCTGAGTTTTCTAATTATGGACACTTTGTTTGTGTGACCTAACAAAGAAATTACAAACGTATCAAATTAGCATTTTTCCCCCCTATATTTAAAAGTGCTTAAACCAGTTTATAAAAAAAGAGATGTTTTCTAAGATTTATAATTTTAGGTCACACCTAAAAGGGAAATAAAATCAGAAAGTCAAAATTAAATACAGAACAACAAGAATAACTAAGCATCACAAGGAGATGCCATTGAGGGCTGCTGATGAAACCAAATTGGACTGACGAGACAGAATATACATTGAAATAAAACAACTGGTGGACTTATAACTATATCTATGGATCAGCAACACAACAAGAAAAACATTGATATATATTCCTTAAGAAGACTGATTCACATTAGTTAAACATAGCTTTAAAGCAAATGCTATAAACAAGTAAATATAAATTCAAACAAAATTTTAGTGCTAGAGCACCTAGAAGCCAAGCTGAAAAGATAAAACTAAAAGTTCAAATAAAGCTTGTAATAGGAAAAGTTTGTCTTTCTCCAAGTTTTAATTCTTACTTATATTATCAGAAGACCTGAGAGACCTGGTAGAGTTACTGTAGTGTTTTTATTGTGGTCTGTTTGAAGTCCCATTTATTTTTTGTCTCTTCTCAGGAGACTGATTTGCTGGAAGAGGAAAAGTCTACCATTCAAACTGAGATAGCTGACCTGCTGAAGGAGAAAGAGAGGCTGGAGCACATCTTAGCTGCTCACCAATCCTCCTGCAAACTGCCAGCCCAAGATGACTGTGACAAAGGGCAGGAGGAGGAGGATGTTGAGTCAGTGCTGCAGGGTCCTCCTGGCTCCTCACAGCTGCTCTCCATCCTGGAGAATGTAAAACCTCCAGAGAGCAATCCAGCTGCTGGAGAAGTCCTCACTATTCAGGATGCAGACAGTCTTTCTTGCATCCCGCCTGCTGCAGCAATCTTGGGGAACTCTAACATCCTCCTGTGCTCCAGTGCGGAGGAGGAAGCCCTGGAGGACCTCAAGGGAGACGACCTGGATGATTTGGTGCCCAGTCTAGAGATGGCAGCTTCTGTCCCAGACATAGACCTGAGTGGGCCCTTCTGCCTCCCAGACTGGGAAACTCTCTACAAATCTGTGGCAAACGACCTTGAGTCTTTGACCACGCCAGTGATGTCTTCCAGTCCCACCTGTAGCAGCTACCTCACAGTGTTTTCCTTTAGTTGTTCTGAGATTGAATCCATGGCTGATGGCTGTGAGGGCATCAAAAGCAGCCTCGGAGGGTCAGAGTTGATTAAAGATAGTCTTAACTCCCCAACACTCTTAGCCTTGTGAATGCAAATCATTTATGCAACAATATTCAGTATTTGTATTCTAACCAGCTAGCAAGCTATCTCTCTCAAATAACTTTTGTAGTGTGATCTATGAGGTATAAGCCTGAAAATTAAAGGTTGTGCATACAGAGTGTGTTTTCGGTGACTGTAACAGGGTTGAATTGTTCCATTTTGTTTCGACTGTCTAAGTTTACATTTGTGCTGGAATCCAAATGCATGCAAAAATCAGAGAAACCATCTGTATTCCAATGCAAACGGTGGTAAATTGTGTTTCTAAAGAAATCTACCTGTGATATGCAGTTAATTCACGTTTGATATAGCCTAATATATGTGAATCAGTGCTATTGTGACAATTGAAAATGAGTTACAAAAATGTAGCAGCGTATTAGTGTAACATCTTGCTGTGAGGTGTCCCCGACCTGCCTTGATATTCATCACCAGAGGTTTTCTCCATAAGCAAAAAAACAAAACATAATCATGTGGATTTTCTCAAGATGTACTGTATTTTATGGCATAGTTTATTTTTTTACTCATCAAATATGATGCTGATGCAAAATTTACGAATATTGGTGAAAATAAAACATATTGTTCTCAACTAATCTTTCACTCTTTTATGTATTCATAATTGTTTTATTTTCAATTTTTTTTCCAATTTTTTTTACATTTTAAATCCAAGATAGCTACTCTGCCATGAAATTTTCTCCCCTTAATGTTTTCTTCTGTGCTTGCATTTATTACATTTAAATGTTTCAGTTAATCAATGAAATTTAATCTAAAATACATTCAAAATGTACTTTTGATGGGACAATTTAACTGATTAAAATGAAATTGCTTTAGAAACCAACATGGGCATTTGTGAAAAACGTGTTTTATAATGCTTTTTTAGTTTAAGATATTTAAGATGTTTGTTACACTATCATGATTCTTTATTCCTAAACCAGAGTTCTAAAACCCAAATACATTTATTATTATTATTAAAATGATCTCAATTACTTTGATAGAAATACATTTTCTTTGAAAATAATACTTTTAAAATTAATACATGCAATTTAAGGCACTTCAGTTTATTTAATCATGTTTGCATGTATACTAATAGGTAAAGTAAGATAAGAAAGTAGTTTTTATTTTCTATTATAGGCTTCTTCACAAATAAATTCTAATAAATAAATGTGCAAATAAAAGTAAATAAAAAGTATTAGTTTGAGGTTAGAGAATAGCTTAAAATGCACTTTGCAACATCTAAATTAATTTCAGAAGTTGAATTTTGATGTACTAACATACTCTTGAAAAGCAAAATGCATAAAAAAAAAAAAGGGGGAAAAATGGTGTTAAACGTCAAGAACGCTGATATTTTCGGCTAAGCGTCGCTTCTTAAAGACGTCACCGTACTATTTTTGGCCTCGGAGTTACATAAATCCAGCAGGACTGTGTTTAATCCGAGTGGGAGCCGCAGAAACTGCAGTTTAATTATTTATTCATGCTTCACTCTCTGCCCCACTAAAGTCACGGCTGAGGGAATATGATTCCCTTCACTCAACGCAACTTGGTACGTGCCGTGCCGCTGGTGCAGGACGTCAGCGCGCAAGTTGCCGTATTCTTTGGCTTCCTTTGACCTTATTTGGTCGACTGCAGTTGTTTTGCTTCCATGGCAACGGGTGTCATATTTCAGGGCTGGATCTGGTGAAAAGCAGCCCAAACATAAACCCTAGTTTTCCCATCAATTATACAAAGCCTCCCTAATGTGAATTACCGGAATTAATACAACATTTGACAGATTCTCGGAAAAGGAAACTTACGGGCAATAATTAACTGCTGCTAAAATCTTCCTTTCCACTTGTTGTTTGATCATGTTTTCACATAAAAGCTTTCTGAACACGCTTACCGAGGGTTGCACATCTAGTAAATTAAGCTTCATACAGTATATGCTGTAATTACCCCGTATCACAGGGAATTTAATGCAGTTTTCTTGGCTTGATACACAGACTGCACATCGTTTAAATCAACGTTAGGGCACTCGGTGAAACACTTTGAAAATACAAATTTCAAGCCAATAGTGTAGTGTGAATCCAGGAAAAGACCTTATAACCTTTGCAACATAAAAAATTGACGCCAACTTACCTGAATATATTAAGAAAAATAACAAAAGTGCTTCTATAAGAAATTCATGAAAAACACTCTGAGAGTTTAATTAACCTTTTACTCTTTTTTTCTTGACTTAACTTTTTTTTTTTCCAACTTAATTTACAGTAGCTAATATATCATTCAAGGGCTCATCTAATAAGAAATAAGATATACAGCCATGTAGCAGCATCGAAACTGAATGGCTTGAATATAGATCTTGTGCTTCTAGACCTCATTGAGGGAAGGGGAGGGGGGGACTCCATTTGTAAGGGGTACGTAAGTGATCAAAAACGTTGTCACTCATTAGACAGTCGTAGTTACACCAATCTCCAGCAGGTGTCACTAAAAACAAACTTTGACAGATTGTCAGAGCTGCTGAAAATTCCTATTTGTGCACACAGAGCACTTATAGTAGTATATTTTAAGAATAAAACAACCTTCTTTTAGTAGTACAAGCACCAGAATCTGTTCCTCATTTCTATTATAGGAAATCTTTTAAATCATATATTATTTATTAAATAAATCTATATTACTGAGTTTAAACACTGTGGGCTGACATTTATTTAATTTATCTATTTAATTTAAATAGAGCTTATTAGCCTCTACATGGTTACAAGTTAACTAGTGTAATGTAGTTTCTTTGCCGGTCTGTTATATTTATTGATCCAAATTCATTTTAAAATGTATTCAACCCAAGTAGTGTCTAAATCCAGGAGCCATTGGGCAAGAGGAAGAGTACACTCTGGACAGGTTGCAACATCGATAAACAGACACCCACACATCTACAGGCAATTAACCTAACATGGGTTGACAGTGGCATCCACAGCAATAACTTTCTTTAGGATGTATTGAGCAGAATTTACATTTGTGCTTTAACTGAAAGACTTACATTGCATTAGCTTGTTTGAAATAGATGGCAAATTAATCTAAAATAAATGTCCCAAATGAAAAGATTCAATCGTTTCAGTATAAACTAAGTCCAAAGGGGATACAAACAGGAGAATTAAATCAATTATAGGCACAATAATAACCTAAGGAACTTAACAAAAAAGAGTGAAATAGTATGGCAGCACCATAATTAAAAATATAACAAATAATTGTGGCAAAACGTTGAGAACATAATAAATCGCAAGTAAATAACAAAAAGACTAAAACAGTCGAAAATGTTAACTCTTGATTTTGACCATGTCATTTTGACAATCAAAGGCTCGAAAAAGTATTCATAGCCTTTAAGCTTTTCTCGTTTGGATGTGACAACCCCAGTTTAATTATTATAGAGCAACAAAAAGTAGCACATAATAGAATGGCATGTTACTTTATTCCGTATAAGTTGGAATGAAAAAATCAACATCTTTTATTTAAATATTTTAACAAATAATTATGTGGAAAATGGGGCATGCAATAGTTTTCAGACCCATTATTTAATACTAAGAAGAATATTCTAATGGTTGTTGCAACCTAAGGCGTTTTTATTGCACTAAGATGCCGTGAACCAAGAAACCCCTACCTCAAAACTGACACCTGCTCCAATGAAATTATAGAGAAGCACTATGCGGTTAACGTTTTATTGTCAGAGGTGAGATAAATTGAATTAAGTGGCCATAAAAATAAGGAAAATGTTTGGAGAAACCAGGACAAGCATTGCACATCATTGCTTTAGCATCAAGCATGGATTTCGTAGCATTATGCTAAGAGTACGTGTTGCTACCACTGACACTGGTGCTTTGCAAAAACTAACCACTACTCGTCAAATTGACTGCACTTATAGGTCTTCTGTTAACCCAACCAGCTTAACAGGGTTTAAGTCTGGATACCTTGCTTTATTATCAAGCTAACTATATACTCTTTTCCTGATGCAGTTCTAGCATAGCTTGCACTTACAATCTGTGCCATCATCTTTCAGTAGGATGAGGCATGTACCAGAAGGTAATGCATGACACCACAGAATGCTGTGGTAATCATTTTGGTTAAGGACGCCTCTCGCCTTGAGCAAGTCGCCAACCCTGGATACATCAAAACAGCCATCAAAATTACTCCTTCATGTTTAAAAGTTTGACAGTTGATGTCACACATGGTGGAACCATCATTAGCCTACTTGACTGCATACAAAGATCCTCTATAATCAAACAAATTCAAGAAGAGCTATATGTGTATATATTTTATCTTTTTTATTTTTATCTTTATTATCTTGTGTGGTTGGATGTGTATATATATATATATATATATATATATATATATATATATATATATATATATATATATATATATATATATATATATATATATATATATATATATATATATATATATATATATATATATATATATATATATATATATATATATATATATATATATATATATATATACTGTAACTGGAGTGTGTAACAAAAATTATTTCCCTCTGGGATTATTAAAGTATTTCTGATTCTGAAACATTTCAAGTTTTGATTCACCAGTCTATAATAGTTTCTTTCAGTCTTCAGTTGTCTAATAGTGGTGTTTCACGGCTTAGGTAAGCCTCCGTGTCTTAGCAGTGCCTTTTGTTTTTTGCTGTAACTCTTCATGTCAAACCTGCAGCTTTTTTTTTTTTTTTACCATGACTACTATTAAGCTGTGTTTGAAGCTGTTGTCCTGTGAGGCCTACTGCGCTACCTGCTAACCCCTGAGAAAAGTCTCTTCTGATTCAGATGTGGGTCTGCCAGACCTCTTCCTGTCACAGTTTCCCCATGTTTCCGATACCTTTTGATGGTGAAAAAACCCCCAAAACAGTACTCACTGATACCCGACTCTCTTAGCAAGTGGTATAATGGGCTGTGTGACTTTATTCATTGTTAAATGCATTTTTCTAATTTTTTGTACAACACACTACTGTTTTTCACCAAACATAATAATTTCAAGAGTATAATACTATTAATTTGATATTGACATTACAAAAAAATGAATATGATGTTCATTATTTGTATAAATAAACATCTTCATAGCTATCAATAGAAAGGCATGTGGTGCTCCAACTGTTTGTTTAAAAAGACCAATTATTTTTGGAGGATTTATGGATTGTCCTTCCCTGTGTGCTGCATGAAAATGAACTGTAACTCTTTAACATGATGACACTAATTAATAGGATATGAGTTACAGACATGTTAAGTAGCTTTTACAGTTATATGACTTCTCATCAACACTGTATCTTACTTTCTCTGCATGGTTACAGATCTCTGTCTTTCTATTTTTCTCTCTGTTGCTCACTGCTTCCTGGTGGGTTGTCTCAAACACCTTCTGACCACTCTGTCTCCTGTTTGCAGTAATATTCCCGAGGAAGTGCTATATTTATAGGGATAAATCAGCGTTGCACGGATTCACCTCATGCTTCAGGATAGTCTACCTGTGTGTTGGACAAAATTGGTCATCAAACACCATTATTAAGACCAAGGAACGCAACAGAAATGTCATATACAGGGCAGTGGAAATCCCCAATATGATTTTAAAACAATATTGCCACCTCTGAACGTCTTGCAGGAGACTTTCTTGTTCCCTTATTTAAAAATAATAACAGAGAAGCTATAAACCAGGCTAGAATTTGGAGGGCTTTTCACTAGAGAGGCAACCATGATGCCCATGGTGGTTTTGGAGGAGCTGCAGATTTCTACCGCTCTGCAAGAGTTCATTTTGACAGCACATTGATTTTTCCAAATGAGAGTTCTTGTTTCTAGTTTGCCGAACAAGCCATGACAGACACATAGCAAACACACAATAGAGTTCTGCTTGTATATTATCACTAGAAATGAACATGAATGCCCCATACCAACCAAAGCAGTGCCATGCTGTGAGGTTGCTTATGTTTACAAGTGTCAGGAAGCTTATCAGAGTTGACTGGAGGTTTGGGGTTGATACCAACTTCCTTCTCTGCTTCACATCGATGTCCCAATGGGCAAAGCAATTAAAACTGAGTTGCCTTTCAATTATTGGACATATTCACACACTAAACTGCATCTGTGAAGGAGAAGAGCTGAATGAATATGGCAAGTACGTTTTATCTCCCACAGACATTGCAAAGTAACCAGGGTAGAGATTCACATGTCATGTAGAATACGATGTAAAACCATGCATATTCTCAGTCAAGTTTAGATTTAAAGATTGCTTAAAAATCTTCCCAAGATGTGCAAAGCTGGTAGAGAGACATTATTATTTCAACCGAAACAGGTGAGGTTTAGAGATCCTCATTGTCATTTCTCTACCATTTCACAATTATGCACTTTTATGTAGATCTATCACTTTTTAAATATCACTAAGTTAAACTAAGTTTTGGGGTTGCATACATTAAAATCAATATCGACATCAACGCAAGGTTTTACTCAGCTGAACAAAGGGCCAGTCTACTTTTGTTGTCTTTGGTGAGTAGAATATATTACATAGTGGAATTATGTTATAATATGGAAGCAACAATGTTTTATTATAAGAAACATTTGCTTTGGTCGACTATGTCTGACAGAATTATTCCTGAATCTCTAAAATATACATAGACTTTAAAATTTTCCTCAGCTTTACAGAAATCTGGAATAGTTCCTCTTATCAGGAAATAAAAATAGTTGATCGGTCTTCAACATGGAGCTTTTTATTCAGCCGTCTGGCATTATTATAAAAAAAGAACAAAAGGAAGGAAGTTAAAGGGGGCAGCAGTGAAAATAGACCTTATATATTATGTCTGCACTGAGGTAGATGGTGAGTCAGGTTTATGTCTGGTTCTTCGGGTATTTCCCAAAACGTGATGCTGGTTAATACACAACAAAACATTTTTAGTTTGAGTTACAGATTGACTGTTAAAATCTTAAATAAATAAAAAGATATTATGGTTCTCTATTATAGCTTAATTCAAGTAAATATTAACTGAGTCTCCTGCTAGTTTTTGTGTGTTTGTGTGTAAAAGCAATTGTTAACAGAGGAAAGAGAATATCTGCCACAAACCCAGAATGAGGGAGGATCAGGTTTTTTCTTCTACTGGTAAAATGGACTGAAAAAGTCAAAACAAGCTTCAAACCTTTGGGTTTGTCAGAACGCAAGGTTACCACGCAAGGTATTTAACTTTACTTTGCTCACAGATGTAGATAAAGAGAAGTTAAAGTCTCTCACTCTGTTTTCCTTTGGATTAAAAGATTCATCTTAAAAAATGTTTATATGCCAAGTCCTAGATGCATCAGCATACGCTCACAATGCAACACCACTACCTAATGTAAGATGCAGTAAAGCTAAATCACTAACTCTGGGATAGCAATGTAGGACACAGTAGGTAGAAATGTATCTGACATTTATCTTTAAAGGTTTTTTGTCTCGCCTATAAACTTCAGAAATGCTGTATTGTTCTTTCTTGATAATATTTCACTGGCATTACCATGCACATTCTAGTTATTCAGTATTGTAAAACATAAAAGATCAGAACTCCTATTCCGTTTTTTTTTCCCTCATCAAAGCAGTTGACATGCTGAACGAAGGCTATTGCTGTTGTTGTTTTTTTTATTTGTTGCATTGGTATGCATCTCCATGGTCAGAGGCACTGATTAGCTTTTTTCTTTTTTCTTTGTTCGTCACTGAAAATGTGTTATTTCTGGTAAATGTTTGAACCTCCCTCTGTTTTATACTTTATGATAATATCCAGGTTATTCTTTCATATTTTTTCTGAGTTGTTAACAATGTTTAAAGCTCTGCAGATCAACTGCCCTTCATCAGTGCCTGAGAATACAGTTCTCTGTTTTTGCTGAGATAGCATCAGTCTTTCTGTCCTTGCTTGCAGACGTGGAAACAGTAAGAATGGGTGCTACAAAAGGGCTAGCACCAGCTTAGTAGTGGATGAGGTTTGGAGTGTGAAAAGACTATAAATACTGCTATTTCCTGGTTTAGATGACCACCACCTGAGTAGATCTGTCAGACGGTGCATCAAAGAGTCAAAATTTTTCATAAATGTTTTTTAGAGCATGATCTTTTTCCAAGCCTTAGTTTTCTTTGACATAATTTGCTATTTTCCACTTCCAGATGACATGTCACAGGTCACTGTTTTCTTATTACAGTCTAAAAATCTAACTTTTCTAAAAATAATTTCTTTGTGTTCCTAAAAAGCATTATTGTTGAGGATTATTCATAGATATAACTCACTCTTACAGCATAACTGCATTTTACTACTTAATACCAACATCGGTCTCTCAAATAATCTTATCTTATATGAAAACAGTTGAGAATAATGAATGCTTGCATATATTCAAAATGCATTAAGTTTGCTTTCACTTTGGAATCCACAGAGCAAGAATTGTGCAGGAGTTAGGCAAAGCTGCAAAACCACAAACTGAATCCGCTCTCCATTCATCATTTTGGCAGGTGTTGGAAAGTTCACTGCAGATCATGTTTTTATGCAAAGCTCCCTAGGCGAGTGTACCAAATGAAAATCCTGACTGTACTACGTGTTGACATATGAACTCAAATTTCAAATCAGCAAAGTGCATTCTTTCAATATGTTTTAGGTTTTACTTATATTTTCTAGAATGAGTGTTTCTGATCTTATCTGTGTATTGATCCATATTCACAGCTCTCTTTTAAACAAAAATGCATTGCATACTACCTCTGTGTAACAAACAGCTTATTGTTTTTGGCGTGGACAGCTCTCTCTGAAAGCATCCAAGTCCCAAATGAGCCCAAACCATGTGTGTGCATGTGCTGAGTGACATCTGGGGCTGCCTTCCTCCCTGCAGTAAAGACTTTAGCTGGACGTTCAGACCTGCAAAGCAGGGACAACCCCTGCACTGTCTAAGCTCCTCATGCCCAAGACCCTCCAGTCTTGTGAAATCTGTCTGTTTGTTGGCTCACTTCTGCTTTATTAACTCCAAATGTCTCCACTAAAATTTTTAATCTATGTTTGGAGCGACTGTGACGCACAGTCCGTCCCGACCTCCACTCAGATGCGCGGCATAAATCACAGAGGCACCAAATTAGAATCTAAAATAAGGAACAGAGCGAGATATTTTGGTAAGCCTCTAATAACTCAGCTGCTTGTTCTAGGTGGAACAGTTGAGCTGGCATCCTGCTAAATCCCATACGGAGCCTCAGATAATGGTACCGGATAAAATCTGCCATGAATTGATGGAAAATGAGGAATGGCTCTCATGATCGCTTCCTAAAATAAGATATATAATAAAAACGACTCGATTTTTGCTTCAGCTAAAAGCAGACAGTTATTTAGGGCCTCTTCTAGATCAGAGAAAATGTAAATTTAACCAAGACAGTTTTACAAATACACCCTTTGAAAAAGTTTGAATGCTATGGTATTACTTAGAACAGTTTCTTCTCATTGTGTCTATTCTGGTCAGACATTTAATGCATACCATAGCAGTTTACAAATGCAGTATTTATTGATATTACATTTTATTCTGTGTCCAAAAATGTGGTGCAGCAATAATTTCTGTTATATCTCTGAATAGTCCATTCTAGCTGCTGTTTAAGAGCCTGAAATTTTATTTTTTTCTTGTTTGAGTTTTAAAAAAAGCAAATGAATATTACCTGACCAACGAATCTTCAGTGTATTTTTATCCATTGAACTTAAGGAACATTTAGCAATAAGCAATTGACCCCAAATTCATTTTATTTTCTAATAAATATATAAATAACCTCACTGATATGACTTTCAAGGAAAGCACAGTGTGTTATATGAGTTAATTTCATTGTATGGCTAGTGACTGATGGTAATACAAGTTGTGTTAAAATGTGGAAAGCAAAAAAAAAAATTTAGGGATCAATTCAAAGAGGCCCACAAAATAACAAAAACAAATAACTACCCATGATTGTAGCTGGATAATATAGAATTAAAATGTATATTTAAATACTGTCGGCTTTAGGTACCAGCAGTTGGAGAAGAGTGGTCGAACATTTTTCGGTAACTTCCTAAGAAATACAGTTTTGATTACTGATTCAATATTAGGTTGCATAAAGCTTGAAGAGGAACAGAATGGACATCAGCTATAGCTTAAGATATGAATGCATAATAGCCTTTTACACAATTTGATGAGGCTGCAGGATTATCTTTGTCAACTGTTAACATAAGTATGTGGCTGTTATGGCGGTCGATCTGCTGTGTATATAAATGTTTTTTTCATATTTTTACATGTGACCTTTGATCCTGGTGATGTACCAAAATGGAAGTTAATTGAGTAGAAATGTGTCACTTACTAAACCTGCGACCATGACTCTACTAGATCCACAAGAGGGCTCTCTTTGAATCTTAAATGAAGGAAAAGGGAGGGATAATGGGGGAAAAAGAGAAGTTTAAAAGTACATTTTATTATTTTTTTTTCATTTGTTTCCTCAATATAAAAAAAATAACCATAGCAGTATATATTAGTAAGAAACTGACTCTTGCCTGTTGCTAATCTAAGGCTTAATATTAGTTTTACAGAAGAAAATAATTTACATCTAAACCTAGTGAGCTTGTGTCCAAAGTACTTCAGAAGTTCCCTTTCCTGTTTGCAAGTTTTATACGCATACAAAGATTTTATAGAAAGATTTAGAAAAATATTTACGTAAGTATATTTGAAGTTGAATAAAAATAGACGGATTTAGATAATTTCCTGATGGATTTGTTACTTTTATGAGCTCCAGAAGTAAACCACATTCCCTTTACTAAATAATGCAATAATGTAGTGCAATTAATGAATGATGCAATGTGCTAAATGCTACACGATAATATATTACATGTAGTGTGAAATACTTTGCGGTTTATTGAAGTAAATAAATCAAAATACATCACATTTATTTATTTATTTTTTATTTCTTAAGGGAATATTATAAATGCATCTTACATCAGGGCCACTCCAATGTAGGCCTTAAGTTAAATAGGGCTAGCCAGTGCCAAAGCAGCCACCAAAGAAAAACTGTATTTTTTCATAAATGGGCTGCATAGAGGTCAAATCATTGTAGATCTTAAAAAAAGAATAAAAACAATTGACATATAAAAAAAAAATAGAGTTTAGTGTAAATAAAGGGTCTAGGTTGTTGTTTTTTTTCTAGTGGTGTCTGCCTATTTAAAAATAAAGAAATCAGCTAGTTGCTGAATATATTTGCTAACAGATAAACTATGAAGAAAGTGTGACCCTGACTGATTCAAAGCAAAACAAATAAATAATTGACTGTACATTTAGTATGTTATGTCTACTGTATGCATTTACATTCTTCTCATTTGGAAATTACCTTTTTGTTATTCTGCTATGTATCTGTTATATCTAAATGAGTTTAATGTATTATTTGATCTCGATTAAGACTCAAGAAAGTCAGTATCATTAAATAAATAGTATTTACTTAAGTTAAATCTGATGTGGAAGTAAAACAAAATTCAACTTATAAACATGTAATTATTATAACTTATAACCTATAAACATTAATTATATATATAATATATATATATATATATATATATATATATATATATATATATATATATATATATATATATATATATATATATATATATATATATATATATATATATTGTGTGTGTGAGTGAATATTGGAAAAAAAAACAAGTTTAACAGGAAGGTTACTCTACTTTAAGCTAATTTGAGTACAATTAGAGGGAGAGGGAGATGAATAAAAAGGACAATTTCCATTAATCAATGTAATTTCTCTGGCTTCATATACCGACAGGTTCACTTGGTGGAGGGTTTTGTTTCTTTTAATGTTCAGGGGAACTTAGTTAGTTTGAAAACTGGTGTTTGGTTGATGTTAACTAGTCTCTTTTGTGTTTATTTTGTTGACTCATTTATTGGTGTTTGTCAAAAAAATAAAAAATAGTCTGAAATAAATTCCTATTCAATATTGCAGAATATCAAACCAAATATTACTCCACTCTATGACTACAAGAAGAACAACTTTTTTTTTTTACTTAGTTTGAAAATTAGATCTACATCTAATTTAATAATTAATCACACATTAATGAATATTTTTTGCTCATCATTCGCTGATTTACTTGTGATTACATTTCAATGTAAGACCTCGTCTGCCTGGCTGTGTGTTTCCTGGACGGTGCCGCCTTTTACAGCTGCTTTTTCTATCTCTGCTTCTGTCTCCTTGAACCCCAGTCGGGCTTGGATGGCTGCTCCCACTGAGCCTGGCTCTGCTGGAGGTTTGTTCCTGTTTAAAGGGAGTTTTTCCACCCCACTGTCGCTACAAGCATGCTTAGTGTGAGTCAATGAGTTGGTGCAATCAATGGTTTTCCTTAGATAGAAAACTTTGAATTAATCTGACTGGATGATCTGGTGAACTGTAAAGTGCTTAAGATGACATGTGTTGTGAATCGGTGCTATATTAATAAATTGAATTGAAAAGCTCTGTTATTACATGGCAATAAGCTGGTGATTTTAAATCATCATAAATAATTACATATTTACAACTATTATGCATTTTGGTGGCAAGAAATAAGTGGAAGAGGCTTGTTTTAGATTTGGCCTTGAGCTTCTGTCAGATAATAAACACCATGCTGGAATGTTCCTACATTCTAGCTCTTTATTTATTGACTCGTTCACCATGTGTTGATGGGTTAGTGCTCCAGTCTCAGCTTGGTTGCAGGGATCTGTTTCTGTTTCAGTCTGTCTGTGTGTTTTCTGGTTGCTATGGGTGGAGCCATCACAGCGGCTGGTCCCCTGGGGCCTCTGTTCGCATTATTTTCATCCATGCTTACGTCTGGAAGCCGTGTGTTCCGCATTCCTGAGCCTCTCAGGCGGTACTTAAGCGGGCTGATGCAACCATCTCCGCTCAGTCTTTTAAGCTGACTGACTCTAGACCTCATCGCCGCCTCGCTTTTTTCCCTTTACTGCAGGATTTTTTTTCTTCTTCTTCTGATTTGGACGCAAAACAGGCAAGTGGGAGTTTAACTGTCTGATTTTAAGCTTGCAAACAGCTTTTCTTTTTTAGCTTCATATTTGCATAATATTTTTTCTTTCCACCGTGTATGGGTTTTATGACAAGCTCGGTTTAGTTTGATGTGAGCTCTTGTCCAGCATTACTTGTGACTTATTTGCCTTTTTTCCGGTGAGCTTTTGAGTCATTTCATAGCGAGAAAAAGTGAGCGACTGTAAAGTTTTCCGTCCGCCGCAGCCTCAGACGGAGCCGTTCTTGTTCCAACTGTTGTGGCAACTGTCGCCTTTCCAGCTCGTTATCTGGCCTCTGTCTGGAGATATTTTCATCTCCCATCATCTGTAGTGTCCGTCAGCCTGTTAAAGACAGTTATGTAACGCCAACACACACACATAGCAGGTTGTAAAGAAGTTAGCCGCTAGCCTAGCCAGACTGCTGCAGCAGGGGCGGTTCTGAGGCTCTTAGGGGCCCTGGGCACTGCTTTCTAGTAAGGACCTTCACAAAAACTGAACCCCAAAATAACACCATCCATTATAGAGTTATAATTAAGGTTGTTGTCTCAAATGAATATGTTTGTTTATTTCCAACTGAAAAGAGATCACTCGGGACAAACTCTTTAAATAACTCTTCATAACTTATACACTGTGTTCAGAATTATTAGGCAAGTTGTATTTTTGAGGATTATTTTTTATTATCGGGCCACAATTTTGTTCTCAATCAACCCAAAAGACTCCTTAATATCAAAGTTTCATATTTTTGGAAGTAGATTTTTTTTTTTTTAGATTTGGCTTTTTTATGAGGATGATGGCGACTTTTTCTTGTACCACTTTTTGAAGAAGGTGTCTTCCAGAAACTGGCAGTAGGTCTGGGAGTTGATCTTGACTCCATCATCAAAGCTCATCTTTGATGATACCAGCCCATACCAGTACCCTACCTCCACCTTGCTAGCGTCTGAGTCGATAAGGAACTTGCTGCCCTTTACTGATCCAGCCTGGTGCCCATCCATCCATCTGGCCAATCAAGACTCACCCTCATTTCATCAGACCAAAACATCTTGGAGAAATCAGTCTTCAGATATTTCTTGGCCCAATCTTGACGTTTTGTCTTGTGTGTCTTGTTCAAAGGTGGCCTTTTTTCGGCTTTCCTTACCTTGGCCAGGTCCCTGAGTATTGAGCACCTTGTGCTTCTCGGCACTCCAGACATGTTGCAGCTCTGAAATATGGCACAACTGGTGGCTAAAGGCTTCCAGGCAGCTTCACGCTTGATCATTTTCAATTCATTGGGAGTTATTTTGCATCTTTTTTAAACACGCTTCTTGCTCCCCTGTTGGCTATTTGCCATGAACCGCTTTATTGTGCGATGATCCCTTCAAAAGCTTTGCGATTTCCAAACTGCTGCACCCCTCTGAAAGACATCTGACAATTTCTGACTTTTCAAAGTCTGTCAAATCTCTTTTCTGACACATTTTGCCAAAGGAAAGGAAGCTGCCTAATAATTAAGCACACCTTATATAGGGTGTTGATGTCATTAGGCCACACCCCTTTTCATTACAGACATGCACGCCACCTGATTTACTTAATTGGTAGTTGGCTTTCAAGCCTATACAGCTTGGAGTAGGATAACATGTATGAAAAGGATGATTTGTTCAAAATACTCATTTGCCTAATAATTCTACACACAGTGTATGTATTAAATAACCATGAGACATGGCAACAGATTCTGATAAAAATTGTAATCTTACTCAGATCAGAGAAATTGCTTAGAATGTACAGAAGGCAGCTGCTAACCTCTGCGCTCACGTCTCAGGAAGTGGCCCTGATTAACAGTTAAAAATGCACTTTATACATCTGCAGTCTGCAATATCATCTTTTACATCACACATGTTAGCAGATGATTAGACATCCAGGGCTCCAGCCTTGTCAAAATATTACACTTCATTCTTAGTTGAAGGACACCACTCTCATTCCATTTCCATTTTATACTTCTGATGCATAGCCTCTGCAACCATCAAATCTGTCTCTGTGCGCAACCACACACCCCACCCAGAGGTTCTGCAACCGTTGTCGCTAACCTCGAAAAAATCCTGACTACGTGTCAGATGGTCGCAAACCCGTGCAGACCTTAAGCGGAAGTATGCAGACTAAAAGCAGCTGTGTCCATGGTATGCCTTTCCGGCTGTCTGTGTGCTCACCCTTCTCCATTGGGTGTCGTGGCACACCATTTTTAAAAAGCAAGGAGTAATAACAACGTAATAACAATGGGTAACCACGACGAAAGGTTGATCGAGGAGGTTCGGTACAGTACAGTCACTTGTAAGGTGCCTCAGACATGTTGTTTTGGAAATAAATACTCCTGCCGGCACCGCCGAAGAAGTTCTCGTGACCATCCTCCGAAGTTCTCTCGGGTTCTCGAATAGGCTCCCCCTAGCGCTTTGGCGGGAAACTGCTGTGCGTCCCTAGAAATTTCAGACCGACGTAACAGAAGCATACGGGCAAAACTGGTTCGCGAGCAGACGCAAGCGACATTTGATGTCGAAGAAATACGTCATAAATCCGCCGAAAGTTTTAATGACACTTTACTAGTCCTTAAAGATTAAAAATGTATCTTGCACATCTAAAAAATAAATATTAATATATTCTGAAATATCTGAAATCTGTTTGAAAGCTGTTGCTCCAGGAGCATCTCTGGAGTGGCTATTAATAACTGGTCAAAAATGATAGACGGCATTGTAGTACTTCATACTCTATAAACTGAATATGGAAGGCTTTGTGAAGGCTCTCCAAATGCTTTTCCCCCAAAATTTCCATGTTTATGGGAAAGTGGATTTTTTTTTAAACTCTCAATATGTAAAAAAAAAAAAAAAAAAAAAAAAAAAAGACAAAACAAGTAAATATAAGAAAATAAAGGCACAAAACAAGCTTGTTTTATACAGTAGATGTTGCTAAAAGGTTAAAATCTTTCACGTAATTATGTAGGTTTTGCATTTCTACATAAATCTAGAATAAAACCCTGGACTAAAATAGTTATTTGGATTGCAAAACTTGCTAAACCATAAATATGCTTTGCCTTAAATTGCTTTCAGATACATTTCGGATTCATCGTTGCCACGTAAAGTCTTTAAAATGTGTAAAAAAAAAAAGCTTTGTTTGATTCAGTATCAATAAGAGAAGAAGAGTGCTTTCAGCTGCAGTCGTTGCAGTATCAATGTGTGCAATATTGCAAAATTCAGACAACTCTTACAGCTATCCTTCATGCTAAGCTATAGATGGCCGTTTTCTTCCTGTATTTCACTGTATGTTTAGTCTTACAATGTTTTTTGAGCACTACTCCCTGAGAATAACCGTTTCCTCACAAACAGAGCCGCTGGTTTATAACTTTAACATTTTTCCTACAGACTCAATATCTTCTTGATATGCAAATTTGGATTGATGCAAATATTGTATTCAAAACAGTCCATTACATTTTTAATAATTCACACTGATATTGAGATTATTAATGAGCCTTTACTTAGAATTCTGTAGTTGTTTAAATATCTACATTCAGTCCCTTTTAAAAAATAAACAGTGGAGCTAGAGCTCGACAATATATCCTATTTTTCTTGTTATTCAAAATTCATGTCGTGAAATCTCACAAAGCCAATATTGCTCTGCATGATAGTGATTCTTTTGGCCAGTTGCAAGGACTCCATTGGGGCTTGACACCTGATGGGTATCCGTAGTGGTTTGCGGCGTGCAATAGGAACCTGTAATGGTCAAGAAACAGAGAAAAATGTGGGTTGACTGTAATGAGTATTGTTACCACAGTTTTCAGCTTTAGCATGGGGTTTTATTTTTTGTCGGGAAATATGCAGCCCTAATAGGAACATTTGGGTGTGATTTATTGGCTTTATCTTTTATTTGTCTCTTTTTTCCCTGTTGCTCTTATTTCAGATCTTTTATTATGCTTTTTTTCTCCTCTTCTAGACATCATTTTATTGCAATGCACATAAATCGTTGTGCATTAGTAGATGTTTTCATCAAGTATTCCCTAACAGTGCTTAAATTTCTTGTATATTTAAATCCAATATTTTTTTTTTTTTCAGGAAACTGTAGTACACTTTTTTCTCTTTTTTCTCTTGATTGTAGTTGTAGGATACGGAAGATGACCTTAAAATGATAGAATACGGGTTAAAGGGCTGTTTATGCTTGGGATGTAGGGAACCTGGCATCAGGATGACATTCTTATGCATACCTACCTGTTAGCATTATGTGTTTTATTCAAAACAAAGTCTGACAAATATCCTTTTAACTCCTTCAGGGCGTCCAAACACAGTTCATCATTGATAGAAGACGACTGATCAGTTCCCTCTGAGTAAGTATTCAGCGTTTTGTTTGTTTGATTTGTTTGTAGAGGAACTCTGATGAGTCTTACCCTCCTGCTCCAAATTCACCTTCAAACACGACCAACATGAAACATCAGCAAACAGGGTTCCCGCGGGTCCTTAAAAAGTCTTAAAAGGCATTGAATTCTTCAAAATAAAACTAAGGCCTTAATTGGTATTAAAATGTCTTAAATCAGTCTTTCGTAGGTCTTAATCTTTAAAACACCATAAAACGATTATTTTTATTATGATTTATTTTTGTAATCTACATAAAACATTAAAATTGACCTTTTTTTTTTATTTAAAAAAAATAACGGCTCGCCATTATTGGTTCTGTCCCGATAGCGGAACCAATAAAAGACATAAAACATACCAAGAAAACGATACAAAGAAAAATAGCTGCAAAAAAGACTTAGCACTGGTTATGTTGTGGCTTTAAAACTGATTTTTGTTCCCTGCTAAAACAAAGGTTGTGAATTCAGTTAAATAATTGTTAAAATATATCTGTCATTTGTGTGTTTTTAGTTTTCTTCCTGTATGGGAAGCTTTTCAAAATTTGAAACATTAGTGCAGTGGTTTATGTTAAAATAAACCTTTGGGTTAAGTTGTCGCAAGCAGGTTTTTCTTGTGAATTTGGTCTTAAATTTTTATTTCAAGTGGCATTAAAAAGTCTTGAATTTAACTTGGCTTATGCTGTAGGAACCCTGGCAAAGGACAGCAGCTCACTTTGCTTGATCTTTGCTCTTGCTTTATTCCGGTGCACATGTTTTGATCCTGCTGATTATGAGGAGGGTCTAATGTTTTGCCTCCTGGTCAGCATCTCTGCGGCCAGAAGGCTAAAAGTTGCTACTTTCAACGTGACTTCTCAGGGTGTCTGTGGCTATGCACTGGTTTTACCCCATACAAGTTCAAAGGCTTGGTGCATGCAAGGCCTTCAACTAGTGGAGTTCATGCTTGTACAAATATATACATCTCACTGGAGAACCTATTTACATGCCTTTTTATGTATTTATATAAATATATATGTATAGTCTTTGTGTCTGCGTGAGTGTTGTGGAGGGTTTAAATGTCCCGGTTCCTGCCCAGACGCATCCATGAGATGGTTTCCACATAATTGGAACATCGCACTGGATTAATGGGAAAGGCCTCACAAGCCGATGAGCAGCACGGACAACCGGCAGCGGCAGTGGGGGGGACTGATGGCTGGCTGTGGGCGCAGTGAGTTTATTTTAAGTAGAAATGCCTTCCAGTGCGTCTCGAGAGAGGTAGGATTGCCGAGCAGCGCTCCCGCTTACTGAACAGACGGCAGACGCATTGCAGGCGAGCCAACTATGCAACAGCTCGGTCGTACCAACACTAATGCTTAGAGGAGCAGCCATTCAACTGCTGCGAGTATCACATTATCAGTATTAGCCCCCTCATAAGCCTTTCCACATGCTTTATATAAACAGTGCTCCAGATGAACAGCCAAATGTCTAAAGGTATAACCAAGAGGGATGATTTCCCAAGTTCTTGTATTTCGTTTGGAACTGCTGCCAGTATTTTTCTGTTTAGACAAAAAACACTGTTGTCAGAATATATAGACCCAAACCCTGATCTTTTGCTTCTGGTCTCAAAGACACTGAACCCTGTTTGATCACTCCAGCAGCGCCCGCACTGTACAAGCGTCTGCTTGACAAGCTGCAGATGTGGAAACATCCAAGGACGAAGTATGAAGGAGCGCCGGACCGACAACTGGCTGTTGCGCAACACCAGCGGCCTGGTTCAAGCAGGCTGCGTTCAATCCAAATGTTCAGGGATTGCTCATAGCTTTCCTTGGAATCGTCACAGAAGCCAAATCTTTTTTTGCTGGAAAGATCTTTTGTCAGCTTGTTTTTATATTTTGATTAATTTAATCCCCGTCTGAGCCGCGCTAAAACTTTCTGGCCTACAGCCTAATCTTGACTGAGAACATGGAGGGAAGAAAAAAAAAGAAAATTCGAACATTATTATAAGTCAACCAGGGCCACCCAGATGCTCCTCCAGATGTGTGTTTAAACAGGACAAAGCGAGGTTCGGTTCTGCAGAGGAGCTTCATGCGTATACAAGCTGCATCATCAACAAAGATTGCTGTTCAAATGTAAACTTGAATAGCGCTTCTTAATTTGGATACAGAAAGGTTTCGATAAGGGAAGAACTTTTATAAAACAAAAAAAAAGAAAGAAATGAAACTTGAAATGAAATCTGTTTTCATAATCACTTCAACTTTTAGTTTACTGTTAAAGCTTTGTCTGCGTCTAGCCACCCTGCTGCTGCGAGAATAGAAAAAAAGAGCTGCAGATGCATTCAACCTGTATATGTGGGATTTTGAGCGTCCTGTCCTAGAAAGCCTGCATCGTATTCTCTGGATTTCCTGGAGGATTGCGAAATGCTGTAACTTAGCACAAAGGCACGACTGAGTGCAGACGGGACTAATGCTCACCAGGGCCGCAGCCTCCAGATTAAGAAAGTGTGCTTTGGCTGCAGATTCGTTTATTCTTGCTCATATTCCTGTAAAGCTTTAGTTAAAAAAAGCTGCACTTTTTCATAACTTAAATAAAAACTACAAAGGATTTACTTAAAAAATGTACAGAAACCCAAACACCACCCCGCTACAGTAAACTATTATGATGGAAAAGGAGAAGAGCCCCTGGTGATCCCTGTGGCTGTAGGTAAGGGCTTGAATTCCTCAGCCCTGCTAATTGCTTCCAGGTAATAGACACGTTCCGTAAAGCTGAAGAGGGATAAATAATGTGAGCAGACAAAACCAGTGAACTGCACCACTTTGCCCAGTCAACACACACCCTCTGGCACTCTCTCTTTCTCAACACACACATACCTCCTGCCAAATCAGATCACATAGATTTTTTTCTCTTGGACTGAATACCAGAAAATGAGGGGAGTTGGCTTCTATATTTCCACCCGTGATACTTGGCATTTCCTCCCCCGGCCCTTCAGCTTGTACCCCTACTTTGCTGCTTTTGTAGGTGTCTTTTTTTTTTTTTTTGGTTAGTGTGGGCCCAAAGAAAGTGTGCCATTTGCTTGTTCTGCTTCACTGCAAAAGCACAGTAACGCTGTTGCATCATCAAGCACTGACCGCTAGTCTTTGACTGCAAGCTGCTGGTAGGGGAAAAACACAGAAATACCCCTTCTTTTGAAAAATATAGAATTCGCTTTGACTCATTTTCTTTAAGAGTTGTAATTGTACCCTGCGAAGAAAGCATCGGCGAACTTTCCCTCTTGTAAAGACGAGGCTTCTGTAGGGTTTCATGTCTAGAAGTTTGAATGGCTGATAGGTTTGCGAGGGGGATTTTCACACCGACTGAGACGAGGCGGGATAAAAGCTGAGAGTTTCTGCTGCACTCTGAATAGAGACCTTCCAAGTGTTGTAGAAAGAAAAACAGGAACCTTTCTGGGAAAATGAGCAGCTTGTCACTTTATGGCACTACCTCCGTGTTGTTTTGTGGATGTCTTGTGGATGAAGAATAGCTTTTAAGAACAAGATGTTGCAAGAAATTATGTTTAATGGAAGAAATTTTATTTTATTTTTGATTTTTCAATTGTTCTCCGTGTTTGTGCTTTTTCAACACTGCAACTTTTTTAGTGATTGTCTTCAACAGTCCTGTTACTTTAGATTATTTCTTTTCAAAGGAAAACATTTTAAATGGTTGAAAAAGCGACTGGCTTGTTGTGCAGATAATATATTGATTTATGTAGATATTGTCTTTGGAATTGTATCAAATATATTTAAAACTCTCCATTTGACCAAAAGCTTTCCAAAAATCCTCTGTGATCTGTGAATGCATTCCTTTTTTTTCTCCCTCTAAAAATACAGAAGTAGCTAATCGGTCTCGATCAGTTTTCCTTGGTTATTCGACATCCTGTCTGCAAAAATGAGAAATCCTTGAACACGCGCTGCTCTATCTTCCGGGGCCGTCGGGGGTGGGGGAGGTAGGGATTATTTTCTTAAGGAGATTCCTTTTTGATTTGTTCCTATTTCTGTTTTCTAAAGTGGTGTAACTTGCAACAGACATACAGCAGGAGAGAAAGGATTAGAGGAATGAAAGTGAATCATGAGATATTATTTTTATTTTTCTACAGAGTAACAGAAAATTCAAAGATGTTTCATTGCCTGGGAGGAAATGTACTGGGGTTTATGATGTTTACTTTAGTGCAGTGTTACGTATGTGACCCCTCTGGTTCAGTCTGACATTCTTGCATCCATATTTATTGACTTGCTTGGTCTCCATCATGCGTTACCATCCCAACTGTGTAACAAGACGTAGGGTGGAGCTCATCAGAGCAGAGTTACATAAGGCTGCGTTTTTATGACCCGCTTTACTGCCTTTGTAGGAGACTCGGTTTTTTTCAGCCATACTGGAAGGGAAGAGAAGCAAAAGGAAAAAAAGTTAGAATCCGTTCAGCGACCCTGTTGGATAGTAAACCCACCAGCACAGTCAGCTGTTTCTTTTTTTTTTTTTTTTTTTGCAGCACCTCATAATACGTGTCTTTGTTGGTTCCATATGAGAGGGGCTTTGTTCGGTCGAAGGCAAACCTGTGGAGGTTCAGCTGCAGCTGTAATGCTCAGGAAGCGAACGTGAATAAAGCTATTAATCTCTAACTTCCAGTGCCATCCTGCACTGCTTT
Organism: Cyprinodon tularosa; assembly: GCF_016077235.1. Classification (NCBI taxonomy): domain Eukaryota; kingdom Metazoa; phylum Chordata; class Actinopteri; order Cyprinodontiformes; family Cyprinodontidae; genus Cyprinodon; species Cyprinodon tularosa. The sequence continues at coordinate 1,629,535 of NW_024038896.1, read as the reverse complement.
AAACTTTCGTCATAGCCTCGGGTTTGTTTGCCAGTCTGTCTGTCAGCTCGCTCAAGCTTCAGGCGGGAAGGTGTTTTTTGTTAAGGAGTGTTTTTCTTTTTTTGCCCTCATGTTCCTTTTTTCCCGTAGACTGAAGGGCTGGGCAGCTTATAGAGTCGGTTCACGTTTCTCTGCTCTCATCATCTGTTTTTTATTTGACCATCAGAGGTTTTCCAACTCAACTTGACCTCAAAGCCATTAAAGAGACGTTTTAATTCTCCAGTCTCGTCCTTTTATTCCTGCTCCAGGGTGTCCCTCATTCTTCCCTAATTACATTAAAGATTGCTGTGGTAGAACTTTCTAAAACTGCCCCAAATTATTGAAAGAAGGGTGGTGATTGAGTGCACCAGCCTTGCCTTTGATCATTTGTGAACCCCTCCCAAAAGTAAAAAATGGACACCGGCTGCAAGAAACAATAAAGCGATGGTAGCCATCAGCGCTTTGTTTACGGGATCTTAGGCGAGGCTCCCCAGGCTTCCCTTTGCATGCGAAACTACATTGATGAGTTTGTCGCTGCTGACAGCGTTGAGTCTTTCACCAGCTGCTGACTAAGAAGACAACGCAACTTTTCAAGCTGCCCACTTTTGATTGTGTTCTTGGAAACAGAAACCCATATTTGGAGACACGTCTGATATTAAAAAGATGCATTTCATGGTTTGCAGCAGGATGGGTGTGCCCAACTTCTTTATTTGTTTTGTAGATTCAAACAGACACACCTCTAACTAGCAGTTTGAAATGGTTTAAATATTGGATCACTGCAGCTCTGTATATTGAACAACACCCTAATTCTTCTGTTCCTTTTTTTTCCCCCTTTTCCATCTCTCTCCAACCACAGCGACGGCTTTGGCCGGGTTGGACATGATGCCGGGACAGATACCCGACCCTTCGCTGGCGGCAGGCTCCCTGCCCAGCCTCGGCCCGCTGGCGGGCATCTCAGCCACCACCCTCACCGATCAGCTGAAACTGGCCGACTTCCACCAGTTGGGCACCATGCTGTCGCCGCTGCATTTCCTGGGAAGGCTGGGGAAGAGGCCGCTGGCCATCAAGACTGAGGTTAGGGAAATGTGTGAAGAAAAAAAAAAAACTGAAACTCAGAATTCCTGCAGCGCCCAGGTAGTGACCGACCTTCCACTTTTTGTTTGTTTGTTTGCAGATGGACGAAGACGAAGAAAGAAGGAAACGAAGACGAGAAAAAAACAAAGTAGCAGCAGCACGATGCCGAAACAAAAAGAAGGAACGTACTGACTTCCTCCAAAGGGTGGGTTCATGACTCAGCTACATGTACCAAGCAACAGCAGAGTTGGGGCTAAGAATAAACTGACTTTAAGTTTCACAAAGCTTCACAGTTAGTCAAAGAGAGCCCTGCGTCTCCTGCCTTAGCATTACGGCACCAGGGTGTTGGCACTTCCATAATAAATCTAAAAGCTCCATGTTTTCCTCCAGGAATCAGAGCGTCTGGAAATGGTCAACTCTGAGCTGAAGTCTCAGATCGAGGAGCTCCGTCTGGAGAGGCAGCAGCTGATGGTGATGCTCAACCGTCACAGGCCGACCTGCATAGTGCGGACCGACAGCGTGAAAACCCCAGAGAGCGAGGCCAACCCGCTGCTGGAGCAGCTGTCCACCGAAACCAAGTGAAGACGGGGGGGGAACGGAGGGCTCAGAGGGCCCTGAAAGCTGAGCTTGGACTGCCGAGGCAGACGTCTGAACAGACACAGGACTGGCAACAATATTCTGAACGAGCACATGAGCTGTAGCCATACTGCTACATGGAGTCGGCTCTTTCCATTGGGAGACTGGAAAACACACACAGTGCCTGCCACGTTGCTACATCATCCATCTTTCCTCAGAGGGACCAATGGCTGCAAAAGATATGGTTGGAGAAAGATGCGAGGATTCACACTAACAGCAACATGGTGCTCTGTTACCAAAGCCCTGGGTAGAGAGAGGAGGTGCACAAGGACTTAGCAGTTCTACGGTCTTCCTACATATCCCAGTCATATAACCCAGGTGTTGAACTTTTAGGTTTCAAAACCCAGTTCAGATACACCAGTGGGAGTACAGTTGTTCAATGTTTTTTTTATTTAGCGTTCTCTATCCTGCCTCGAGGATGGCAGGTACCGGTTGATCCGATTCGTGGTGGCGCTGGCGTCATGGAAAGCACATATTCACACAATGTTTACACTTATTTTTTAGACTCGTGTTTTCATTATTGTACTTGTTTTATACGGCTTTGTATACAGATATGAAATGCTTGTTAATCACTTGATGTGATTTTTGTCTTTTTTTTCCCCCTATCTGCCGCGTCATGCTGACGGACAGCTGCGAAAAGAAGCAGCCGAGCGTCCGCTCTGCATCTGTATCTATGTACGAAACTGCATATCCTGAATAGATTAAAGTTTATTTTCTAACTAAAAAGGAAAAGCTGTGATATGTTTCTTATATGCAAAACTAAGTTTCATTTGGACTTGCAGTCCTAATGCAATTAAAGATCAAATGTTGGGCAATCATGATTTTTTTTTTTTAACACTAAAGTGTATTGCCAGAATCAGGTTTTAACTTTCATTTGCACAACTCTGAGAAATACCGTCACGCTTTCATTTCCTTCTCTGATATCTCCTTTTTTATTCTCGGATCAGCAGCAGTGAGAGATTTCAAATGTACAGACATAACAGATATTTAAGTGATGGGATCACCTATCGCTGTGGTCCTTACTGCCAATTACTGATTGCTTCTTTTAGATACTTGGAGGAAATCTCTAATCCAAAAGCGAATACCAAACGGCTGAATTCCAGACTTGCAGAGTCCTTTTCATTAGATAAAGAAAACCTTCCAGCTGCACAAATTATTGCATTGGCCCAGGAAACCCTCTGAAGATCTGTATGGAAATAGTTTGTTGCTTTTTCCACAAACTCAAGATAAACCACTGTATGCAAAGAATTGATCTGCAGCTGACTGCCCTAAAAGCTTAATCTACAACGCTGAGCAATGTATTGCAGTAAATCGATACTGCTGCCAGACAATACATCATCTGCTAAGCATTTTATTGATGAACATGGAGCAGTTTCTAGAAGGCAGCACGTTTACTGGTTCAAATCCCACAGAATGCCACTTGATGCCACCATGAAGGAAAGGTAAAATGGCTAAATTTATTGCCATGTGCAAAGCCGCAATGACCAATAAAGGTAATTATCATTTGAGCGTGTCCAGTTCTGCATCTCAGTCCCTGCTTGCAGAGTAAAACAAATAATTTAAGCAGTAATTAAGAGCCATCCGTCTATTGGAAAGCAGGACTATAAAATCAGGCTGGGATGGCCTCCTTCCAAACATTTAAGTTTCAGAAACATGGTCCCTACTTAGAAACTCCCTACATTAGGGCTGCAACTAACGATTTGCTAATCGATTAATCTGTTGATTTTTTTTTCTATTAATCAATTTCTAATCAAAAAGTCCCTTAAAAAGATTTTTTTTTTTTTTTAAGAATCTATAAGCGGTTAAACTAAATCGTTTCCACTTATGGAGTTTCATATGGAGCATATTGAAGGATGAAAATGTTTTTTTTATAATTGAACATTTTTTATATATCCAATTCTAAAATTGGGTATAATTACTGCTCTAAATGGGTTGCTCTGTCAACTAAAGGCTATTTTACAGTCTCTACACTCCTGTTAACGATTAATCGATTACTAAATTAGTTGGCTATTTTTCAATAATTGATTAATCATGATTAATCCAAATAATTGTTTCAGTCCTAAAATACATGAAGGTTTATTATTTGCATTTAAAAGGAGGAACATGAGCATAAAATGTTTATGTGCAATAATTGGAATTGCAGACTTTTAAGCATTTCTAACATCTCAGGTAAAAAGCTGTGTGGTGATTCTGCTTTTTGACGTACCTTCTGCCCAATGTGTGTATGTGGTGTGAGGCCAGTGGAGGAGCAAGATTATTTGCAAGGGCTGGTCGGTTGAGGGTGAATATGCACTAAGCACACAGCACCAATAAGAAAATGAATGAGCACAAAATCTGCATTAACCTAAATTACTGCAGAAAAACTTTAATGGTAATGTAAATTTTAATAGTTGTAGTAATGTAAGTCCCTTTATTGTCTCATAATAGGACACTCATTGCATGTAAGCCATCGCCTTGGGAAGCAGGTGGCTGCCATTTTGCAGCGCCTGGGGAGTAGTGTGAGGTTAAGGGTCTTGCTCAGGGTCCCTGAGTGCAGACTGTTGGGATTGAACCAGGTACTTGCAACCTTTTCAGAACACTTGTGCTCTGAAAAGGCCAACACTCCCCACTATGTATAGACCAGGCATCCCCAAAGTTGGTCCTCGATGGCCGCAGTCCTGCAGGTTTTAGAGGTTTCTCTGCTTCAGCACAGCTGATTCTGATGATTGCAGTTCAGTAAAAGCCTGTTAATCAGCTATCAATGTAAATCAGCTGTGCTGGAGCAGAGAAACCTCTAAAACCTGCAGGACTGCGGCCCTAGAGGACCGACATTGGGGATGCCTGGTATAGACATATTGATAAATATTTGCTGTCTAAATAATTAAATCATTGATAATACATATTTTTCACATTAAATGGACTGAATAGTTGTATCTCTGTGTATGTGGTATCTTTTTTTTTACAGCACAAAAAGGAGCCTGATGTAACTGAGACTGACGGCCAACATTGCCCTCTAGTGGACACTTGTAGGACATTCACAAAAGAAAGTTGATCCTGTACAAACTGTTGTTTACGAAAGAGCTGTTTTTTTTTTTTTTTCTTTTACCCATTTTTTTTTTCTTTTGACTATTTCATAAAGAGATGATCTTCTCTGCACATTTTAACATCCGTTTGGCAAAGGGTTTTCTAGAAACTGGGAGAAGAGAGACACAGCTGTGTGATCAGTCAGGAACGGAAAAAGATCCAGAACAAATCCAATCTGAAAGGAAAAGATCTTTGACACAATTATATAGTTTAAAACTAGTGGAGAGTTTAAAGTGTCTCAATAATAGATTTTAAAACAGTTGTTATCAGGGCACGAGGGTCTTAGGAGCCCCCAGATGTCCTGATAAAAGCAGCATTATATTATTTTGTGGTATTTTGAGTCATTGCCTGAATATATCAATGATTTTTGTGTCACTACATGTTCCCTAGGTTTTCTTGTCTTTAATATTATCCAATCATCCATCCTTAGGCGTCTTCTTGGTTGAGACTGGATCACTAGTTTGACCTAAAAGAAAGGTGTAAAGACACTAATCCACTGATATAGAGGAGCAGTGAATCCATTCCTAGCTACTTCTGTATGATTCACACTAAGCACCCCATCCCACTGTAATATCTCCTTACACATCAATGGCTTTTTTTTGGCTTAGCTCTTTCTTTACCATAAAAAATTTGCAGCAGCATCCACATTACCAAAAGAGGCCCCTGATCTATCCATCTACCGCTTCATCTTTACCATCCTAGGCTTTATCAAGAAAGCATCCTTTAAAGATTTTTGAGCTCTTCCTCATTAATGATCATTTTCTCACCGTCTAATTCTTCTGTTTGTTCAGTAAATAGTTTAGCAGTTTGGTCTTGTTCTGATCACCTGTGAGCCAAACCTCTGCATTTAATCCTTTCAACCTATTTACGAAAGCTCCCATGGAGCTTCTTCCAGGAGTGCCCTAAAACCTCCTTAAATAGTTTTCACTTTGTTCTTTTGAAAACAACAGTGGCAATTCAACATCTGTTTTATTACAGCTCTAAAGGTCAGATAACATGCAGAGATCTGAGTGTGTGTATTTTTTTTCCCAGATTCTCCATTAAATTTGTTTGGACTTTGACTAGACCATTGCAAGACGCTAGCTTCCAGGATTGCTCTTTTTTTTTTTTTTTTTTTTTACCTCCATCTATCTTCCTCTCATGTATTACAGCTTCAATGTTCTTGATGAAGAAAAGCATGATTCTACCACTATGGGTTACCATACAGACATACTATTGATGGTGAGTGTTCCTTTTCTGCTGCATTTTTTTTTTAAAGAGGACCAAGAGGTGTAACTTACATCTCTACACTGCACCTCCCACAACATGATTGCTATATCCCCTAACTAGCTTGCAGAAAACGGCAAACAGTATCTCTCATGACTTTGTATCAGTGACGGCCCTCGTCTGACTTTGACAAACTGTAAGGTTTGTGAGCTGATGCATAACTCCAAAAGTGTTGTGCACAACTGCATGTGACTAAACCTCCAAATATCTGACACCAGCCCGCAGCATTGGGCCTCATCAGGTGGGTGCGCCGAATCCAAAACAGTCTTCAGGTATGAGAATGGGAAGAAAAAGCGGAGCTGGGCTCCACATCAAAAGGAGCGTGTGCGAGATGAAGAATAGAGCCAGATGCTGTTAAATGGGAGCTCTGAATGAAGCAGCTTGTAAAGGAAAGAGCTGGCTCATGAATAGGGATACGAAGCATTACTTATGCAGGTGCTGCAGAGCTGGATTAGAAGGACGAGCTGGTTAATTGTCTCAAGGTGTGATATCCAATCGGTTTCTGTCAGGTGGCTCCAGTGGCAACAAGGAGACAATGACATAAGTGTATCTGTTCTTTGTGGCATGTGTAAATAGATTTATTTCCAACAAATGTGAGTACACATTTGTTGGAAAACATTTAACAGATTAACAGTTGAGATTTTCACACTCAAATCTAAAATTCATTTTGGGGCTACTAATAATTTCATTATTTTTTATTTATTAATTCCTATAAAATCAACCAATTCATTGACTCACTCAGGGTACAAAAATACACATATTCAGCTAAATATATACGTGTTCGCAAGAATCCTTTATTGTACCTTATTTAAGAGCTTGGTGATATTTTGTTAGTAATAAAGTCCTGAAAACTACTGTGAAAATAAGTTTTATATTAGCTTACTTTGACATTTGGGCCATTTGGTCAAGATGACAACATATATAATTGGAAGCATCAAGGTTAGGATTCTACACTAAAGAGCACAATGTCAGTTATTAAGAATGGTGGTGGTAGTATTATGCTGTGGGACTGTCTTTTATTTTTAGTCTGGAATCTTGCTGCACATTTTTCTCATATTAACCATAAAGATTTTGATCATCTTCAGTTATTTTTTTATTTTTATTTTTTTTAAATCAATACTCTTCACTAGAACATAGGAGCTCACTTCACTCTTGTTTCCATTGGTTAACACTGCATCGTTTAAAAATTAATTTTCAAAACTTGCTGTTAAACTTTCAGGTCAAATATCTTCCAATATACTTCAAAGGTCCTCTAAATAGAATTGAAAGGGATCGCTCTTTTCAGACTGTTGCATCTCGACTGTGGAGCGAGAGCCTCCTATTTTTATAATGTCTTCAGATATTTGACATTTAAACATCACATAAAGAAATTCGGATCCATGCTTTTCTTTAATATTTGTTTTTATGTTTATTCCCCACCTTTGTGAAGCACTTATTTCTTTTTATCTATTATTCAGTCAGTGACATACAAAGTAGTTCAGAACCTTTAGAAAAGGTAATTAAATAAAAAATTATGAAAACACAGAAGCTCTTTTCACCCTCTTAGAAATTGTTGTCCTGTTTTAGCATGCAAATGTAAATATATTCTGATTAAAGGTATATGAATTGTATTCCTGCCTGTTTCATTAGCGTATCAAACTCTGACACCAGACTAGCCCCACATCATTATACTACCACTAATATCCTTGACATGTACATGGTGGTGGTAGTATCATGCTGTGGGGCTGGTCTACTGGTACCGTCAGAATTCAAATCCAACACTACTTTACCACTCAAACATGTGGTAGCAGAAAACTAGCCCCATAGTATGATACTACCACCACTATGCTTAACAGGTGGTGATGGTAACTGTGTTTATACAACCAGGACAATCTGTCAGGCATGATGGTGGAAGTATTATGCTATGGGTCAAGTCTTCTGCTACCACCATGTTTGTGAGATAAAGTAGTGCTGGATTTAAATGATGAGGGTGTAAATAGACAAGCCCCCACAGCATGAAACTACCATCACAATGGTCAGGTCCAGAATTTTAGTGGTAGTATAATGATGTGGGGATAGTGTGTTTACAAAGGGCTGCAAAAAGACCTTCTTATGTGAATCAGCAGTTTATGAGCGTCGTTTAGTTTTATGTAAGCAGCTAAGCAAGTCAATTTTTATTCAGCAAAAAAAAAGTAGGAACAGAAGTAAATAATGATCAAAATCAAAATACTTATTTTTTTTTTATAACTTGTGAAAACATTTAGCTGAATGCCTTTATTAGCACCTGTATAGATAAATCCACAATAGTTTAAAACGTTCCCACCTAGTTTGCGCTTTTTTGCACCTATGTTGCAGTTTTCAGTATATTTGCACAGAGGTGAGCAGGTAGTTTGCTACTTATTGTTGTTAGCATCATAAATGACATAGTTTCTTGTTTCCCGTTTTATTATAAGGATTGCTTGGTAATAGTGACTACATCCATGAAGATGACCTTATCAGAAATATCCTGATGTCTAATGTTAAATGAGAGGCTTTTTAAAACACAAATAACGAATACTTTTCCTTAAACATTTTGAAATGGTTCTTCAAACAGCAAAATAAGACATAAAAAAACTTTAAATTACAGAAATCACAAACAGTTCTTATAAAACAGAATTGCTATAATTAGTCTATTTAAAAGAGAAGCAAAACAGAATAATTTAGGTAAATTATCTCTCTGATGTGGCCTAATGAAAACAAACACCTTGCTGCCAATTTCTGATGGGCCATCTTTCATCTGAATGGACACAAAGACTTGAAACCCACGTCTTATTGAACTGTCTGATTGTAAATTCACAGATTTGGCCAAATTTCCAAGACAAACACAAAAAACCTGCCAGCAAACCCTTCAGATATCTATGCACCCCCTGGCGCAGGCTGCCAATTAGCATGATCTCTAAAGCGCTAATGGAATCTTGAGCTGTCATAAAAGTAAATAATTAAATTAGAGGGGCTCTCCTGTCATTGTTTGCTGTATTCGGACCCATTAGAACCTCCAGTATTCTCATGGTAATTAAATGTTGCTGAGGTTTATTTGTCTTGTAATGAATTCTGTGTTTTCTCTCCAAACAGAGTTGTTCAGACATTTGTGTAGGTTCTGGCAGAGAAACAAAGACGTACATTAGGAGCTATTGTCACCCCCCCTTCCTGCGATTATAAAAGTAAACATGAAACCCTGAAGAGGCATCATCCACAGCTGCACACACTTGAGCTTGTGTTTGTGAAGTGGGAGAATAGGCCTCAAGACTTCGTCAGAGATGATCCCATTATTCGAAGCATCTCAAGAGTCGAGGGGAGCCTCGCAGGTCGATGGGGCTTTGAAGACCCAATGTTTGGTTCACAGGAGTGGGACAGGTTTGGCACAAGATAAAATGGCTCAGCAAAGATTGACAAGGAGACCTGTGCTTTCATTTTTGCTGACATATTACTTCCAAGTCCTTAAAAAAAACATAAATGTCCAACTATGATTCTTTCTGTTAATAGTAATCATGAGGAATCTAAACTGAAAAGGGAATCTAATCTAATCTAACCTTAAAGTCGTAGGGAAGTCATATTTAAATATTAAATCATTCTGGCTTAAACATGTATATAAATGCACTCTTTATTAGACCATATTGTCCCAAAAGTTATAAAATTTCTATAAAAAAAACCCCTGTCTTAAAATCTGTGGGTTTTTTTTCGTTATTTTATGCAGGCCAGTTAATTGTACATCAGCTTGTACACCTAAATTCGGCCAATCATATATCAACGGTCATCTGTCAATCTAATTTTTTCGGTCATAGCATCTTATGTCGCGGCTAATATACGCAACGGTTGAAAGAAGAAATAGGAATAATTTATTTTACCATTGAGTTCCTTCCCACTGTTCACGGGGATGGATGTCTGTGTCTTCGGCAGCTGTAGAGCTAACAGAACTGGCAGCGTTGCAAGGCAAGGGCTCAAACATGTACGGCTGTAAGCCTTCTACACCAAACCAAGATTCTGCCGCCCTGGCGTCCTCTTCCATAGCAACTTCGTCCCTACTTTCCTCCTCTAAAAAAAAATGTATGACAGAGTAGACTCATCCACGACCTCCGACACAAAACTCTCCTCCTCTTGCATGTTTCCGCTGTCCATAGCTTTCCTTGACAGTGTTGTTTCTAAGTCACTAATTTAGTGCTAATTGGTCCCAATGGAATTTCCCATTGGGAACTGACTAGTGCTAAGTTACTGGTTAGCAAGATGCTTCTGACAAACCGGCCACAACTAAACTTGCTTGCGAACCTTCTGCCATAACAATCCAACCCCCTTGATAAACGACCATTATAATTCACTTGTGTAAAGTCGGGCACCACTCGGGAGAGTTCGGAACTACAACCGTTGGAACAGCCGCTTCCCTACGACTTTAAAACTCTGCACCAATCAGAGCATCAACCATCAGATGCATTGATATGATTAATAATCAAATGTTACAAGATAAATATATAAATTGGATTTGTTTAATAGGAACTCTTGCTAATGACTGAGACACCAAGGATTTGTTTACATCACTTTTTATTATTAATGGTAGTTTTGATCATTTTGCTGTTTTAATTAGGACATTTCGTAAAAAATGTTTCCAGTTAGACTCCAAGTTGCTTCAATAAAAATTCCGTTTAATTAAAAGCCTTTAACATAAGCTCTGGTAGTGGCAGCATCAGATTGGAAGGGTCACTTTATTAGACGTTTTATACAACATTTTAATTGATTTGGGACTTTAAAAAATGAAACATCAAGTATTATAAAGATTACCAAACACTGGAAGGTAATTTATTTGGATCTGTAACAATTAAAGCTTTGGGTTCTTCTAAAAAAAATAAAAAGTATGGTGTTCTCGATTCAGATCTAGATCCATTTGGGGGTTGGGAATGTTTCACCTTCACCTGACTTTACTCATGCAACTTTGGAGGATAATTTGTCTTTCTGCGGCATTCATTTAGTGTAGTCAAACTATTTTGAAGGATTAATGAGATGTGTGGAGCATCACATGTCCAGGAACAGCAGCCGGGGATCTTCTACCACTTCTTTGATCTTACGCAAGAACTTGACCGCTTCCCTGCCGTCGATGAGCCGGTGGTCGTAGGTCAGCGCCACATACATCATGGGTCGGACTTCAACCTGCAAAAACAGACCGTTTTGTTCATTATATCCTCATATAATACAATGTTCTTCTAACAGGTAGATCCTTTTGTTAAGATACAAAGCCAACCTTTCCATCGACGGCCACTGGTCGGTCGAAGATGCCATGCATGCCAAGAATGGCCGACTGCGGGGGGTTAATGATTGGGGTGCCAAACAGGGAGCCGAACACGCCACCATTGCTAATAGTAAATGTTCCTCCATCCATATCTTCAACAGATAGCTCATTTTTACGAGCCTGATGAAAAACAAGAAAAATACTTCTCAGAATTCTGCAGTAAGAAAATAAAAATGTCTGCAGGTGGCGTTTACCTTTTCTCCCAACAAATTTATGGCTTTCTCAATCCCAGCAAAATTCATAGCTTCAACGTTACGTAGCACTGGTACCACAAGACCCTACCAGGTGAAAGGCATGAAGAAGTAAAACTACATCAGATTTGTAGGAAGTCAAAGTCATCAAGACTTTAGCAGCAGTAGTAACAATCATTATACACTTTTAATTAGTGAAAGCCATACCTTTGGAGTTGCCACGGCAATGCTAATGTCAACATAATCTCTATAGATGATCTCTTTGCTTGTATCGTCAATGACTGGAGGAAAAAATATAATAGAGTTTGACTCAAAGATAGATGCTCGATCCAACATAGGTCAGCTTCTATGGAGAATCTGGGCCTGTGATGAAACTAGAATGTTAAAAACAAACCCCATGTTCCACCGTATGCAGAGATACTTGCTGCAATGTGTTGCAAAAGTATTCAGACCCTTTCAACTATTTTATGTTTCATTAGTTAATCCTAAAATGTCAGTTTGGGATTCTTTGTGGTAACTGAAGTGAAAAGAAAACGTTTTTTAGAAAACAAAAAAGGGGGAGAAAAGGAAAAGTCAGCCTCCTTTACTCTGATATCCTTAAATAAAATCCAGGATCCAAAAACAGGATTCTTGAACAAACCACATAAATAGTCTTGTCATAAAAATTTGGAAGTTTATAACAGTTGCTTGGGGAATAAAACAATAATCCAAAGGTCTGGAGTACCATTCAAGCTTTGATTGTAAAAATGGAAAACAGCATTGAACAACAAGACATGTAACCGTGCACAGAAATGTAAAAATCCCATGGAAAAAGGTACTCTGGTTCTATGAGATTAAAATCATACTTTTTTGGCCTATAAGCAATATTTTGCTAAAAAAAATAACCGCAACTGGAGTGAAACATTGTGTTTGTACTGGATTATTTTCTCCACCACAGACAGGAACGCTGGTCAGAGATAACAGGAAAGTGAGGGCCAGCTACACTATATTGCCAAAAGTATTTGCTCACCTGCCTTGACTCACATATGAGCTTAAGTGACATCCCGTTCCTAATCCATAGGGTTCAATATGACGTCGGTCCACCCTTTACAGCTAGAACACCTTCAACTCTTCTGGGAAGGCTGTCCACAAGGTTTAGGAGTGTGTTTATGGGAATTTTTGACCATTCTTCCAGAAGCGCATTTGTGAGGTCGCACACTGATGTTGGACGAGAAGGCCTGGCTCTCAGTCTCCGCTCTAATTCATCCCAAAGGTGTTCTATCGGGTTGAGGTCAGGACTCTGTGCAGGCCAGTCAAGTTCATCCACACCAGACTCTGTCATCCATGTCTTTATGGACCTTGCTTTGTGCACTGGTGCACAGTCATGTTGGAAGAGGAAGGGGCCAGCTCCAAACTGTTCCCACAAAGTTGGGAGCATGGAATTGTCCAAAATGTCTTGGTATGCTGAAGCATTCAGAGTTCCTTTCACTGGAACTAAGGGGCCAAGCCCAGCTCCTGAAAAACAACCCCACACCATAATCCCCCCTCCACCAAACTTTACACTTGGCACAATGCAGTCAGACAAGTACCGTTCTCCTGGCAACCGCCAAACCCAGACCCGTCCATCAGATTGCCAGATGGAGAAGCGCGATTCGTCACTCCAGAGAATGCGTCTCCACTGCTCTAGAGTCCAGTGGCGGCGTGCTTTACACCACCGCATCCGACGCTTTGCATTGCACTTGGTGATGTATGGCTTGGATGCAGCTGCTCGACCATGGAAACCCATTCCATGAAGCTCTCTGCGCACTGTTCTTGAGCTAATCTGAAGGCCACATGAAGTTTGGAGGTCTGTAGTGATTGACTCTGCAGAAAGTTGGCGACCTCTTCGCACTATGCGCGTCAGCATCCGCTGACCCCGCTCCGTCAGTTTACGTGGCCTACCACTTCGTGGCTGAGTTGCTGTCGTTCCCAAACACTTCCATTTTCTTATAATACAGCTGACAGTTGACTGTGGAATATTTAGGAGCGAGGAAATTTCACGACTGGATTTGTTGCACAGGTGGCATCCTATCACAGTTCCACGCTGGAATTCACTGAGCTCCTGAGAGCGACCCATTCTTTCACAAATGTTTGTAAAAACAGTCTGCATGCCTAGGTGCTTGAATTTATACACCTGTGGCCATGGAAGTGATTGGAACACCTGATTCCAATAATTTGGATGGGTGAGCAAATACTTTTGGCAATATAGTGTATATGACACAGTTTGGAGCTCTGCTTGTGTTCACTTACCAGCGTTGACAGCAGGTTGATCCATCAGAGCATGCGAAGCCGCCTTAGCAAAAGCCGACATGAAACCCAGTTTGACGTTGTGCTTCTGTAAGAAAGCCTCCTTATAGAGCTTCCTCATTTCCTTGATATTACTAGAAAACATGGCAGACATGACAGCAGATCAGGGAAGATGGAATCAGAAGTGAAGCTTGCAGTCCAAGATGTTTCCAGTGGTTTTCCTTAACTCACCTCATGTCTACTTCGTTGAAGGTGGTCAGCATGGCGCAGGTGTTCTGAGCTTCCTTGAGCCTTTGAGCAATTCTTAGCCTCATACGGCTCATTCTTTCCTGAACACATGAAACAAACCTGCAGTCTGTATTCCTTTAAATTTGGTGTAAATGCCTAGAAAGAAACAAATGTTCCCTCAGCTTTTCTTTACCCTGCTTTCCCCTCGGATTCCCGCTGCTGGAGGTGCTGGAGCTACATGAACGGGTTCGACAACAGCAGCTACACCAAGAAGTGAGGGGAAATAGTAGAAAACAACAAATTAGACCATAGAAAAAAAAAAAACTTTTCTATTTTATTAATAACTGATGGTGTTGAGATACATACCAGGTGGGGCTGAATCAGGCTGTGGTGGAGGTTGGAAGGAGGCAGCAGAGGTAGAGGGCTGAGATGGAGGTGGGGATGAGGCAGCAGAGGTAGAGGGCTGAGGTGGAGGTGGTGGATGAGCAACATCCTCTGTAGATGGGGAAGGAGCAGCATCGGCAGCTGGAGCAGCTAAGAAGTGAGATGTTAGCTGTATGAATGGTTTAATATTAATACAAACACACCATGCTTTACAATTATTGGCATTCCTGATAAAGATGTGCATAAATGCCTTAAAGCAAACAGTTGATATAAAGATTCCTTTACATTAGTATTTGTTCTCTCACAATAATATTTCCTTCCTCCTTCTTCACTATCCTCCTGACTATTCATAGTGGCAAGATATAAAATAGTTTATAGACAATGCCAAATATAAAGGCATCAGTTGAATTTATTCTGTAAAAATTGATGCAATGTTTTTTTTTAACCAGTAAAAACAAAATAAAATGATTTTTCTCAGTGGAACATTCTGCTGCATCAGTAAAACAGGAAGATTTTTGAAAACATATTATGAATATTTAACACGTTGTGTTAAAGATACTATAAAGACTTACTACATGTATGTCCTGCTATACTTCTTTATTGCCTTTATATTTTAGGCCACATTTTATTCAACTTTCCTACGTAAAAAAATAGTGAATTTAAATCTTTGAAATTGAAAAACAAAACATCAAATCATCTACTTTCAATTTCCTTCAAGATTAAAAAACCCATTAACAAAAAGTCCACCGCATTATGCTGCATAGTGAGTCTTGTATACCTATGGATCAAGTTTGTACCATTTATTGTCTTTTTAAGACAATTAAAGTAAAAATTTTTATAGCAACATTCATACTCTAAGTTAATCATGGGGATTTAGAGGGAAATAAAGGAACAAACGTAAATAGTGCTACTTAGACTAAGCATATAAAAGAGAACAAATACAAATTGATTATTTATTCATAATTCATTTAGGCCCAAGGACATTAAGTGCATTATATACCAGAAATAAGACACTCTTTATAAGAGTGTGCCACTTTCTATTCAGTCAGGGTGCTTTTAGTGATATTTTGCTTGAGCTAAAGCTGCAAGATTAATGTTATTCAGTTTTTGCAACAATCATGGTCATATAGGCAACAAACAAACCTGCTGATAAAAAAAAAAAAAAGGAGACATCAATTTCAACCTGTTCGCACAAAATGTATTTCATTTTGACGGTATTTATAGTAGCAGTATAAAGTCTGTAAAGGGACTTAGGTTTCTGATAAGGTCTGTATCTTATTTAGTCTGGTTGATTCCTAATCACTAACACTGTGGTTTGGGGACCCCAAAAAAAATATCTCTGTATTATCTGCATTTAGACTGAAAAACATGCATAATTTACTTATTTATTTTATAGTCTTTCAGTTGATATTAATGGCTGTTTTTATGTGTTAAAATAAACATTTAAAGTTGAATATAATATGTGTGTAAAGTATATTTAAATGATTATATTCTAAACTAGGAAAAACATATAGGCACTGATAAAAATGGGCAGAAAATTAAGCACTAAGGAACTCCAAATGTTGTATATGTATAGGAAAATCTAAATTTCTAAATATAAAGATTTTATATAAAAAAAAAAAACTAATTAGCATGGTTAATGTTGTAAAACCTTAGACAATACTTTTGTCAAAATGATCAAACCTGTTTTCCGTAGTTTGAACAGCGGAGTTCCGGTTTCCACCCTTCCTCCATCGGGGACCAGCAGCTCCTCGATCACACCGGCTACAGGCGTAGGGACTTGAATTGATGTCTGGAAGAGGAAGGATGTGTTTTCACAGGAAAACCAACAACAAAAACTGAGTTGAATTTTCCATATCAAACCTTGTCAGTCTCGACTTCACACACCACTTCATCCTGTGCTACCAAGTCACCCACAGCTTAAAATAAAAGAAATTAAAAACTGCTTAGTATGCAAAACAGAAAGCTTAACAATATCTCCTTAGAGTTGATAAATACTAACCTTTCTCCCACCTTACATCACCCTCTGTGATTGACTCAGCAAATGGAGGAGTGTTGATTGTCACCAATTCGTCTCCTATAAGAAAAAGTCCAAAAATATATACGAGTTACCATTAGAGACACGAGGAGAGTTCCTTTAAAATGATTATAGAGAATTCTACATACTGTAAGCAGCAGATGTCCTGAAATATCTGCAATGGTATGAACTGGATGGGACCAACAAGAAGGCTCTATGGAAAAAAAAGCATATACAATTGAATAAATTAAAATACTTTTAAACAAGGGCAACTATTTGATCTATCAACTTTCTATTAAATGTCATTAAAGTGATAACATATGTTTAATGTCTGATGTTTTCTTTTATTTTTTGGTAACTCATTAAATGATTAATGTTAAGAAAAATGCTGAAACAAAAAAAAACAAACAAACAAAACAAGTGATCAGAGAACTTACGGCTGGGATTTCCTGTAAACAGTCTGGCTGCAGAGCGATCGACCTTTGAGCAAATAAAGGTTAGATGAGTTAATTTAAAAGCTTGAATCCATGCGAAGAAAAATAATTATTTTTTATCAATAATTTTTGGTCCAGAATGAGACAAATGGTTATGCAGCAGAGGAAGCAACATAAATTGAATACATTAAATCACATAATATAAAAATAAAGTTTATATACACTGCAAAAACAATCTAGAAATAAGTAAAAATGTCTTAAATTAAGTATATTTACCCATAATTTGAGTAGGTAAATGAGATAGTTTGCCAATGGAACGAGTATTTTCACTCTTAAAATAAGATAATTAGATAATATACACTTGCAATAAGACAATCCAATTGTGTTTTCTTATTTTAAGTGTAAATTGTCTTGTTTCATTGGCAAAATGTCTCTTTCACCTCCTCAATTCAAGAACAAATGCACTTATTTTAAGAAAAAATGACTTATCTAGATTTAGATTTTTTTGCAGTGTAGTTGCGGTTTTCAAATCCAGTCAAAGAAAACCTTACCTGATAAATTCGGCAGAATTCTCAAATTATAAACCTTTAAAGCAAAACAAGGGGATTAGATTGATTTACCTCCATAGCTAAAATGTTTCTCTGAATAAAAGGCAGCTTTAAATAAATTTCCTTGCAGGAATGAATTTAGAATAGAATAAAATAGAATAGAAAATCCCTTTAAATTAATTATTTAAAAAAAATGGTAACACAAATATGGACCTTAGGACAGTGTATAAGAATAACATACTAGTGAAGAGTTAAAAGATAAATAATAAAAACTGTACTGTAAAGTCTTTCAATGATATAAATAATGTGCACCTGGAGAATAAATAAACAATATACAGCTATGGACATTTTTACAATAACTGATATTTGAAAATAGCAGCAAAATTTATTGTGTCTCATTAAAATAAAATCCAGAGATTCTCATCCTGTTTAGCAGCCTAAAAAAATAAAAAACTTAGCTATGAATTAAGGGCAGATATTTCTCTAATGATTAGGCCTTTTAAATGAAACTGAAAAAAGTATCTTTTGCAAGCAGATGGATGATAGAAAACAGATGGATGAAAATTTTATCAATAAAGCTAAGACTTTCTAACAGTTATGCTAATCAATACTTGGAAAATGAATTGAATAAAAATGATTTTCCAAACCCTGTTTAATAAATGATTTTTATTGGAGCTTAATTAGAGGGAGCCACATTTTGCTGCTGTTGTTTCAAAAGAAGTTGTAAGATTTTTGTTTACCTTCCATCATTAACATACTGTGAATTACACTACCACTGCTTTAAACTATTTAAATATTAGTTTTAAATGTAGAAAAAGGCAGATTGCTAATGACCTGACTTACATGGCATGTTCTTTTCTTTCCATTTTGAAGTTTGGTTTATCATATTTACACCCCAAGAAAACCAGTGACTGAAATATTATTATAAATTTTGGATTTTAAAGATAAAGGTTTCATTTTTTTAAAACACAGGCCTGTGGATTAATAACTTTTCTTAAACATGCTTTTAAAACTCTTTTTTTCTTTTGAATGAAAATAATACAAATACAAAAAGTCAATTCATTTTGAACCACAGAAATAGTAAGATGGATTTCTATAGAACCTATTTCTAGTTTTTTCTTACATCTTTATGGTTGGGTGCTGATATTTTTGAAAGATATCATGAAAGGTCATTTTCTCAAATTTTTTTAAGCCACTGAAATGTGTTAATTAAAAATGTATGTATTTAACATTTATATAATGTGCAGATAATTTTTGGATTCCCACCTGCCTACTTTTTAAATTGATCTTAAATCCATTATGTGTATATTACAGTGTATTTAACAAGGGGACGTTCCATTAAAATGCCAGTTAAATAACTATTTAACTATGAGTTCCCAGATGGTTCTTGGTATGTTTCAGGAAGCAGCCAATGAATCTATTACCTCGATCTTTGTGAATCAAAACACACATTATTTTTTATGAACGCGATAAAGAATCCTTTTCCTTTCTAGACAGTAAAACACTTAGAGCTTCCACAGCTGGTTAAACCGCTTCATTTTCCGGTGTGGAGGAAACAGACTGCTGTTGGCTTTGAACCATGTATGACTCATATATGTGTGTGTTTTCTGGGCAGGGCCCTCCTCCAAAGCGTTGTTATGTTGTTGTTTTTTTTCCCCTACTAACCTGATGTTTGTCTAGTAAAGCCGCTCATGCTAAAACCTATTGATGTGGGATGTCTGGGGAAGGTGGAGATGGTAAAAGTGCAACCAAACATAGTTCTTTGGTTCATGTGTAGACATGCAGCTATCAGGTTACACCACTTTTAGTGAGTTTTAAAAAGAGCTACGAAGCTATGGAGTTCTTGTTTTAGGGATTTTAGAGCAGGTTTTAATCTTGAATTATTAATGCTTTCCAAATCCAATCATCTGGTTATATTATAAGTATGAGAATACATGACTTTAGGCTGATTTATACTTCGAAACCAGGAACACAACTTATGAAGTTTGACCAGCTAAAAGAGTCAAGTGCGATAGAAGGATGGGACCCTTTTTCCACTTGGATCCACGCTCTTTTTCGCTGTCATGTCCCTCTGTTGTTGGAATAATCAAGAGACCCACAGCGTATAGCGCAGACCAAGCTTCAATATTGAGCATAAATCAAAAATGTCTGCATCAAGCTCACTGCGACACATTGCTGCAGGAGTATAACCAGCCCTTTAGTGTGCAACCATAGTTTGAAGATGTTTTACACCCAAATGAAAACACTAAAATGCCTTTTGGCATGTTGTTCTGTGACCATACAGACTGCAGCCATGAACAACCTTTGAGTATATATTTTTTTATAGATATCAGAGCACTCTTTCCCATTTGCTCCATTTCAAATGGTTGGTTTTCAGACACATGGTCTCTGTAGTTTCAGATATAAGATTCAGGTTCAGGAAATGAAGGTTGTCCCTCCTTCTTTTCCATCCAAGAAGTGCTACTTTTGCCAGTAGTAGTCCCACCATTACTACTGCTGGCAGCAAAGAGCCCCACAGAATGATGGTCCCACCACTATGTCTAGGGCTAAAAGTTGCACCTTGACTTATTTCTGCTTATTTTGGGATGAGTGGGAGATGGACTAAATTATGGTCCATTACTCGTTCTGCTAAAAAGCTTATATTAGATATCAAGCTGCTTTCACTGGCATTTCAAAGTAATTACTGTCTTAAGTCTGATCCATCGGGACGTCCCAGTACAACTTTTTCTAATACTCATACAACGCAGCTTTGAGTATGGCTGATACCAATATCGACCAGAGACAAATATCAGCATGAAACACACATCCTTTTGTTACTTATTTTGAAGTGTGGAATGATAGAAAAGGCCTGATCAGGTTATATTTCTCCAACAGAGAACAACAACCAGCAACATCACGGTATGAAAAAAAGCTGACCTATTATCTATTCACCAAAGAGTTGCATAAACTTTAAACAAAAGCGGATAGAAGCCAAGTGTGTCTGTGAGCTTTCTAATATCAGAGATTTTAAAGGAAATCTGATCAGAGACGTAGTAAGAATTTTTTTTTACAAGGGTGGCCAGGCAATAACCAATGTACACTGAGGGGCAGCTGAAAATTAATCGGCACAACATCCATATTTTCTAAATAAAGAAAAACTATACTTTCCTTCAACCTTTGCTGACAAATAGTGGCATAAATATTGAAAAATCTGTGATTTCTAGATGAAAAGCATAGTGGATACAATTCTTTGAGGTTTGATTTATGGGGCGAACATCTTTTCGATCATTCCATCATTACTTACCTACTTTTATCAATTATAATTCTGCATAAAATTGATATTTACAAGTACTAACATCTACATAAATTATTTAATAAGAGACACATCATTTTCTCTTTACCTCATATAACACAACATCTAGTTCTGAAAAGAGCGTGAATTCTGTACTTATCATTAATGTTAGTATATTAATGTGCATAATTAACCACAGTGTTTTGTTGTCAAGTAATTGTAAATATATGACCAATTAAAAAATATATATATATATATATAAATATTCCACCATCTGTATTAGAGGGAAAAGTGTTTTCATGGGGGCCCAGAAAAGCATGAAAGAGATTCAAATATATTAAGAGAGCTGCATGAAGTGAAATTTCTTTTCAATTCGGTTCAATAAAAATTCTATTTCTTATGAGGTCAATATACATTTATAATTTAGGGATTTTACATATTTTTGACTTAATTTAAGTTAAAACTACAGTTTTCTATAAAATTTTAATTAGAACTCAAGAAAAACTGTTAAATTCATCTGTAAGAATTAGAGCATTTATTAAAAAACAATTAGCAGATGAAAACTGGGATCCTATCTCAGTACCACTGAAGCTATCACCTTATTTGTTTTTGAATGAAAAATGAAAAGGACTTATCAGTAACCATGTCTGTTCCAGCCCAGATCATTATTAGAATTTCTTTTAAGTATTATGTCTTCAGTACAGGGGCCATAACGGGGGCCAGGACATGATCAACAGGGGCACTGGCCCCCGTTGGCCCCTGTCAAGAACCGCCCATGTATCAGATCATATATCAATATCTGATTAGGACAAATCTAATATAATAATATGTATGCATTTTTAATGTTGTTTATTTCTTTATTTTCTATCAGCAATATAACTGCTTTTTTTCCCATTATATATTTTTAGAACATATTATTCCATTAACCTCTTGCTTAAACCTGGTACTGACTGCTTGCATGATTTTATGTTTTCCATCCCAGTTCATTGCTTCGTGCTAATTCTGACTGTATGTGCAGCGCTCCACAATAAAATAAATAAATTTCTTAGTTTTTCTATGATCCAGATTGCTCGGTATGATTTACTGTTAAAGTGAAGAACACTGTTAAGTAAATAACCTTTCTTTCTGTCAAGTTTAAAGTAACTTTAAGCTCTGATTATCTTGTTTCTGCTGATGGCCACTCAGCAGTTTGTTCGGTTCGCTGTCCGTCTCCTCCCTACTTACCTGGTTCGCCGCAGACAGGGACCGACCCAGCGTGCGGTAAACACACGGAGACCGTGACAGCATCTCGATAGCAGGGGAAGATCTTTTTATTATTACCCTGTTTATGGAAGCCGGGTTAAACAGCGATAAGGAAGTGAGCTGGTTCTCCAGAACGGTGGCACTCCCACTGGGAGGAACCAGCGCAACTGGCCGAGGGGCGGGTCTGCTGCACCGAGCGGGCGAAGCAGGAGTTGATATTAATCACACCCCACCACAGCTGGAACCAACTTTTTATTCAGAGATCTTTAGGTGTAGTTGTAGAACTCTTGTGTAGTTGGTAGCAATTATTACTGCATGTAACCATTACAGAAAAATCCTCCAATCCTTGATCTGTCAGAACGTGAATAAAACATCTTGTTGGAATGATACCAAATGGTTTTATTTGTATGTCAGGGGTCTTCAATGCTTATTAGTCCAGGTTTCCCAGACTGAAGGAAATATGAAGCAAAGGCCCCCTTGTCATGTCTGATCTGGGGGGTCAAAGTTTAAATTTCATCTTTGTTCTTAGGAAGATGATAAAACCTGTTAAAGGACTAAACAACTAAATAATTCAAGGATAACTGCAGTTAACAGGTCTTAATGCAAATACTTGGAACATTTGAAAAGATAACTATAACATTTTTTCCTAGTTTAAGCAACATTGTAGATGTTACTTTACATGAATGTATTAACGATCAAACAAGGTAAATCTTAAATTTAGAACCCCCAGTTCACAGACATCTGATGTAGGTCATAAAATTAAATGGGGGTGGAGAATTGACCTCCGCATAATTAGCCCATGCTCTAACTTTTTTTGCAGCTTTTTAATAAAAAACATAATCACATGACATAAAAGATTTTTCCTCTGTGGATCACAACAGCTCCTCAGGGAATCTTCTTCTGCTTGCATGCATGAATATAAATGATTAATTACAGGAAAACCGCATTAATACAGAGATTACTTTTTTTTAATATAAATTATCTCACCTCTGGAGGTTGTTTTTGATAAATCTTTAGGAGTTTCCTTGTGTTTCAAAATTAGTAATTGCTTTGTGCTCAATTACAGACTCCTAAAAAAATGATATATACCGAAGATGCTACTAATCATTTAAACCAAGATGTTTTTCCTTTTTTTTAATATTGGTTTAATGTATGACAGGAAAGGGTGGGAGGGGTTGAGGCATTAAACCACACCTCCTAACCCTGAAGGGCTCTCAGCAGGTTCACTGCAAATAAATAAGCACTCCTTCCTCCTGAAAGCTAGACAACCTTCTGTGGTCTCTAACCGCACTTCTCAGGTAAGATATTATTAATTTGCGCAGATCAAACACTTAAGAATCATCTAATTGTATTTCTCACTTTTTAAGCTTTCAAGCATGAGTCTTTGGAGCAAAGGTATGTATTCCTCCAGAGACATTTGCTTAGATGACTGTGCTGTCGAGCATCTCCACCTCAATTATTCTGAGCCACCATCAACAAATCTAGGTCTTTTTTACAAGGACAGCAAGAGCATTAAAGGGCCGATTCACAGGACTGAAAATGCTCCAGGTTTGCCCTGTTCCAGCCCGCTGGAGTTTGATCTTTCCGGAGGGAGAACAAGATCTCCATCTTCTTACGGTCATCAAGCGAAGCGTGCCAGAGTTGAAAACATCATCAAAGGTATAACCTGCATAGACATGACGCAGAATCTGAATGAGGAGACTGATTGTACGCAGGAGGAGGAAGGGGTTGATGTGTTGGCTTTCCATCAGAAACGCATGGAAACAAGAGGAGGTGAAAGCCTGAGAGAAAGCCATCAGCCCCTCGGAGAGTTCAGGAGGAGTTTCATTCCCATCTGCAGGAATGAGAAGATTCCCAGATGGAGTGTTTCCTCGGAAGCATCCACAGATGAGGGATTTTCTAAATCCTTCAGCGAATCTAAAAGCAGTCAAGATATAAGAGATGAAGAATGGAAGAAGGGGAAGTCTGATGTCAACTCCAAACCGGGTCGGGTGAAGCTGATGGCAGATGTTTTAAAGTACGAGCTGACCCGAGCTGTGAGCAACAGCGTAGACTCCATTTTCAAAAGCATGGCGCTTATACAAAGCCCAACTGAGATGGAGAGTTTAGGCTCTGCTTCCCAGACAGCAGTGTGCATGGAGAGTAAATTACGATGTGGGACTGAAGAGGTTAAGCTCCATGACATGCAAACGGAAGCTCTGTCACTGGTGGTCCAAAAGCCGGAACCAGAACAGCCCAAAAACTTTACACTTCAATCGACATCAGCAGCTCCTCTTATCCCCAAACCTCCCTTCTGTGTCAGCCGGCAGCCTGAGCCATCAGTGCCACACAACAGCACAGATCATCAACGCCATGCTTTTAGATGTTTGCAGGAGGGATGTGCTGAAGGGGAACCAAGATTGGAGACGTACTGGAATTCAGTTAAAGTAAAATCTAAGGTTAACTCCAGATCTGTGAGAAGCCCTCTCGCCATGCCGGTGGATCAAGTGGTTCTGGAAACCCTGCATCTTCCTAATGTGAAGTTAGAACCAGACAGCTTGGAGAAAAATAATCTGTACATGTCTAACGTATCCTTCAGAAGCAATGGAGTCATTCAGATCTTTCACGGTTATCTTGATAGCTTCCATTTATAAATGCTCCGTATGATTTTATAGTCAGCCATAACTTTTTGCTTAATTTGTGGATTTCTTCCTTAACACTGCTGTATTTCAGGAGTGTCTAACAACAAACCACCTGAAAAAAGCAAAGCTGATGTTCTTCTACACTCGCTATCCAAGCTCAGTGGTGCTGAGAATGTGCTTCCATGATGTGCAGGTAAGAAAGGCTTGAGAATCTACCTCAACGATATTTAAAATACTAAAAAAATAGACTGAAAAAAAATCTTCTGTATTTACTAGGTTTGTCTTCAGGGAACCTTTCAAGTCTAACACTGTAATCTTTACTAATATCATTTGCATAAAACTCTGGATAAGAAAACAGACACAACCCATCACAGTTTATACATTTAATCCTTTATTTAACAACTGATATGTACAACAAACATGTTCCAATTTTGTTTTACCAGCTTCCTTACCTAGACTGTGTGTCATCCACAGTTCACGCGCTGCATCACCTCCCAGCTCATTAAGTGGTTCAGCAACTTCCGAGAGTATTACTACATCCAGATGGAGAAGTTTGCCCGGAGCGCTCTCCTCCAGGGGGCGACGGACGTGAGGGATCTGACTGTAGGCAGAGAATCAGAACTTTTCAGAGCTCTCAACATGCATTACAACAAAGCCAACGACTTCCAGGTGAGAAAGATCTATGACCTTCTAAGCTTAGAGGAACTGATAGCTCTCAAAATAAAGACAATTCTAATAGTGTTAATAAAAGGTGAGCTTCTGTTTATACTGACTCAATAATTTTTACTAAATTCATTTTAACTTTCCCCTTAATTTCCTATTAGTTGTATCATGTTATCAGTTACTGCATCTGGACTTTTGTAGTGTTTGGCCTCAATGCTTAAAGATTTAATATTAAGCCTTAAATATCATGCTTGATATCATGTCTTAGGAAACTTGTGAATCCATAGTTTTTAGATTTTTTTCTTCTTTTGGTCTTTTAAAATGTTTTTCTTATATATTTTGCCTTTTATTTTTACATGTTAAAAATAAAAATAATTCAATTAATAAAAAAAAAAAAAAACTGAGGAAAGTAACCTGTTAAACATTTTTAAATGCTGAGTTTATTTTTTGGAGTAAAATATAAAACGTAGAAGCACTGTAACAAAAAAAAAAAAAAAAAAAAAAGCAGAAATCTGTGTATGTATAAACTATATAAGTATATATATAAGTATTTTTATTTTTACAGTTATTGAAAGGATGAACCTATATTATATTGAAACATTCCATTTGATCCGTTAAAATATAACTTGACCAGGATAGCTTGTATTATTAGTATGGGTATTCATTCTTTCTACAGGATCATCACACAGTTCCAACACCTAAGAAAAAAAGTTGATACTATTGAAAATGTCTAGTTATGTTAGTTAATACATTACCATCTCAGAACTAAGATCAGTTAGCAGGATTAGTTTGTTAGACGGAGCTCATAATCTGCATATATTTTTAAGATACTTCCACAATAATAGATTTTTAACAATCATTGCAAATCAGCCTACAATAAAACGTGTAACAGCTGATTATAACCATAAAACATGTGCAGTTTTAATTAAGTTGCCTAAATACCTCCACATTGTTACTTATTTTCAATATCAGCCTAAACTATTAAACTGCTAGATGCCACCTTAAGGTTAATTTTTATTTTTCGTTGATCTGGGTCTAAGTAGAGTAAATCCTTTTCATATTATCCTGTATTTTTTAAGTCATCTATTTTCTTTTAGCCACAGTCGCATTTAAATTTCCCCACTATGGGACAAAAAAAAGCTAAATATAGAAAGCCTTACAAGGCGGGTGCTATATAGGTATAATAAAAAAAGTTTGACATTTTTTTTCCTTTCTGCATTATTTGTATCCCTTTAATAGTAGATTTAACAGGGCAAGTCTGTAAAAATGTGCAGGCAGGGTAGAGAGGGTAACGGGTCGGACGAGCTTCCATTTAAAACAGGAAATACAGAACATTTTTAAATAAGTAAAATGTTTAACTTTATCAAGTCAGATAATTAAATTGTTACTGAAGACCAATATCTGAGCTTATCTCTCCATACAGTCTCTAAAGAAATGTTCTAAAGATTGTAGTTTGTGTACAGTAGGAGTTCTTGTCACTTTATACATGGCATAGCAATAAGCTGGGTGAGCCCCTTCTTCTGCAAACCGCTTTACAGCCTAAGAAAACAAACTAAAAATAGTCAACTGAAATTATTGCTTTATATAAACGAAATGTACACATTTCCATTTGAATTTCTTAAACAAATTATTATAAAATCTGTTTTAAAGACTGTACAGTGAAGAATAGTTTATGCCCGATTAAACATTTTAGATATTTAACTACCGGTATAAGTGATCAAATGCAGTCATTAGAGACAAATCTGGTAATCAGGCTAGAATCTATAGAGGTACGGCCATATTTCCTTATATTGCAAAGCATGAGGGCAATGCCCAGTCTCTACTGGAAGGAAATAAAGGTAAAAATGTGTTTGGGATTACTATTTGGAAAATGTATGGTCTTGTTTTCAGAAGAACAGCAATCAAGTTTTTCCTGATAGGTCAGCTTCTCAGTCTGTATGAAAACCAACCGTGTCAGTCGATATTGTAAATTGTGTTGAACCATGGCTGATCACAGTGGTTTGATTCTGCCTTATTGGCTACAACATTATTCCGGGCCATGATTATTTTATTAACCCACAACTATTCTTTTAAGAGCACTTGTTTTTCCAGTAGTCTCAATAGTATTATTATTTCGATATCCGGTCTTAGAATTTTTCATCAAAGAAGAAATTTAGCCTCTGCTATTTCCACCAAGCAGCTTGGTGAAAATAGTTTCACAGTTGAAGCAATCATTAGAAAATGGAAGACATGACTGTCAATCTCCCTGGGACTGGGGCTCCAATCAAAATCTCATCTCGTGGGGTCTCAATGATCCAAAGAAAGGTGAGAAATCAACACAGAACTACACTGGAGGAGCTGGTCAATGACCTGGAAAGAGCTGGAACCACGGTTTCAAAGGTTATTGTTGCTAATAAACTAAGACATCAAGGTTTCAAATCATGCACGGCACTGAAGGTTCCCCTGCTTAAAGTCGTAGGGAAACAGCTGTTCCAATCGTTGCAGTTCCAAATTCTCACGAGTGGTGCATTACTTTACATAAGAAACAAAGTGAATGTAATTGGTCGTTTATCAAGAGGGCGGAGTTGTTGTGGCGAAAGGTTCACAAGCAAGTTTGATTGTGGCCAGTGGCTCTGAAGCATCTTGCTAACCAGTTAGCAACTTAGTGCTAACAGGTTCCCAATGGGAAATTCCATTTGGACCAAGTAGCACTAAACTGCTGACTTAGAAACGACACTGTCAAGGAACGCTATGAACAGCGGAAACATGCAAGAGCACAACAGTTTTGTGTCAGAAGTCATGGATGAGTCTCCTCCGTCATGCATTCTTTATTTAGAAGAGGAAAGTGGGGACGAAGACGTTTTAGAAGAGGACGCCAGAAGCTTCTTTGGTGTACAAGGCTGACAGCCGTACATGCTTGAGCCCTTGCCTCGCAACGCTGCCAGTTCTGTTAGCTCTACGCCTGCTGAAGACACAGATGTCCATCCCTGTGAACACTGGGACGTAAACTCAATGATAAAGTAAATGATTCTTATTTCTTATTTCACAAGTTGCGTATATTAGCTGCAACATATGAATTAAGATGCTATGAACATTGATATATGATTGGGTGACAAGCTGACATATAACTAACTGGCCTGTATAAGATAACAAAACCCCCCACACACAGATTTTAAGAAAGGATTTTTCTTTTTTTTTTAAATAGAAATTTTCTACATTTTGGGACAATATCGTCAGATAAAGAGTACATTTATATACATGTTTAAGCCAGAATGATTTGACATTTAAATATGATTTCCCTTCGACTTTAAACCAGTACATGTCAAGGCCCGTCTTAAGTTTGCCAGTGACCATTTGGATGATCCAGAGGAGTCACGGGACAAAGTCATGTGGTCAGATCAGACCAAAATTGAATGCTTTGGTCATAATTCCAATAACCTTGTTTTGCAGAATAATGGAGTACCATCCCAACAACACCGTCCCTAACTGTGAAGCATGGGGGTGGTAGCATCATGCTTTGGGGGTGTTTTTTCTGCACTAGGGGTCATGTATTGTGAGATTTTGGGGAACAACCTCCTTCCCTCAGTTAGAGCATTATTGATGGGGCGAGGCTGGGTCATCCAACATGACAATGACCGAAGCACCGCCAGTGTAAGCAAGGAGTGGCTCTGGAAGAAGCGTATCAAGGTTCTCAGACGGCCTAGCCAGTCTCCAGAACTAAAACCAATAGAGAATCTTTGGAGGGAGCTCAAACTCAGTGTTTTTGTCGGCAGCAGCCCTGAAACCTAACTGATCTAGAGAAGATATGTGTGGGGGAGGTGGCCAAAATCCCTTCTGCAGTGTGTGCAAACCAGGTGAAAAACTAAAGAAAAAGGTTGACTTCTGTAATTGCAAACAAAGGCTACTGTACCAATTAAAATTAATTTTCTCAGGTGTTCAAATACTTATTTGCAGCTGTATCATACAATAAAAATAGGTAAAATATCATACATTGTGTTTTCTGGATTTTTTTTTTTTTAAGATTACGTCTCTCACAGTGGACATATACCTACGATAACAATTTTAGACCCCTCCATGATTTCCAAGTACGAGAACTTGCTAAATAGCAGGGTTACTTAAAAAAAAAAAATCTTATTTACTTAATAATAAATTATTACTTATTTTCATCAAAATATATATATTTATATATATAAAAATTACAGATACCCTTACCCAACCCCTATGTCTTTGACAATTTTGCATGAAGCAAATTAGTAGACGCACGTCTCAAATGTTAACAGACACTGAACAAATCCAAAATGAAATTTGTTTATAATCTTTAGAGGGAAAACAGCAATAATTAGGAGTATGGTGGGAATAAACAATTACTTGATACACCACAGATTTGGCAATTTTTCAAGTCTGAAAGAATAGTGAGGTTTTTAAATTTCAGCATGTGCTGAAATGCCCTGGGTTGGCACAGTTCAACTGTGAAAGACATAGAAAATCCAGAAAAAAATTAATAAAATTATTTTTATTGCATTCAATATGTGATCAGCCACCAATCAACAACAATTCTTGGACACAGACATGTTGGGTCTTTAAATGGCTTACTGTTCTCTAATCATGTATGAACTGCACCTTTAGAAGACACTCTCACTCGACTATAACTCCGCCACCCAAACCAAGACGCAAGATCAAAGATATGTCTAAGGTTATGAGGGACAACACTGCAGAACAGTACAAGGCTAAATGGATACCAGAAAAACAACTTAGAGCACATATTAAAAAATGGAAGAAACTCAAGATAAATATCAGTCTCTGTAAGTCTGGGTCTCCATACAAGATCTCACCTATCGGACCATGAATGATTATGAGAAAGGTGACAGATAAGCCATTATTAAATGGGAGGACCTGGTCCATTAAGTCAAAAGCAATTGGAAAAATAGTCTGAAAAGCTACCATTGGTAACAGACCAGCTCAAACCAGCATGTGCAGGCTCCTAAAATGTCCCTATTAGTGTGTTCCATTTATACTCTTCTAGACTTCTTGGTAGGCTGGGGTAAAATATTCAGAATGATTTCAGCATTCAGCATCAATGCAACCCTAATTAACAATAGTTAAACTTAACTGCTCTTAATTATCAGCTTTTGTTTTTTGCAGCATTTAGTTAGTCTCGCATGAACAACCTTTTAGTGTTTATAAGAGGATATTTTAAAGATTGTTTATAGGTCCAAATGGTCATGTTGAGCAATGTTCTTCCCATGGTTATAGCTGTAAAAGTGGCTGTAGGGGCCTTTTATGAAGATTAGTGAATGTAATATAGATATCAGCAATTATGCCAGGACAGGATGAATGCATCTTAACGCGGGATGGATGGAGCAATGAATGACTAGATCTTAGGCAACAATCTCCTTCCCTCAGTAAAAGCACTGACCATAGGCCATGGTTAGGTATTCCAGGATGGCAATGACTTAAAATAGTCAGGTCCAGGAGTGCTCTAGTCAATCTTCAGGTCTGACCCAAATAGTACATTTTTAAGATGACACCTTCAGGAAATCCAACAAAAACATATGAACATACAAGTGAAATATTTTTTTGGAGTCTGTGCAAAACTTGTTTAGAAAAATAAGAGGAAAACAAATTGGTACAGAAAGAAAGGTTTCTGTACCAATTATTAGGTTCTTTTTTTAAGCTTTGTGAATAATTAATTCCATTAAATAAAATTGACAACTTAAATACTGTACAATGTGACTGTCGGTTTATTTTTATTCAATAATTTTTTTATTGAATCTGTCATGACATGGGAAAACGCCAAAAACATAGCAATTGTGCATCAGTATTTACTTTCCTCACTGTACATTGATGTAAAAGGGCTGCATTGCTAAGAAGCCATTTATGATAAAAATAAGAATTAAATTTATAAAAAAGCCACACAAAAAATCTCACAACTGAATGCTCAGCTGTGGGGAATATGCTGAGTTTTTCATGTCTGCATGATCAAAGGACTGCAACGGTTACAAATTTACATGCACGTAATTTGAAACAAACTATCAAACGAAAACTTCACAAAAAAAAAATAAAAAATGCTACCAAAGATTTTAACAACACGACCAGCTCAGCTGTGCCCATTATAACAATAACACTTATTCTTTATAATTTGAGATGTAGTCTATAGGTTTTTCATATAAATGTGCCCTCCATTAAACAGATCAAATCTTCACATGTACAGAAAATGACAACTATTGTTAGGCCTGATGTTTACTGAAATTAACAGGGAATTTACGAGGAGTCAAGAAATTCTACATTTTTTCAATTCAGTGTGGCAATTTTTTAAATCTATAGGCGCATTTTGAAAACAGCATAGCGTAAGCCATTGTGTTCAGATCTTAGATTTTTTTCTATGCATCATTGCTTCACTGTGTCTTGTTACTTACCTTGATGTATACTAGTATAGTGGAATTAAGAGCACTATGGTGATTTTGTCTTTTAAAGTCACCAACTGAGCACGCAAATTGTAACAATTCTCAAATGCATTCTCAGGTTCCCGACAGATTCCTTAAAGTGGCTGAGATTACACTAAGAGAGTTTTATATTGCCATTTCAATGGGCAGAGACCGTGATCCGTCCTGGAAGAAGACTATCTACAAAGTGATCTGCAAACTGGACAGTGAAGTTCCACCTGAATTTAAAAGTCAAAATTTTGGATGAAACCGTGAGAAGACATTTTTTGTTACGACATGGACTGACTGTGATTTATGTCATGATGACCATACAATGTGTGTTAGGCAATTGAAATGTAAGAACACTTATAGTCAGTGGAGTAGTAATGTTTAAGTATGTATCTTTTACTTTTTAATACTCAACAAAAGTAAATTGTTTTAAATATTTAGAGTATTAAAAGGAAATATGTAATCTACTTGAAAGTGTGTGTGAACTTCTAAGTCCTGTTACATGAAAACATACACGCCTGTAAAGCCTATTTTCTAAATGAATACAAAACTGAGTCCACACCAAAGAGCAAAAATATTTAATATTTTACAGAACATTGTAATTACATTTTATTCAGTTGAATAAAAAGGTGTAAAAAAAAAAAAAAGAATCTACTGAACCAGTAGATAAGATGTTAAACAATGTGAGATCCATTAAATTTTCATTCGATACTTACAAATCTGTTCATCGCTTTTGATTTCTTCTGGTAGTCCCAAGGAAAAATGTGTCTTCAAGATGAGGTGTTTTTGCCCATTGGTCATCTTTTGGTCATCTTTGATTTGAATTCAGAGAATCCAGGAAGAACAATAATATTCCAGATAAAAAAATCCAGATTGCAAAAATTAAACCCTGGTTTTCCTTAATTCTTCAAAGAGCTTAAATGCTTAAAAAAAAAAAAAAAAAATCAGCGATTTTAAAGGTTTTTTGCTTGTTCCATCTGGATGTTTGTCATAATTGATCATTTCATATCATAAAAGTCATTTGAATTTTTGTCAAAAATGATGAAAGCAAACACAAAATCCAGTTTTTAAAATTAAGCTTTTAAGCATTTGGGATAACTTAAGTCTTTTACATGGTTGTAGACGGATTTTGTCCAAGTCATATTTGCAGAATTGTATTAGCCACATTAAAGGCTATTCATGCATTCACGCCCTTCTGTGCAGCGTGCATGCAGACAGAATTCCCGCACCGCATATTTAGGAAACCGGCAAAGGTTCGCAAATGTAAACATGAAGTGACGTCCTGTAAATAAGCCAATAAGAACAACCAATATCAACAGATTGTTGAAAAACAGTTGAACTCAAACTTTTTTCTGTCGCTAATGGATGGTATTAAGTTTTAAACAACCGTGTTTTCTGGTTCTTCAAGTAGCGCTGTGTTTCCAGTAGGAGTTGTTGCCCGCTTGCCATGTTTTTCTGAACAGATCTTTTCTTAGGTGCACAAGTATGGAAATTCTGCCTGCACAGAGGTCAAGCTGAAAACGACGCAAGTTGGCTGCACAGATCTTCTTGACTTGTCAAGCACAAACCCAGCTTTAAAGCATTTATTCTCTTATAAGCTTTGGATCTGATGTTCGCACGTTTCATTCCTTGTCACATTAAGGGTGGTAACCTCTGGAAAGTATGAACTGCCTGTGATTGGCTACTTTTCAGGAAATTAGACCTTTTAAGACTGTACTATTTTCTTTATGGTTGTGGCTAGTAATGTTAGCATAGCATCTTCAGGCTAATAGCTTTTCTCCTCAAGAAAAAAAAATGCGTAAGTGGTAAATAAATGACATTCAACACAGTCGAGAATATGTTCTGACAGCAGTACCCCTTAAAATATAGAATCATATATAGGGATGCCGATGCCATTTTTTGGCCCTGATACTGATACCTGGCTGTGCAGCATTGGCCGATACCGATACCATCTGTTTGAAATTGTTGTTGTGTGTATAAAGAACTGCATACTACTAGGATGTAAAATAATTGCCATCATGGCTTTGTCAAGCTGCTGCCTACATTTGTGAAGCAGAAAAAGACTAATGCAAGTGTTAACTTTTATTGAGGAAAGTATGGCTTAAATGATCACAAGTCTATAATTATACATAGACATTTACAATCAGTTTGCATCTAATGTTTAACATTTTTTTCTTTTGAGTCTTTCACAGTGTTTACAAAGTTGACAGTTAATGAAAGAGATGGCTGTTGGATATAAAGTCAGAATTCAACTCTTGAAGAGGTAAGCAGTTAGCCTGAAGATGCTTCTACTATTATGTGACACAACCAGGAAGACAACAGTATTTTTTAAAGAGAGTCTTACTTGAAAAGTAGCACCTGAAAAACTTGTGTTTTACTTTTTTCAGTGGTTACTACCATTTAAGTGATAAAAGGTGACACAATTGTGTAGAAACAGAGCTTCGAGCGAGTGGGAGAGAGGAAAATGCATTTGTGTGATATAATGGGCTCTTTTGGTACTCAATCTAAAAGCATAGAAAATGTGGGTGGGGAGTACTCAACGTCATATGTTAAGAACATATGTGTATACTGGGAAAACAAACCGCTCATATGAGTATTTATTGGCCTTATACACTTTAGTTAGAATTCTGGCTTCATACAGCAGAAGACCTCCAGTGCGCTTCAGCTTGAGGTCCGAATATATGGCTGGTCATTCTTTAGAATTTTTTCTTTACTTTGGATTTATCTTGACCACAATCAAAGTGATTATAGTTTTGCAATAAAGTTGTCTTCACCAGAAAAAAAATATGGGGAAAAAGATTAAACTCTATGGAGGAGGCCAACAACCCTGAGCCATATCGGTTCAGTGATATGGCCACTGGTACTAGAGTTGCCTGAGGCCACCGGTGGAGCCAAGCTTCCCAAGACATGAGGACAGTTTGAGTGTGTGTTAGCACTTTAAATATGTTTCTACAGTTAAATTTACATATAATTTAAGTTTGTATCTTGCTCCCGCTGTGTACTGAGGCACATAGAAGACAAGATGCTTTTACAACCCACAACAGCAGAGCTACTCATGTCCGTTTTTTTGTGGTGACATCAGTAATGTTTCAATCATCACCAACAATAATACAAAAATCAAATGCCATATAGTCAAACTGAAACACAAAAGAAGTGTTACAATGTCCAATAAAGTGTCAAAATAATTACTGGCTAATGTAGACAGCACAAAGATATCCATGTTAACTGGCAAAAAAGATTCTGGTGTGAGCTTTTGGTGAATTCTTCTTGTAAACAGGTGTGGCAGTAATCAGGACGGTGTGGCCAGAGAAAGAGAGGGAAATCTTGGTGTGATCAACTATTTTAATTTGGGCTAGGCTATCACGGGTTTGATTCCACCTCTTTTAATAATAAAACCAATTCAAAACTGCATTTTGTGTTTACTTGTGTCACTTTTGACTAATATTTAGCTCAACGTTCTGATTCTTTGCAAACATGAGAGAAAAAATAAATTCAGCAATTTAGCAAACCCCCTGTACAGGAGTTGTAACCAAATATGGTGAAAGCAAGAGGGGCCTCCTTACACCCCAACAAAGAGGCACCAGGTAACAAAACAAAATTTTACATTTTGTTTGGAAAAGTCAAAAGGTATAACAATTCAATAACCGTTTTTTTTCCCTACACAGTTTATACTATTTCAATAACACAGAGAAAAGTATTCTAACTTACATAATCATGGAGAATGTTTATCAGACAGTTGTCCAACATATAGTCTGACATAAACTGGATTCACACCGACTATGTTCTGTGTCTTCATCATTTGTCACAAATTGTGCCATGCGTCATTCCACACTGGATGAGTGTAAGGTCCATCGATGCATCTGGACAGCCCCCTCTTATTTTGAAATGTACCCTTCCCATATTTGATTTCCTCTCAGGCTCATTTGCTGTTTAGAATTCTATTGATTTTACCCAGTCATTCATCAAAAATGGACTGTATTCTTATTTCTGAATGGGACAGAGAAGGACTCCATCATACACGGCATCCACGGGGCCACTGAGAGTTATTGCATTGCCTAGAACATTTTTAGTTTTATTTAACGCTCTGAACCCTCATATAAACGGGTTTTTGCACCATGTTTTTTTTTCTCCCACACTGTTTACATTTGATCACTTCTTCACTATAAGGAATAGAAATGTTCTGAAAGCTGTACAAAAACGAAATTTAATTTTGTATACACTCTGTGTATACTGTGTACACTCTGTGTATACAAAATGACAATAAAAGTTGTTCAAGTCTTCCATTTGCGAGGACAAAAACACATTTAAACCTAGGACAACTGGTAACGGTTTGTTTCAAGTATTTATCAAAGCATATTAATGAAAAGCAAAGCAGAAGGAAAAACAAACAAAAAAGTAAACTGGCAACAGGGGTAACCACAGTCTTAAGATGATTGTGAAGCAAAATCTCAGGGGAGATTCATAAGTGCTCACTGCGGAGAAGTCGTGAGTCTACATTACATGACCCATTCAAAGAAAGATTTGACCCCTTAAAATTACAAAGGAGAGTCTTGAGAAGTGTAGCTCCCACAGAGAATTGATGTGTGCTGTACATTGACCTAAAAAAGTTTAATATGTCAAAGTAAGCCAGTACTTAGCTCAAAACTTGTGCAGTGTTGCTCCATTTTAACCCAGGTTTATAAGGCAGACAATAAATAAAAGACTGCAATCCCAATCTGTTTAGATCATAGTTTACCACATTATGGCAACAAACGTGAAAAAAATGCTTCATATCAGGTTTCAAACAATACATCTGACATACTGACATTTGAGTTGTGGTGCTTTCACTGATAAAAGTTAACAGAGTTCAGTGCTTAGTTTAAAAGAACTACCCTAGAGCATAACAGCCGGGTATGAACATCATTCTTAAGAGGTAGTGAAAAAATAAAGCCTCTTACAAAACTTTAAAGACCATTATTTTTATGGCAATGTTCTAAATTAAATTAGTTTTATAAGGATTGCAAACTATAAATTCAAATTGAGGCTTTTGTTTTAGCCAGAACATAACAGCCCTGGGCCTTCAATATGCTTCTGAATGTACAGAAGTGACAAACAAATAAATTTAGAACATTATAAAAGCATTAAACCATATCTTTTACTTGCCCTTTTAAAACTTCCCTTAAATAACACAAGAGATGCTAAAGAACACTTTGATT
Source organism: Cyprinodon tularosa (assembly GCF_016077235.1). Lineage (NCBI taxonomy): Eukaryota > Metazoa > Chordata > Actinopteri > Cyprinodontiformes > Cyprinodontidae > Cyprinodon > Cyprinodon tularosa. Next base: position 1,592,716 of record NW_024038896.1, on the reverse strand, counting down.
ATGGTATAGGGGAAAAATAGAAACTGCCAGCCTAAATAAATAACTTTAAACAAAATTTAAAAATGGCCTTTTCATAGTGTTAAAACCGATTAGAGACCCTTTGGCTTAGGTTCAGGCAGCTCAAGAACACTTCCTGTTTTCACTAAGCTTTTTGTTACCCATTTAACATTTGTCTGATCATCTGAATATATCAAAAATATTAATCTGGGTATTTTTTAACACTTAAAAATAAGTCAGCAACAGGTTATTGAAAGGAACTGGCTCCTCTTTAATGTTTCAAAAACCACCTGGTGACATGCACAGCAATAAGAGGCTCAAAATCTAGAAAAGGGAATTACAGAAAATGGGACTTAAACCATCATCTTTGTTCCTACATCTACTTCACATTGGATTGAATTATATAAAAAATATTTGGTTAGTTTACAAAAATAAGCATTAGCTTAACAGTGAGCTTAGTAGTTTAACAGATGGATACAGCGGATAAGTGTCTGAAAAAAAAAAGTGGTTTCAAAGCTGAAACATGCAAGACATTTAATATGGAATAGCAAACTGAACAGCAGATCATCCGTACATAGAGCAACACACAACCGTCACAATGAAACACCACTGACAAATCATATCAGAAGTTTATAATGTTGTGAACCATTTATTTTACTCTACAACACATAGACTAAAACAGTTCTTTGAGTATACAGAACATGAAGTCAAGAAGTATAAAACAGAAGACTAAAAGATGTCTGAAGCACAGATTATCTACCACAAATCATCCAGCTGGGAAAAAAATATGTTCTTTATATTATTAGTGAATGAAAATCAAATGACAACTGCTGGGAATATCGCACTGATGTAGGTTTCACCAAGAAGCTGGAACGTGTTAACAATCTGGGCACCTGTTGAGAGCAAATAAATCATTTAGTGGCAAATCATTATTTTCAAACAGTAAAAAAATCATATGTTTTACGCTATAACAAAAATAATTCTGTCTGATCATTTTTAAAACATTCACATTATTGCGTTAATCCTTAGCTGCCTAACATTTGCCCCAATCATCCAACAACGACTGGTTGGATGAAATGGCAGCTAAAAGAATGTTGAAGTAAAAATCTGATCAAATCTCTCATCTTTTTTGTCATTAGCAGACAGATCGTTATGACAAAATGTTATATTTAGAATTTATGAAGAGCAGCTGCATCAACTTTTACGAACAAAATTTTATATTTTGACACAAAGCACCAAAAATGGTTTGGTTTTATCTAAAACTGTGGCAGCTTTGAATCCAGATGCAGTATTAAGGTTCCAAGAAAGCTTTTTAAATAATCTAAACTGATAAGTTTCATTAAAAGCTAGTATTCAAGACTATCTTTTAATTGTGGATTTGATGCTGCAAAAAAAGGCTAACTTTGGATAGGTACTGTATTGAAGCAGTATTTAAATTAACAAATCTTGTAAAGATGCATCACAATATTAGCCTTTACTAATTTTTATGACATGTTCATGACATTTTTTTTAGTAAATCTGAAATGGCTTTTAAAAAGCAGAAAGAAAAATCTACATACCTTTCCATAAACCAAAATAAAGAATTCGATCATCTTCTTAGAAATACTTTGTACGGTTCAGAGCTCTTTGTGCAAACTGTCCGCTCTCATCTGTTATTTTTTCCCAGTCCGTTTGACCCACTACAAAACCGATAGCACGCTTTCGATCTGCATCTTTCTGCTCTTCAAGATCAGCCCATCGGACCTTAACATAGGGGGAAAAAAAAAACAAAAAACATTGAGGGTGTCCCATTATAAAAATGAAACAGACATAGAATGATTAAAATAAGATTGTACCAACAGAAAGCTAGAGACATCAGCCATAAAACTTACCCGTTTCTTTCCTGGAGCAGACGTGCGTGTGGCATAGTCATCTGGCAGCTGCAGGAAGTCCTCGATGCCTGACAAATGTTCACTGTCACGCTTCCTCTTCCCACCGCTTCCCAGGCCGTCCAGCTTGTCTTTATTAAAGGAAAATTACTGCTCAGATCATTCTTACCCTCCCAGGAAAACAACAAAAACAAAATAGCCTATTTTTTTTTTTTTTTACCAATGCTCTTTAAACATTGTCATTCATGAATTCTTTACAAAAGTTAAGAGGTTATCTTCTGGCTTTAAAGCTAATTTTATCCCACGGCCATAACAGAAACCCTTAGTAGCTTTTAAAGCCTTCGAGTGAAGACATCTAAAGGCAGTACTCAGCATAAAGATGATCCTTCTTGTTAAAATGCATCATTAAACGATGAAGTCAAAATCACGGATGCAACATACTCTGTTATAATAGTAAATCAGATTGCACTTTGGATAAGTGCAGAGATGGTTGTTGGGTAAAGGAGACAGAGGGGACTTCAATCTTAACCTCCTTTAGCATCAACAGGTGACCATGAACACCTCCTGGGTGATTATCAGTTTCTCCAGTTGTTAAGGAATTTCTGCTCCTTCTTTTAACAACACAGCTTTTTTCATAGTGGCTTATGGTTACTTGTTTATACATAGTAAACTAGGTTTACACTAGAGCATAACTATTAATTAATATAACCTAATATTAGTCCATTTTATGAATACTTGTTTTCCCCTTTCCTGCATTCAATATTCAATAGATGTTCTGCAATTTTTGGGATGTTTGTCAAGAGGCTTCATTTCAAAAGATCTTGCACTGCAATATCTTGCCTCACACGAGTTCATGTTGAGCTGCTATATTGTACTTGCCCCAATCAATACTTTGGTAAAGTCATACTATAGTCGTTCTCAAATTGTATGGACATTAATTTTCAACATTCACTATATGCTTAAATACACGTTACAAGTCAGATGCAGAGCCCACTTTTTTTTTTTTCCTTTCAATTTCTACTAAATAGTATACAGTCAGGCTTCAATTTAATGTAAATTCAATGCATCTAACCTGGCAAGAGGAGAAACGAATGTAAACACTTGCAGAAAAACAAACATAACAAAAAGCCCACTATATTCAGCATAATGGATGTGTTTAGTAATGGCCTTAAAACACTTTCTAAAATGAGCAGCAATTTCTTAAGGAGACCTAAAAATAATGAACTCAATAACAAAATCATTCAACCCATCATCTTATCATGCCAGGCCCAGCTTAAACAACAACAAACAAAAAATTAATGAGATGGAAACGAACTTTACTGCTTAAAAAAAAAAAGAAAAAAAAAAAGATCTATACTACAGAGGAAAATGTTTCAATGGTTTCTAAAAAAAAAAGAAGAAGCAGAAAATGCAATACCTACCAAGTTTGGCCTCTGATGTATCCATCTCCCATTTGCTTTTTGGAATATAGCCCTATATTAAAGACACACTGCAACGGTTAAATGTCTGGGTGATATAAGGGTGGGGGAAGAGTGTAGAAATCAGGGAAGGGGACTGGCTGGAAAAAGAGCAAAGCAGTTTATAAGAGGGCAAACAAGAAAAACAGAATAACAGCAATATTTGATAAAAGCGTGTCTCTACCATTGTTTATAGCAGATCTATTGTAACTTGTGACTAACTGATCCTGCATAGTACTGAATCAGATAGATCTATACAGAAAAAAAAAAATAACAGTTTAGTAAAATTTCATTCTCATTCTAAAGACTGTGCAGCCAACAAACATGATGACGTCTCATCCTGTAGATGTATTCTTTATTCTGTAAAATAAACCTACAGAAATGTATGCTGCCCTATTTTTTTATGTGATAAATGCACATAATAGGCAAACAGAGAGTTTAGATTTTTCAGTGTATTATTTGATTACCTCAAGTTTTTTAAAAGACTGTATAAAAAGGCTCACACACAGAATAACAGGACCAGTTAGTAATGTTAATAAAATATTCAAGTTCGATATTTAAATGTAAAATTAAATATGCTGCATTAAAAAAAGTGCATTTGGGGTCAAAAATTGTTTCAACAAAAGTTTGAACTGACACTTATTTGAACTAACTGGATTTTTTTCCCAACATGTTTGGTTATTGTACAGGTTTAATCTCCATCTATAATCATTTTAAAAATATGAACAAGTTATGTAGGATTCCTTTGCTTACAACAACGAGGGAGACCTCATCAGGCAATCATCAAATTCTACTAAATTGAAAAAAAAAAAAAAAAAAAAAAAAAAACTAAGTTTTTGTGAGGTTTTCCTGCCTTTAAAAAAAGGGGAAAAAAGCCAAATATCTTAAAATATCAAACCAGAAAGTTTATAAGAGAATGTTTGTAGAGGAATTTTCCAACCTTTGGAAATTGACCTTTCATTTCCAAAGACTTGTTGCTTACCTTCACATTAAACTGATTTCACGGATCCTTTTAAAATAAAATCTTCTACAAGTGATTCACCATTTTTTATGGAAACCAGCAGTATTATTGGACTTATGAGATAAAAGGGTTCAAGAAGTTAATTTGTTTTATTTTATTTAAAAGCAGTAAATATATCGGATGCATAACAGTGCATTAGCACAGCCAAGCAGACTACGCGCGTAGGTTACGCTTAACCTAGTTTACATCTAAAAGGTCAAATAATTTAGACCGGATACTTGATGCGCTCATGCAATGCTACTCCTAATTTCAGATGGGTTTCTAATTTTTGACGCATTTACATTCCTGTTTGATAAAAATAAAAATGAAAGCAACATTCAACATCAAAGTCACCTAATCAACCAGCAGAGGTCTTGGTGAACTTTGTAAGAAAAATGTACAAAACCTAAACAAACTACAGTGACTAGAAATTGAGTTTTGTGGGTTAGTTCTGCATTTTTTATTTTATTTTATTTATTTATTTTTTTTATGTCTTTCCTGCTATCTGTCAAACCACAGCATTCACATTTGACTGGATCAATTTTACAGGGACCTTTCCTAAATGATATGTGTGGGTGTCTCACATCATGACTAAGCTGCACAAAATGCTTTAAAAGTTGAACAGTTAAACGTTTTTAATACAACATATGATGAAAGCAATCCTTAAAGAAAATAAAGCCCCAAAGAAGATTGTGGGGCAATTCATTACTGGGTAAAGCCAGTGAACAGTGAACAGCTTTCTGTGAAGTTTACCAAAGTCATTTGATTTTTTAAATGTTATATAGGGGAGCAGGATGTATAGCAACACCATAAGAGTCACAAAAAGAAAGCTGAAAAAGCAAAATCGTTCCCTCATATGTATCATTATTGTCACATATTAGGTTTTTTTCCTGTTTTTTTTTTTTTTTTTTTTTTTTTAGATCTTGTCAGTCAATAACTCACCCATATGAATGATTTTCTACTCTGAAATCCTGTTAAGCGCCTTGTGTAAATTTCCGCGTAAGCTGATTTGTGGTGCTTATGTGCTGTTAATGCATCCAGTTTATTTCCCCTTTAAGAATTCATTTTCTTTAAATAATTGTGACATTCAATAGAGAATGTACAGTAGTTTGGTATATGAATGTGAAATAGATTTTTTTTGTGTAAAGCAGTGTTTAAAATGCCAAGAAAAATTAATTAACAGTGTCAGTTAAAAATATATCTGTTCAGCTCTTAGCGAAGATAAATGAGACACTGAAAATACAGAAAACAGGAGAACATCACCATCTTCTATAGTTCTTCCACAAAATATTTTAAAACCTTTTGAAAGTAACCCGAATCCAGTTTCTGGAGTGGATCCCGTTGCTGTGAATCCTTCCCAGACTCTAAATGATACTCTGGAAAGAGGTAAAACTGCCAATATTGGCACGGTTTATCCAGACACTGGAGTGGTTTGCTTTTGTCAGCGTTCTCACCAGCGCATTTCAGCACAATGGGCCGCCACGCTCCAATTTGTTCACGATCCACTGAAATTCAGGTTGTTATATTGGTTGATACAGGATGATACACTGAAAAACAGGCTGTTATATTCATTTTTATGGCGTTAATCGGCCCTTCCTCAGGGTTTTTCCCTCCGGCAGATTTCAGCACCAGCGCTGGTTACACTGAAAGTCAAAATTACATTGAAATCAGGCCGATAAACTGTCTTTCAATTGGAATAACGGCCAAAGAAATTGAGTTTTAAAATAGATTTTACCCACATAATTGGACATACGTGCGAAAAGCGCAGTGAAAATGTAAAAACCACACCATTTAGACTCATCGACTCACCGTCTTTGCAGGCAGTTAAACACATGCTTCTGAGACCCCTCTGTGCCCCTTTTGCAATAATTACAACTAAAAACGATTTACTAGCAATACGTTTGCCTTTTCATTTCCATTAGTAACCGTTGAATGGATTCATTACTGTTTTAAAGTCGTAGGGAAGCAGCTGTTTCAACGGTTGCAGTTCTGAATTCTCCCGAGTGGTGCCCGACTTTACACGAGTGAAGAAAGAAATGTGATTGGTTGATTATCAAGGGGGCGGGGTTTTGGTGGTGCGGAAGGTTTGCAAGCAAGATTGGTTTTGGCCTGTGTCTCAGAAGCATCTTGCCATCCAGTTAGCAACTTGGTGCTAGTAGGTTCCCAATGGGTAATTACATTGGGACCAAGTAGCACTTAGAAACGAAACTGTCAAAGAACACTATTGACAGCGGAAACATGCAAGAAAAGGAGAGTTTTGTGTCAGAGGTTGTGGTTGAGTCTCCTTCAACATATATTTTTCTTTAGAGGAGGAAAGCGGGGACGAAGTTGTTGTGGAAGAGGACGTCAGAGGACTTTTGATATACGGTTGGCCGAATTTAGGTGTACAAGCTGATGTATAACTAACTGGCCTGGATAAATAATGAAAAAAACCCTACAGATTTTAAGATAGGATAAAGAGTACATTTATATACATGTTTAAGACAGTATGATATTTAGATACGACTTCCCTACAACTTTAAGTACCGCTTGCATCTGTTTCTAACCACTTGGGGTTGCACTAAAGACATCTAAGGACTGTTGGTCGCCAGTTCGTTAGTGGGAGGTGTCACCGGTCACAGCTTATTTTAGAAACTAATATCTCCAACCATTTAATCATTTTATGCTGCACATTTTGTGTAAACACACACTATTACTACTATTGTAGTGGTATCCTTTCATTGAATACTGCATAACTTCTCCAGTACATATTCAGCTTGCTTCATCTAGCTGCTCGCAGCCTTTCTTTGCTCTCCTATTACTTCAAGTCTAACGAACAGCCATCAAATGAGCAGGCTCAAGTTGTGGTGAGTCTGTCAACCACATAACGTTGGACTGCAGGCAGCCTTGCTGACAAAGATCCTGCCCCATTGAGATGCTATGCCATTCTAATGGAAAATGAATCAATCCGAATTGAAGTGAACCGACCTAAATAGATAAGTCGTCAGATGCATTAAAGTGTGAATGTGGCTTGTCTTAAAATAACAAAAGTAAGAGGAGAAAAATTTAACTTAACAGAAGCACATTTAAATAAAAGAACAACTTCAAAAGAACCTGGATCCAATGACAAAATGCTTTGTCTCATGGGGTTAAGCGAAGTAGTCAAGAGCAGCAGGTGCACAACTACATTTAATCACCATAGTAGCAACAGAAATTGCATGAGTCAGATTATTTTTTCTTTTTCAAACAACGTATTACAGGAGCAACATTTCCCCAATACAATCTGTTGCTACTGCAATATGTTGCCTTGCCTAAAATAAAAATATGAAATAAAAATAAGAGGAAACCAGTCTGATTTTCCCGCTTTTAACAATACCTAGACCGATCTATAGCTCAAAGAGATTGTATAAGTAGAACTTTACCTATAGAGATTCAGCTGGCTTCATAAGTAACCAACTTGGCTTTAAAGGACATATATCCCGGTCTTGAGTCTGGTGTCCAGAACCAACTCATTCTCTAATGGTTCTTTCACTGAAACTTTAAACTTTTCCTCTACAGGACATTTTTAAAGGAAAAGTCCGGTCAGCAAGGAATGACCAATGGATCACTACCTATACCTAAAATGAAAACGTTTGCAGGTGATCAGTAAAGAATAAAAAATCATTTTCGATGCGATCACTGAGTCCGGGACTGGCCTTTTTTGCCCCAGTTAGATGTTGCATGAAGAGGGAGGATTTGCCATCAAACTTCTGGCCAGAGAAAAAACACGTAATATGTAGTCGACATTTCGAAGAAGAATGTTTTCAAGACGACTTGGAGAATAGTGTGTTGTGTCAAACATCAGATACGGCACTGGGACTTGCTTAACAGCCGATACCGCACCGTGACTTCACAAACCGGTAGAAGGCAGGAGTGCTATTTGACAAACATGGATGTCTCCAGTAAAGCACATTCACATGAAACTACTCTTAATCAAAACACTTATTTATTGAACAGTATGTAATAATGTCATATTTAAAGTACTTTCAGAAGTTTGAATATGACCGGACTTTTCCTTTAAGACCCCACCCTTAGATTATGAAACTCCCATTTACAGCATCAATATATATAAATTATTTTTCAATATTATATGCCTGAGGAATAGAATTCATGTCAAGTTCTAAATGTCTTAATTTCTTTATTTCATTAATAGCAGGTTATTAGTATAAATTCAGGCTTATGCTTTGTATTTTTTGAGCTACCACAATGTCAGGCATACTTGATTTCATGGATGGTCATGCGTACTCTATGCTGACTCTGTGTAGAATGAAATAGGACTTCTACTAGACACATCCGCATGAAATTCAAGTTTTATGACCGCATACACTGTGTTACAATAAACTGCTTGGTGGGAATATTCCAATCAACAGGAAAATATCTTCACATCAAGCTGTTTATGCAACACTGCACTTTATTTTTTTGACCTAGCTGATGTTAGGAAATATCTGGAAGCGCCAGACTGCTCCATACAATGTTGCAAGGACATGCAGTGTTGCTGCCACTCTGCCATACTGACAGGTGGGTTCTTATCCTTGCTTAGTTTAGTTTAGTTTTTTTCCAAGGCTACAAGGCAATTGAGCTCTTCCTCCTCTTCAGATAGCACCGTAGCAAAAAGTAAATATAATTTGTCATGAGAAACACAGGAACTCAACTATAAGATCTCAAAGACTCCCAGACAATGTAGGCAGAGTCCAAGTGACTTAGTATAAGCACAGGATCCTAGATTCCTTGGGAGTCTTTAAGATCTTTTCACACGAAAGATGCTTGTTCTGGAATCCTGGTTCGTTTTAACCCTTAGTGTGGTTTGTATATCTAGTGATCGAAAGCTAAAAACAAATAATTTCTTTTGGCTAGGAATGTGTTTTTCAATTAAATTAAACTGATGGAGGTTGCATTTTTTCTTTCCACTATGCAACCATCATGTCTACCTAAAAATTATTTCGGTCTACATTTTAGAAAATAAAAACAATATTTTCCTTGTTTTTTGATTAGCCTGAGGTACAGCACTTTCCTGCAGTTATATTTGGTGCCCCGCCTTGAGCAAATCTTACCATGAACAATATTATTTGGTACTTTTCAGTGGGATGGTTAGGTTTGCTTGAAGAAACCGAACCAGGAGAAAAATTAACATATTAATAAAATGACAAAAAGTACGGTTTTAAGCACACTGCTAAAAATAAAAAAACTCTAATTTAGGAGATCTTCTCCTTTCCTTTGAAAGTGCCGTTATCATACAGAGAAAGTCATACATCGTATTAGTCATTGGAATATGGTTCTATACTCAACATCAAACTAAAGGATAAAAAAAAAAAAGGAAAATGTACACATGAAACATTTCCTTATTACAACAAAGCTTAGGACTAAGAGGAGCTGCACAAGATGCCAGAATTGGACCTGTAAAGTGATTCAGATTGTTAGAGTAATGCACTAAGCAACAGTTTAAGGGGTAAAAAGCTTTTCTTTTAACATATAAAATGAAAAGACAAAAAAGTTGTCCCAAACTGAACAGTAAAATTACTGACAGGCAATATTTGTAGGGATCCACCAACAGAAAAAATTATTTCTGAACCAGTTTGTTTACATGCTACAAACTTAACATTGGCAGATTGGCAGATGGATCTACATGGTAAATGTAAAAAAAAAAAAAAAAAAATTAACTTAAGTCTTATATATGAGCTACACATCTTATGTAGCTTTTTTTTCTGTGTATATTTGGTGTAAAGCACAGTGGCTCTGTTCACCAGTTGAAGATTCCTGACATAAGACATATTTTGCTATTCAAATAGCCAATATGTGTGACATACTAATAGAAATGTAATAAAATTTTTTTTTTACATCTGATTTAAATTGTTCCCGTTTCAATGGGGGTGCCAGTAGACATTGACAATTTCTACAGTTGGATTCAAGATGATCTCTTTTCACAGACATGCAAATACTATGTCATAATAGTGATCAACCTTCCTGCTGTTAAATATCACTAGAGAATAAATTAGCCTAAATGCTTATAGCGGTTATTTGGTATTTTTATATTAAATATTACAGTAAAATAAAAACATTTTTCCTAAAGAAAATGGACAGCAATTGCATTGTCATTAATTGTCTACATATACATTTTGTAAGTGTCAAAAAAACTTTAATAACTATAAGTAAATAGAGTTGGAAAAAAGATTTTGTTGCTACACTGTCTTCCTCCTTTCTGGAACAATGTCTGCTAAAGCTAGGGAAGCACTACATCATTGTTTTGCCTGATCTTTCCCCCTGATTATTCAGCAGGGAAAGTTGATACAAAAAATGGTTAGTGAAACATGGGATAACTACTGGAGTCTACCATCACGTATTTAATTACAATCAACCAATGAAAAATAGGCAACAAAAGAGACGCACCAAGAGCCTTCATTCAACTAATTGAAACTTCGTAAACTTTACTATAAAGCTTTTTACATTATAAACTCTAAATGTATTTATTGCAGTATTAGCTTTAACTTTGTCTATTAGAATAGATATAATACTTTAAGATCACAACCAACATTATGAGTCATTTTAAAAAACAAAGTCGCAAACATTTAAAAATATCGAAATCATCAATCGTATTTAGACTAGATCCTCTTAGCAGTTTTTTTAACTTCAAACTGTTGCACTCATTGATTTTCACCAGAGTTTGATGCCCTAAGTTGGCTTTAGCTGGACAGATAAATCCTAAAGTCTGTCCTCCATTAGAAGGTGTAGTTAACTTTGTGATCCTCAAAATTTGAGTTTGTGAACCCAACAGTCCCTTCACAATCTAATCTTTCATGATCAGATCAGGTACCAAGTGTTCAATTTTCAGAAAGGGTTAAGGCTGTAGGAGTAAAAAGTTACTTTATAATAAAAAATCATGCAGTGCTAGCTTTGCAGTTTACACGGCACACATTTTAAGTTAAAAATAAATAAATAAAAATCTAAATTAAATCAGCTCCTAATTGGTTCACGTGCGGAAACCAAATAGTTGTTGCTTTTCAATTTGTATCCACAATCATATTTTCCATTAATGCAAGCAGTAAGAACTGTTTAGTTCTTTTAAATTTTAAGCATTTTTTAACAGTTTGTGCCAAAGATTTTGTAATCCAACAGGTTAAGTTTTAATGACTTAAAGGAAGTAGAAAAATCCACAGATTTCATATTGCACAAAGCCTTACTTCGATACTAAGTCCAAATTAGTGAACTTCATTTTCAAAAGAAGGGAGTTTTTATGAAGAACGAAAGTTTTAAAAACTAACCGTAAAAAAGGGGTTTCAAACAACAGTTCCACTATTAAAAGAAAAGATTTACATGATGCAAAAATCAACATACTTCTATCACCATTTTAAAAATCTGAAGATGTACAAAAATATTTGAATAAGGAACAGTATGAAAAAAGGAAATAGCCTATATATATCTTAAAATGTAGAAATGCAATTGCTTCATATTGGCATGAAAATCTGAGTCTCGAATCAGTAAAGTCAGCATATAAACAATGAACAGATGTAGAAACACACTGTGTAGAGTTAGAATGAACTAAACTAAGGATAAGGACAGTTTTATTAAATGAACAACTTATTTTGTTGTTTTCGTGAATCAGACCAATTAAGCTCCTAATCCTGACAACTGTGGTCAAAAATCCACAAAAGTTGAAAATGGCACTGATGAGCCATTCATGTTCTGAAGGCTTGATAAAAAGTTTATGGGACTTTTTTCTAAATACAAACTCCAAATTAGAGATTTAAAAAAATGACTGTTTATTTTACCCCCACAACTTGGTTATTATCTTTTTTTTTATCTGCAGTGATAAGTGCAAATATTAAAAATGTTATTTAATCCCCCACATTACGAAACTGTGTAAATAAAAAGAAAGGTAACACAAGCATACAAATGCTATTTCTTTTATGTCAAATTTGCAATTGTTGTGAAATATTTGTATTCAGGCTCTAAGGGGAAGGCATAGTCTCCTGTGGACAATTCAAATGATAATGTCTATGACTTGTAGCTTAAGAGCCACAAAAAGCTCTTTGGATCCCATAGAATAGATCTATAAAGTTCAGGCTAAAGTATTAAAACAGATGCAGGTTTAGGCTGTTTTTCTGTTTATAATGGAACAACTGCATTGACGTTATGTCTATTCTTCCTTTTAGCAGCTGGAAATTATTTACTTTTCTCTTTACATAATTTTTCCAGGAATAACATTCTATAGAAGAAAATTTAGCCATCAAATTTTAGATGACGTAAGTTTTGCACCTGAAGGTTTTTCTTTAGCTGGACTGATGGAAAAATAGGTCTTTAGACTGTGAAGGCTTTAGATCGCAGTTTTACAGGCATTACAAATTAAATGTGTTTTAGTATTTCAGTGGCAAACAAAAAAAAAAAAAAACTTTTAAACATATCAGAGATGTCTGTAGGGAAATCATGAGACAACACAAAGCTTTTGCCCATAAAAATCAACTATTTATACATGATTGGAATTTGAAGAACACCTGTAAGCATATTCTTTCGGATTGTACCTTATATGACCTGCAAAACTTTTTTTTTAAATGTTTAACCAGAGCAAATTCAATATTTTAGCACTGGTAAGTCAAATATTTGTTTCAGAGGCAGTGTTGGGATATCAGAAATTTTAACATTGTAAGAAATAGTAGTAAGATTAAGCATGTATTTTAATTCGGTATTATTTTTACCATGTCTCAGTTTGGTAACATTTTTTATTGGTTTAGTTTTTGTTCTACTGTGATTCACTGAAATCTTAAACTGAGGGGAAAATATCATCTTTATTACTAGAGACCATTTATATAAATTAAAAAAATGAGCTGTTTGTTTTAATAAAACACTATTGTATCCATTTTTACACAAACAACTCAACCTAGTGTTTTTCTTAGTACTAGACTTTTTTCAATTCTCATGTGGTCGTAAAATTTTACCCAATGATTATCAGTGGATATTTTTATCATTTACTATGTATGTAGAAAAAAATGTATCCTAGATAAACCTTGTTTGATAGAAACAAACATGAAAATGTCTGACAAAGTGGTCAAGCTTTTTTTCCTACCAGATCACTCTCTTCTTCCTCCTCCCTCTTGGTTTCTTGGGGTGCTTCTTCTGGGTTAAAGTCCTCCATTTCAACCTAAAAGAAAAACAAAGTTTAGCTCCAACAGTTAATGATGAATCAAGAGTTTAAACTCAGTATTACAGATCCATAAAAAACAAAGTTGTTACCTCCTCAATCGCAGCATCTTGAAGCAGGGACCGCACATCTAGGCGCATCATGTGACGAGGAGAGGATTCCCAGTTTTTGGACATCTGTGTACGAAATAATCCATTAAAAAATATGTTTTAGTAAATGGGAGAACTAAATTATCATTGTATTTTATATTAGATAAGGGATCGCATAAACCTTTGTTATATCCTTAAGTGTGCGGCCATGGACATTCCTCTTTGCGCAGGTTTGAGTGTCAGCTGTGATTTCAGCTACATACACCTAGAAATAAGGATTTTATTTAAAAGTCGACAAATTGAAACCTTTGTTTTAGATAAGTTACTCGTAGAAACGACTCACCTCAAAGCCTTTAGTTTTGGCTGCACTCCAAAACTGCTCAAAATGTTTAACTCTGTCATTAATGGTGTCCAAAATGATGAAGGGGAAGAAACCGTCATCCAGAGTTTTCTTAAATGTTTTCAGCATGCTGCTCCTGTAGGTATCCTCCATCTCCGGCTCATACTCATACTCAAGAACCTAAAAGACATATCTTTAAGTCACTGCTCATACTATCGGAGGAAAAAAAAAAATCTCATCACAATCCATCAGATTAAGTGATATTTGTTATAGTGTGCATCAGACCAACCTTGGTTTTTACTCTCCTTCCTGTGTCTGGGTCTTTCTCAACTTTCTCCACCTCGGTCATGAAGTAGTCATCCAGAACAAGAACCCTTGGAGGTGCACCACCACATTCAACCTCCTTGTCCTGAACACATTTATAAACAGTTCTTATGGGTTTCTTTGTCATTTCTTTGTATATTAACTTCACTTTTCTTTATCATTGTTTATAAGTATGCATTAAAATAAACAAAATATTGAAAAACATGGCAAAAAAGGCAATCATTAAAGGTTCTCAGTGCACACCTGAATCAAATGAATAGCTCGCTACCTAATACTAAAGAAACACTCCAAGACTGTTTTGAATGCTCTGACTGGAACATCTTCAAGGCTGCAGCAAAATATGACAACTTATTAATAATGAGTATTGCCATGACTGTGTCAGCCTTTATCAACAAATGCATTAAGGACGTCAGCATCAAAAAGAAGATCACCACCTGGGCCAACCAACCACCCTGGATAAATGGAGAGGTTCTGAAATCGCTAAAAGCACCGAATTCAGGTTTCAAATCGGGTGATAAAGAGGCACTAAGAACAGCGCATGCCAACCTAAACCGTGCCATCAGATCAGCGAAGCAGTACCACAGACAGAAGATCCAGGATCTTTTCCACAATGACAGCAACACGGGAGGATGTGGAAAGGCATACAGATGATAACAGACTACAACACACCCTCCCCCCGGTAGATGCAGCAAACACTGACTTCCTAAATGAACTGAACAACTTCTTTGGAAGGTTTGAGAAACTAAACAGCACTCCAGCAGTGAAAGCTGTTCCACACCAGGGGGAGGATGCACTAAACCTGGACGTAGCTGAAGTGAGGAAAACTCTGAGGAGAGTCAACCCAAGGAAGGCCCCAGGGCCTGATAACATGCCTGGGTGGGTGTACAAAGAGTGTGCAGATCAGCTGGCTGGTGTCCTCACAGACATTTTTAACACCTTGCTCGATCAATCCATAGTGCCAACATGCTTCAAGTCTTCCACCATCACATGGTGAAGTTTGCAGACGACACCACGATCGTGGGCCTCATCAGAGACGACAACGACCTGGACTGCAGAGAGGAGGTGGAGCAGCTGGTGGACTGGTGCAAAGATAACAGCCTGATCTTATGCTGCGTTCACACCGGACGCAGCAGGAGCAGCAAAATCGCGTCTGCTTGCTGCTTCATTTTTACTGCTTGTACCAGTTAGTTCTGACGCGCGGCTGAAGCAGCTTTGCTGCTCTGGCTGCGCCGTGCAAAAGTGTGCATTGGGCGGAGCTAATCTGTCCTTTCTGTGCCTTGCAGCTGTATTTGTGGTGATCAGTGGGAATATACCGTATTTTCACGACCATAAGGCGCACCGTACTAAAAGGCGCACTCTCAGTTATGTGTGCCATTTCTGTATTTAACACACACATAAGGCGCACCGGACTATAGGGCGCGTTTTTTATATACAGGTACATGTCCTCTACTACCTTTAAATACCTCTACTGCGTATTTAAAAATACAGCAGGGGCAAAACTGAGTATGATTGTGCTTTATTCATGTATTTATTACAAAGTATTAATCAAACCTGGGTGCTGGCCGTGAGACAGACACATCGCAGATGACACAGCGCTGTGATCGCTCCTAAATTAACTTAAAATCCTGAAACCTGCCGACGGAATTTGTTCGCTTTTATTACCGGTATCCTGGTGCCTGCAGTTTAAATTATTTAGATGAAAAACACCTGCCAGCAGCCGCGGTGAACCTGGAGGCTGCCCAGCCTAGAGGCCGCTGATGAAGGGATTTCTAATGTTGGTGTACCGCTGGTATGTGGGGGTCTGAGCGCCTCCGACAGAAATAGATAGTCTGGATGAACTGACTGCAATTATGAAGTTTTCAGGTGGACTTTCTCACTTAAAAACATATTAAAACTACTTTATTCCCACTGATCACAGCAAATATAGCTGCAAGATTTAGATTATTTAGATGAAAAAACACCTGCCAGCCACCGCGGTGAAGAGGAGAAGACCCGCCCAGAGGCTGCTGTTGAATTAAGTTTTCAGGTAGAAAAATAGAGCGGGAGCCAAACTGAGTATGATTGTGCTTTATTCATGTATTTATTACAAAGTATTAATCAAACCCATCAAAGTCATCATCCTCTGTTTCTGAATTAAACAGCTGCGCTAAATCAGACATGCCAGTTTCCCCTTCTTCGCTGTCAGAGTCACTTTCCGTGCAGCGCGGCTCCTCAGAAATAATGCCGGCTTTTGCGAAAGCTTGAACAACAGAGCCAGCAGACACATTAGTCCAAGCATCAACAATCCATCCGCAAATGGTGGCGTAACTTGCCCGGCGCTGCCTTCCACTTATCGTGAAACTGTGGTCTCTGTCGGCCATCCATCGCTCCCACGCCGCTCGCAGCCTTACTTTGAACGGCCGCTTCACACCGATGTCGAGCGGTTGAAGTTCCTTTGTCAGACCCCCGGGATAACGGCGAGCACAGCGTCCATTTGATTCACCTTTTTTTTCACATCGGCTGTGAGATGGGCACGCAGCGATGGTGATGCATGGAAAAAAACACCTGTTCTCCTCACATAGCCTACACCTGCCTCAGCCACGCTTTCATCATCTCCTCATCCATCCAGCCCTTTTCATTTGCGTTAATATCATATGTCATCAGAGTGCTGTGTCTGTCTCGCTGTCAGCTCCCAGATCTGCTTCTCTGATTGGTTGATGCGGCGCGTCCAGCAGCAAAACTTAAAATTTTCCATGTCGAGCAGCAGCAGCGCGTTGGCAGATGCTTAAACGCTCCTGCTGCTCAAAACGCGCTGCGGGACCTTTTGCTGCACCTATACGCGCGTCAACCATTGACTTTGCATGTAAACTCGCTGCTTCTGCTGGACCTGCTGCGTCCGGTTCACACCGATGTCGAGCGGTTGAACAGCGAGCACAGCGTTAATTTGTTTCCCCATGTTTTTGACATCAGCTGTGAGATGGGCACGCATGGAGTTACATATTAACAGCGATGGTGATGAGTGGAAAAAAAACAGCTGGTCTCCTTACATTCAGCCACTCTTTCATCATCTCCTCAATGAGGTGGTCTCAAAAGTAGCAGTTACAACACACATAGGGCGCACCGCACCATAGGGCGCACCGCACATTTTGAGGAAAAAAAAAAGACGTTTAAGTGCGCCTTATAGTCGTGAAAATGCGGTAGTTTTTTTTTTTTTTATATATGTTTTTAAGTGAGAAAATACACCTGAAAACTTAATCAGTGCAGTCAGTTCATCCAGATTACCATCCTGCATTCCAATATTATTTCTGTCGGAGCCGCTTAGACCCGCACATACCAGCGGTGCGCTGTCAGTAGGAATCCCATTCAACAGCAGCCTCTGGCCGGGTCGCCTCCTCGTGGTTCACCACGGCAGCTGGTAGGTGTTTTTCATCTAAGTAATCTAAACTGCAGGCACCAGAATAATAAAAGTGAACATATTCTGTCGGCAGGTTTCAGCATTTTAAGTTAATTTAGGCATTAATAAACTGTTTCAGAGGAGCGATCACAGCGCTCTGTGTCATCAGCGATGTGTCTCTCTCCCTGCCAGCTCCCAGATCAGCTTCTCTGATTGGTTGATGTGGCGCGTCGAGCAGCAAAGGTTAAATTTTTCCATCTCGAGCAGCAGCGCGTTTGCGGCGCGTCAGATGCTTAAACGCTCCCGACGCGCTGCTTCAGCTGCTCAGACGCGCTATGCCTGCTGCTCAAAACGCGACCTTTAGCTGCGCTTTGACGCGTGTCAACCATTGACTTTGCATGTAGACTCGCTGCTTCTGCTGCGCCTGCTGCGTCCGGTGTAAATAGCATTAAACGTGGTCGCGTTCGGACCAGGTTTGGGTCAGTTAACCGTGCCAAGCTTAGTTCTTATGACCATTTAGACATCATGCTAGTATGGACCCTCGCGTATCAGCGGTCCACGATACAACAGCACTCCAGGTGGGAATTACTCAAACAAATATGGCAGCATCCATAACATTCAGGTACTTATGTGCCTGAATAGCGTCCTCCGCCCAAATTTCAAGGAGAGCCTCGGTCTCGGCATCATCCCACATTGCATCACGCTCTTTTGATCCCGTTTATTATTAACAGGCTGAGAGGAAGATCGTGTTGTGAACAGGTGAGGAGAACTGTTAATTACAAAGCAAAAAACTGAAAAATGAGTACGGTGAGTGTAAATAGGAGATGACGCGGTCTGCTCATGCGCTGTTTGTTTTCAGAGAACTGAGCCACAACTGAACCGTGCAAAGCCCTACTGTTGAACATGTAGTAGATCAGGCGCGGTTGCCGTTGCTTTTTCCCCATTTAGACTCAGTTATCTCGGTTACAGTGAATGGTACCGTACTCAAACCATTCACGGTTTCAAAAAGGGTAGTGTAAATGGGGTTCATTTTTCCTTCCACTAAACCTACCATTAACATGCAAGCAAACATGAACAAGTCACCAGTTCTCTCCATGTGGGCCTTAACATAACACTTCTATATTAAATCTACTTCAGCTGCTGTGTATTCTTTTTATATTAACTGACTTTCACTTTAAACTGATTCACTGAAATCTATTAATTTCATCTGATATCTCTTACTGAAATGTACCTGTACAGTACTTTAAGAAAAATAGCCAGAATCACTTACCCGTATAAGCTTTGCAACATGGCTTTTCCCACTTCCTGGAAGGCCCCTCATTATAATCACAATCTGTTGAAACAGTTTTTTTTTTTTCAGTCCTCAGTATCAGCTGCCTATATGTCAGTGTTACAGGAATGAACATAGTAGGAAGTGATATATACCCTTTCAGGCCGTGATAATCTACCAGGTGTCTTGAGGATGTCATCAATATTTTTTATTTCAGGCTTCTTCTCGACCCGTGAAGGTGGTGGAGGGACTGGTGCAGGAGGGTGTGACCCTCGCTCCTCTGGGTAACTTCTTCTTTCCACTGCATGACAATGTGTGCATTTGATTAATGTGTGGTCAGCTTACTTGGCTGTATTAGACCTACAAGGTATCTTTTGTAAATAAAAATAAAAAAATTTTAAGGAAACTGTAGTTGTCTACACAATAATATCTCTGTGCCTGTTTGAAAACTTGCAAAAATTTCCCATTCCGATTTTTGTAGTAGAAAAACACCATAAAAACAGTTTTGCCAAAATATGAAAAAAAAGGTAAGATCAAGTACTAAAATATTCTTTTTTTTTTATATTCAAAGGGATGAAGAAAACATTCCCACATTTGGTTATTCTTTTTCAAGTATTTCAACCATTTTGTTGATGTGTAATTTAACAAACATTTTCTAAGACTGCAAGTTAACCCTGGATAAGGAACTTTGAAAAAAGGTGTGGTGCCCACGTACAGAACGGTGAGCTGTAACGCTCGGCCCCGAGGCGTTCTGGTCCGGACCGATCATGTGGAGGTCTGTCATAGCTATGTCTTCCGTAATAATCGTCTTGATCCCGACTGCCACTCCGCTCCTTATCTCTTTCCCTGTATGATGATCGAGGAGCCAGTGGAGACCTGCAAGCAGAATTTGTAATTATAATTTCCTTGTATCTTTTTTTCCAAAACCATCAGAGTCAATAAAAATAATGACGTCTGACACAAAGGGGGAATAGTACCTTTCTTCAACCAAGGTATGTGTGCTTGAATCAGAGAAAAAATATGAAAAAATACCTTTTAAGCAGAGGTGGGAACTTGTTTTCTTTTTTTTCTTAAATTTTATGGGCTTTTTTTTTAATAGGAAACTTGGAATATTCCCATTTAAAAGCAAAGACAGTACCTGTCATCTCTTTCTCGTGAATGGTAACGCTCCCTCTCATATCTGTCTCTTTCATACTCCGGGGGAGTTTCTCGGAACAGCTCCCTCTCTCTGCTATACTCCCGGCGATCCAAATAGGGGTCCGATCGACGGTCATGATACAGGTCTCTAGCATAGGGATCTCTTAGGCCAAGCAGTTCTAAGATTATATTTGCAAAAAAAACAAATTTTAGAAATGGGGGAAAAAAAAAATAAAAAAACAGGCAAAAATGATGAAAACTTTTGAGGTCAAATTTTACCTTTTTCATAGAGGCGATCTGATGGCAAAGGGTCAGGTCTCAATACTATCCTCTCACCATATGAGATCCGCTCTACAGTTGCCCCGAGCTCTGAAAAATGCCGACCAGAACTTTTAATCACAGGTTCACCATTTTAACACCTAACCTTCATATTCTCTAGATAGTGTTAAACATTATATTAAGTTTTGTTGGACATACCGTGGCCATGTCCGTAATCAACAGTTTTAGGAGTGGGTTTGGCTGAAGCCAACTGTGGTGATTGGTAATCTCCTGCAGCAGCAGCATGTTTGCTTTGCCAGGCCACAGACTCTGTGCCAGGAGTCTGGGCAGCAGCACTTATACCCTGGTGAGAAAAGGTAACATTTCATACATGGCTCCTATACCACAATGTTAAGTATAAAAATCTAGATTGAACTTTAAAGATATAGAGCCCAATTTACACCACCCTCTGACAACAGATTCGTGCCGAGCTTGGATCAGTTAATCCTGCCGAGCTAGGTTCCTCTCCTCCTACTGCTGTCTAGAAATAAACAAACCAACATGGCGGCGCCCGTAACATTCCGGAGAGTCAGGCAAAGAAGGAAGCCTTAGGTGAATTTACATGCCAGAGTCGGCTTTTGGGAAGTGGATACGACAAACAAGTCTAATCAGGGCTTACAGAGGAAGGAAACGACAGAAGTTGAGGCTCATCACACTGCTAAGCAGAATCATGAGTGGAAATCATGTGGCAAGGTAGGGAAGCTTGTATTTTTATGAATGTCTGTAATTTCATGAGGTTGACTTTAAGGAGATGCCGCGGTCTGCTCATGTGCTCCTTGTTCTCTTTGATAAGAGAACTGAGCCAGAACTGAGCCGCGCTGAGCCCTACCGTTGAACTAGTACCATGTTAGCGCGTTTCGGTTGTTAGTGGCGCGGTCCAGTTCAGATGTGCGTGCCATTTACACTCAACAATTACCGTGGCCGGACCTCTCTCAGCACACTTTCAAAAGGGTAGTGTAAATTGGGCTTAGGTTTCACCCTTCTTTCTTTCCTTCATTGAAGTTCTCAATCCCAAACACACTGCATATACTACAAATTTTATGAATGCAGATTTCATTTACCTTTAACACATTCCTAACATCAGGTGGGATCTCCAAGCCCAGAAGGCCTGCAGGAAGCTCTGGCAGTGTGTCACTGGATCCAGGCTGATTTTCAGTACTGGGGGTCTTTCCCTCTTGTAGTTCCCTTTTAAAACAAAGCAAGCCAAATAAAATTTATGGACAGTTTAGTGTGTTTATGTAGCGTACTTACACTTGTTTTTTTGTTTGTTTTTTTTTCTCCAGATAATTGATCATATAAATTAAGATTACAATAATGAACAGATTAATGATCACAAAAAACAAAACAAAAAGAAAAACAGATCCAAACCACAGAGAAACTCTCAATGTTTTGTCTCTTACATTCACAAAGAGTAAGACATCAATCGCATAATTTCAGACATGGCGGTTATATGCTTAAAGGGGGTTTGCACCAACCAAAAACAAGCACCTTTTCCACACAATGAACTCAACAAAAGTCTTCCAGGTAGTGGTGCAAGTTATTAATCTAAAGTTGATAGCTCTTAATATACCAATGAGTAAATATTAAGCAACAATTTTCTTAAAAAGAAAGTTTTCTCTTCTATTAAGAGGATCTTTCCAAAACATATCATGCCACTTTGGTTGGCTGCCCACATCGCCCATATTACAAAGAGCTACTGTAATCACAGGGTTTTAATATATAAGGTGTTCTGAATCCCTCCTACCAGGTTAAATAGGTAATTTATAAGCCTAGGGTACATAGTCACACTTGCCCAGAAGTTGAATACATCAGTTACTTACTTTCCTTGTATGTCCTCTGTAAATATTTAGTAAAACTAGAGGTTGTTTTGCTAAACTGTCCCTGAGATGGACAAATTTACACATTTCCCACTGTTCTTTTCCCTTTATCTCAAACTATTTATGCTCTGAAAAGCCAGTATAATAATTTTCAAAATAGAGGATATGTATAGCAGTGTATGCTCAGTGAAAGAAAGGCTGCAGGTAAATGTTTGCTTTTTGCAAAGAACCAAATGCTGTGGTTTGTGAATATTCTCACAGTAAGACTTGACATATCTTAATTGGCAAGAACACCATATTTTGTCAAGAAATGGCAGAATCCAGAGGTGCGATAATGATCACTGATGTTTTTAAATCATATGCACTGCAATTTGCATCTGCAGTTAAAGATTAAAGGGAGTTACTTCTGTATCATGAGAATAATTTTGTTTTTACAAAACGGAAAAGTCTTAAACCGAGCATAATCCAATTTGTTAAGGCCCTACAAAACAAGACCAAGGCATAAAGATCAGACATCAAGCACAAGAGGAGTCCATCGGGCTTCATTCCTTGCTAATTTATAAGAACTAAATAGGAACCTACTAGGGTACTGAATAGAACAAACATATATGCAAAACACTTACAGGGGTTGACGTTAATGATTTTCACATTTCATTTGCCCAGAAACAATTTTTACTTGCCCAGTATAATGTTTGATAAATATAGTTCCTAATATTCATTTTTGTATATATATATCAATGAAATATATATTTTTTTAAATGTTTTTTGTAATCGAGTATTTTTTAAGTTTACAGGTTCCTGGTGTGCATATGCATGCGTCAGATAATGAACTTAAGCCTACATTACCGTGTTAACATGCTTTTCAATCCTTCCTGCACATTATTTTCAAACTAAACTTTGCTTTAAACTGTTGTGTGCTTGGAAAAATATAAATTGTAATGCTAAAAATGTAAAAAAAACTTTACAGGTTAAAAAATTACACTACTACTACTCAATGAACATTTTTTACCGTATAACCACTGTACAGAAGACTGCCATATGATAGAAATATTTACACTGTGCGCATGCAATTATTATTATTATTTTCCTTATCCCTGACTGATCATTTTTAATCTAGCGTGTATTATAGTATAGATTCAATTCATCATCCATCATCTGCTCCATCTAGCGGAAAATCCCGCGGCTTTTTCAAATCATGGAACCGGCAACGTTTTTGGGTCGTTTTCAGAGAATGTCGGTGATTTTAAAGTAATTTTGAGTGATAAATAAAAATTTTTTGCGATCATTGCTATTATCATCGGACTGAAATTTGTACTCTCCCGACAATAAAAACTACTTGCCCCGGGAGATCGGGCAATGGTTAACATCGAGCCCTGACTTATGATCTCCACTGTACTGAGATATAACTCTATTTTTAAAAGACAGGGTATGTCACTCTGACATACTATTACTTTGTTTCAATGAAGTGGATGCCAACTGGTGATACAGCGTTCTCTCCTTAGCACAATCAGTGCTGGGAACGACTTTGTGTTGCAGAGTGTGAGTTCACAGCTCACCATGTATGTTCTCACACCGTGTAACCCGACACTAGAGCGATCTACCTGTTCACACTGTACGTCTAAAAACCACGTCGGACTCAGCTCCGCAGTGAGATGGCGCTACTCGGACTTGTCTATATGGAAGCATAAAGGGGGAGGAGAGGAATATGAAGCTCACGAGAGAGAAACGAGCTGCCTTGGTGATTTGTACAACTTTGTGTGCTGAAAGCCCTAAAAAGGAAAAGGCAATGACATATTTGGACCAAGACATGGCTGAGAAAATGTCGCTACAATAGTCTGTCAATTTTATAGAAAGAACTCCATTTCACCCCCACCCCTGCCATGCTTCTGTGTTTTCATCTGAGAGGAAGAAGAACAATCCTTGTTTGCGCATGCCCACTGAGCGATTTGGCCACAATCGAATTATGTGAATTATGTTTGATTTTCTCCCGACCTCATGAGTCCTGATCCAGAGGTGGTCGTGAGAGGCTGATCATCCCTTGTTACCCCCTGTATATTACACGATGCATGAGACTTCAAAAGATGTCTCTTCATTAAATGAATCTAGGGCTGCAACTAACGATTATTTAAAAAAATCGATTAATCGGCCGATTATTTTTTCAATTAATCGATGAATCGGACAAAAAATATTTTTTATATTAACCTCTTTATTCCAAAATAAACATTTTAGACAGAACAAACAAGCACACAAGTACAGGTTGCTCATTAACTGGTGCAATACGAAAAATAAATGTTTTGTGTTAAAACTACGCAAACCTACATGAGAAATGTAGCTGTACATCCACAAAATATAGGGTACTTTTTCATAAAGCGCAAAAAAAAGACATGTTTGTTTTTAAAAGCCCCTAAGGCGCTCAAACAATGGGTCCCCCCATTTCATCAAATTAGGTTTTTTTTAGACTAGAAGAATTCTGCCTTTTAAGACAGGAAAGTATAGCAGTTTAAGTTGCTACTTGAGAAAATACTGAACCATAGAGATAAAAATAGCCCTTTGATTCAAATGATAAATTGTATTTGGAATAAAAATGAGAGAACTAGGGGTGCTAAAAAACACATCCTCCAAAGACAGATATTTACATGGGAATGTGGCATATAATTAATTGACATATTACTGATCTTGCTGGATTTTATTCTGATTTACTTCCATAAATTGCAGCATCTTCTTTACTTTATCTTTGCCAGAAGATTTAAACTTCAAAAGCCTTGCCCTCATAATTTGCAAGTTAATTTATTTATAAAGGCTATTTTAATTATTGTGATCAATTTGCGCCGTCAATCCCGGCGCATGCAGCCTTCATTTGCAGTCTGGACGCTGAGGGTAAACATCATGCGGCTCTGACTGCAGCGCTGAGAGGGACTCCTGCGGGAGAACGGCGTTGTGATGGGGGAGGCGCCTCACGGCAGCAGCTGCCGCTGGAGGACAGGAGTGGGAACGATACATGCTTTCACGTAGGTCTCCAAAAGCCGCCAGTGACACCGTAAAAAGTCGCCAGATTTGTCGCTAGTCGCTTTTTTTTTTAAATAGTCGCTGGAGGGGTCTGAAAAGTCGCTAAATATAGCGACAAAGTCGCTGAGTTGGCAACACTGCGCACCTGCAGCGCTGGCTCGCTCTGCCATAATTTTTTTTCTTTGCCCGTTTCAGTCAAGCGGCAGTGATGACAGCGGCGGCGGATGACGCATTAATCGCGCGACACAACTAATCGATGATGAAATTCGTTGCCAATGCTTTTAAAAGTCGATTTTTATTGATTTTATCGATTCGTTGTTGCAGCCCTAAATGAATCCCTCAATATCTTAAAAAACCAACTAGTCAACTTATCCACACTATATCAGTGTAGCATAGTTAGCGCTTTTGTTGCTAAATTTAGACCCTTCTGGCACCTTTATTTTAAAAAAGTGACTAGCACCAAATCTATGATCTTCTTTATGTGATAATGGAGACTTTGGCGAGACAACAGCACTGAACGCCGTCTTTCCCAGAGCAAGTCGATCTTAACCCTGCCTCCCGCTCTCTCTATCACTGTCTGCTGTCATCCTGCAGAGCAGGCTGCCTGTATTCTGCAGCAGAGAGTAAACGTTTCCACCTTAAATCCAGATTGATGAAATGCGCATGTGGAAAGCTGCAGCTAATTCGGTCAAAAAATTAAATAGAAATCATGAAAATATTAACAGATCATCAGTTGTCTCACTTAGATAAAACAACTGCCTCATTCTCTCCCTTTCTTCTCCTTACACTTAAGACTTAGAAAAACGGTAATTTTATACCCACACGGTGTATTCAAAACGAATTATATATTATATAGCATTATATATGACTCCACAAATTCCCAAAGTAGGAATTAAAAAAATGTACTCTCTAAAAGAGCAAATAAATGTGCAAAAATGTCCAAAAAGCTCTTCTATGAACAGTGATTTGAAAGGGGAGCTGTACTTATCATTGCATGCACCATTCTTAGGTAAGAGCAACCAAAAATAAGAAAAGTTACCTTATTTGCTTAAGTTCTTGAGCAGCTTTCAAGATTATTTCGTGCTGCCGTTGAGAAAGGGCCAGCACATTTGCAGAGTTTGTTCCTTGGGCAGCCGTTTCAGCTAAGCTTGAAGGCAAGTCTGTTGTAGATGCTGCAGATGGTGGCTCCTCCTTCCGTTCATCAAACTGAGGTCTAGGATCATCATAGTCTGGGTACCCCCTCACTGGTAAGGGAGAACGTCTAGAAGGCCTATCCCAGTCTGAAGCCCGCAGGTGAGGGGGTTCATCCAGCCTGTATGGGGGCTCACCTCTATATTCAAGAATTCTGAGCTCCCCCCTTGCCCTGTCATTTTCATCATATGGATATGAGTGACGTCTCTCCATTTCCTGTTTCCAGTGCTCCTCCCTAAGGTGCTGCTCTCTGAGGTGCTCTTCTCTGAGGTGCTCCTCTCTGAGGTGCTCCTCCCTGAGGTGTGCTGGGGGCGGCATGCGGGGAGGGTACTCTCTTTCAGACAGTGCATCTCTGTCCCACTCTGACCTCAAGTATTTGGCTTCATGATGATATTCATCTGATGGAAAGTCCTGGACTGGACGCCGGGGATACCCATCCTCACCATGATTGTAATCCACAGCATACTCCTTACTATACTCTTCATACCTCTCGGGTTCCTGACCTGGACGCCACATTCCCCTTGCCATTCCCCGACCCATAGGTCGTCTTCTTATTCCTCCCCTATCAATTATTTCATGTGGAGGCATCGGAGGGTCTCTTTCATGTGGAGGATACCACTCAGAGCTTTCCTCCCCTCCATCATACAAAGGCTCCTCCAAACGATCCAACAGTTCATGAGGAGGTGGGGGTATACGTCCACCTCTTCCTACATGAGGATGGCTGTATCGGTCATGCTCATCGTACATAGGGTACATTGTTAGTTCTTCACCGGCATCATCTAAGCCCATTTCACGACCCACAGACTCATGAGCCATCTCACCGTGAACAGAGTGAATTGGACCGCCTCGACCTCGTGGCATAAAAGCAGGGTGTCCACGTGGGGGTCGACCCCGACCAGGCGGAAATGGGGGTCTCATGCCTCGCATTTGAGGCTGCCATTCTTCCCAGTAAGGGTTCCCTTCTTCAGAATACTCAGCTGACTCAGCCTCTGTCCAATCTATATCATTTGAGTCACCTCTGCCCATGGGTGGTCCACCTCTACCCATGGGAGGCCCACCACGACCCATGGGAGGCCCACCTCTAATGCCCATGGGTGGCCTTCCTCTAATGCCCATGGGTGGCCTTCCTCTAATGCCCATGGGTGGTCTTCCTCTAATGCCCATGGGTGGTCTTCCCCTAATGCCCATGGGTGGTCCTCCCCTAATGCCCATGGGTGGTCCTCCCCTAATGCCCATTGAAGGAAATCCTCGACCCATGGGTGGACCTCCTCTTCCTATAGGTGGGCCCATTCCAAGCAGGGGAGCCCTCCTTCCCATTGGTGGACCTCCTCTTCCTCCAATAGGCCCTCCTCTCATAGGTGGTCTGCCTCTTCCCATATGTGGTGCCATAGGCTCCTCATAATACTCTTCCTCTTCAAAATAATGTTCCTCTGGCATCCATGTTTCCTCAGAGGCCATCTCAGATTCATCTCCCCCAAACCCTGAATTTGAGGGATCTTGCCAGTAGTCTTGTTTGTCTTCAGGTATTTCTGCATCTTCTTCCGGTGGCATATAATCATAGGCCATTTCTGCCATCTCCTCTCCAGTTTGTGGAGTATTATGTTCCCTAAACTGGCTAGGGCCCAACTGTCCTTTCCCTAGACCACGCAATGGAGGCTGACCCCGTCCCCTTCCAGAAGGAGGATTGGGAAGCTTTGGTTTTGGTGGCAACTCAATAGGACTCTGTAGTTCTGTTTGGATTTCTGGAGTCTTTTTAATTAAAGGTGTTTTGTTGTTTGTCAGTTGTCCATCGTCTTTTTTTGTGTTTTGTGGTAGTGGTTTTGATAATGACATTGAAGTTTTAGTTTCAGTACCAGGTTTGTCTTTATTGCCACCATCAGTGGCACTTTTGTCATTTGCTTTCGTAGGCTCTGTGTCATGTAATGTCTGGGGAATAGGGGCATCTGGAATAAAAAAGCCTTCTCCTCCAAGCAAGCTATCATCTGTCAAGTCTTCAGCCCCACCTTTATTTGGAACATCTTTCTCTTTGTTAGGAGACTTTGGTTGAGCAAGTGGTTTAGATGGAGTTGTTGAAACTGTACTGGCAGAACCCTGAATTTCCTTCTCCAAATTTTGTTCAGGATCTTTCTGTGTTTTTTGCAGAGATGGGGAAGGAGATTCAAAACGCGATGGTGGGCCAATGGGTCTTGTGGGTTCCAATCTAGATTGTTGTCCAAACTGAGGGTGGTCATGTCTAGGGGGATTATCAAAGGGCTGTCGCGGTTGGTCAAATCTTGGGGGACCTTCAAACCGCTGCTGTGGTTGGTCAAACCTTGAGGGACCATCAAAACGTTGCCGTGGTTGGTCAAACCTTGGGGGACCTTCAAAACGTTGCCGTGGTTGGTCAAACCTTGGGGGACCTTCAAAACGCTGCCGTGGTTGGTCAAATCTTGGGGGACCATCAAAACGCTGCTGTGGTTGGTCAAATCTTGGGGGACCATCAAAACGCTGCCGTGGTTGGTCAAATCTTGGGGGACCATCAAAACGCTGCCGTGGTTGATCAAACCTTGGTGGACCATCGAAACGCTGATGTGACTGGTCGGACATAGGGGGCTCATTAAAGCATGGTGGTGGCTGGTCAAATCTGCTGCGCCTGGAATGATGTTGAAAATGAAATGGGACAAATTGAGTTTAACAAGAAATACTGATTTCAAAAAGACCAAATGGTTGGTCAAACCTTGGGGGTCCATCGAAACGCTGATGTGACTGGTTGGACATAGGGGGCTCATTAAAGCCTGGTGGTGGCTGGTCAAATCTGCTGTTCCTGGAATTATGTTGAAAATGAAAAGGGACAATTGAGTTGAACAAGAAATACTGATTTCAAAAAGACCAAATGAAATTAAGTAACCTTTTTTTTGTTGCATTTTTTCAAACATCCACCACACATTAAATATTAGTAGAACATAGGGAATAACAAAAGAAACAACTAACCGTTGACTCGTTCCACTGTTGAAACTTGAAGACTGTGTTGTCAAGGGACCAGGGGGCATGTCTCCTGCCCCAGCAGATAGAGTTCCTTGCATAGGAGGTCCATCAGATGATTCTGAATGTGTCATAAAAGGAGGAGGTTGTTGTCCTAGAGATAAAGCCCCAGCAGCACTTTGAGCCATGGAGCTAGCAACAACTGTAGCTGTGGTTCCAACAGCACCTGGTGCGGTGGCACCAACAGCAACTGTAGGAGGTGGGATACTGGGGTTTGGGATGTGCATCTCCTGGCCAGGGTAAAGGCCAAATTGTCCCATCATAGCACCAAATGGGACCATGGCAGAAAAAGCCACCACCCTTTCTTGAAGATGGACATAGGTAACATTCATCTGCTCTTGCCACTGCTTCCACTGGAGCTCATATTCCTGCAATTGATCTTTGTGAGGATAAGACTGGAACTGTTCGTGCCACAAAGCAAAGGAAGTAGTCCAGTTTTGAAATAAAGACATGAACTGCTGCTTTTGCATTTCATAATGCCTCAGCTGCATTTCAGCAGTCATTGTCTGTAAAGGAAAAAGACAATGCTAGTGACATTATGTAGTGTATAGTAATAAAAGAGCAAAAGCTCTAAACCTTATCTTTGAATTTGTTATGTCTTTACCTACCTGGAGGTTTGGGGGCTGTTGAATGAGCCGTTGATATTGTTCAAGAACCTGCTGAAGTTTTTCATGCTGCTGCATGAGAGCCTGGTACTGTAAACTAACTCTCTGATGTTGTACTTGCTGCCATTGTGCTGCTGCAGCCTGTAATTCCTGGAGACGAGCAGATTCTTCTGGGTCTTTTGGGGCATCAGGCTTCAAATAGAAACAAGCCAAAAAGATTAGGGACAAATGACTATTTTTGTATCCTCTATAGTTATGATGTGGTTGTAGAGTTCAGACTGCAATTTTTAAATATTTCAATATTAAATCAAAGCATCATGGAGATTCTACATAAAAAAAATAAATAGCTTAAACACTGCTAGATCTTTTTAATGACAGTACTGGAAAACTTTACTTTGATGGGTGCAGTCCGGCAATATCACAATGTAAAAGAGGGAAAATTAAAAAGGGCTGGATTGATTTATGAAGTAGGGTTGGGTATTTTTAAGGAGTAGTTGGTCACATAACCTAAATATGAGCAACGTAATGCATTTAGGTATCTTAAACATGTGTTGCCCCTCAGGCTACGTTCACACTACAGGACTGCCCAACTCTGATTTTTTGCAGGATTTCAAGTTATTTTCTTGCATGGCCTTTCATACTACTAATTAAATACTACCACCATCAGAAGTCTATCTGAACAGTTCAGGACACCCAGGTGACCTTCGCGACGAAAAATGCAGACATCATAAAGCAGCGCAGCTTAGGGAAGTAATAATAAAGGTGACTTGAGGCCCCCACATACTCACACAGACATGTGAGGGGACTGATTCTGATGAGTATGACTTATAATACACTGTTTTGAGAGAAGGTACTTCTCAACAGAGACGAGTGTTGATACCGAACTGTTTAAAATTCAACACTGAACTGACAAGGCTCCTCGGGCGATAGCTGGAAGCAACACACTGCTCAGAGCAGTCAGTCATAAGGACCCGCAACATAACTGCTCTGGTGAAGAAAATATGGCACAATTTGGCCAACTAGACTTTTTTTCTATAACTTTTGAAAAGGTAGAAGGCATACTTGTCTGATGACTCCATAGCAGTTTATGAAATCAAGTATGTGCAGGCCTTTAAGCTGGTTCTATGCTTGATGAAATGAATGCTGCAAGAGGATGGGTGTGCCAACAGTGATGGCCCCTACCACTGTGCTAGGGCCCCCATGCACTGACAACATATGGTTATGCATATGAAGACTTTTCAAAATACACAATAAATCGATTATTGGGATGATAAAGATTGTTTTCCTCATATTTCCGACTTTTTCTACTATAGGTTAAGGTTAATTTAGGTACATCAGTCTGAGCCCACAAAACCCTTTATAGTTTCATTAGCGTAGCATGGGAGGTTTCTGACTGAGGCGTAGCAAGCCAGAGTAATCCTAGTTGAGATTTGGAACAACAACAAATGGAGTTTGTTTCAAAGCCAAACAAGACAGGTGCAGTGTGGGGGCATTTTTGGATTCAAATCGAATGAAAATATCAGTTGTCGGGATAATTTCTGTTATCATAGAGCAACGTCCAACCTCCAAAGCTTTGTAACTAGGATTGTATGCTATCTGCAATTTTCAGAATGAACAAGATGCAAACTTTCCACACACAAGTTGTCACTTCAAGAACAGCAGGAAGAGAGTAACAGCAAAGGGGAAAAAAATAAATAAAAAACAAAGAGCAAAACAATGGCAAGAGAAGTATATATGCGAGCTGAAAAAAATATATGGAAGTCAAAGCCAGAAATTCTTTACAAAAGAGGTCAAAAGGTGAGTTTCTCTTCATGGTTTTACCCTTTAAGGCTGAAAATTTAGGAGAAACAAGCCAATTAAGTTGATAAAAAACAAAGTATTCAATTGGGAACAGATATTTTTCATGTATGTGAAGTGCTTCTTCTTTCCAATACATTTCAATACAGATGCTTTGAGAACTATTGGATACATATCGAAATGTAGAACCATTAAAGTGGCTCCAGTTTCTTTTTTTAGGAGGAGAAAAAGTTGGAATTGGGCCATTCAGAGGTGAAACAAAGTCAAATATGAGTCTGATATTGGCAAAAAGATAGGATTAGTTTTTTTCCTGCTGTGTGAACGTAGCCAAAGTGAAAACATCATATGGGCATTTCATGTTTTGGACAAGGGCTTTTTTAAACTTGCAGAGTTTGCTAAAAATCCCAGGCAAAACAATGCTTTCCAACTTTAAAAACTAGGTTGAAGAAGCACTGATCAGCAGTTATCACAGCAGAGGATGGTTCATCCTCTCTGAAAATATAAAAACACAAAGTTTTTCAACTAGGCACATCTTCCCTGATGTGCCTAGTTGAACAAAGTTACACCAATGTGATCTAATGTGTGATGGGAAACTTAATAAATGAGGCCCTGTCATGCTGGCTTAATTGTTTGAAACATCTGTGTTACTACTGATAAAATACGATGCTTTTTAAAAAATCAGAAATTTGAGATACGTTCGGTACTTTGCAGATGCCCGAGGACTTGCAAATGTATATCATTTAATTGGTAAAAGCATTGTTTTCCAGATAGTTTCCAGGTCATTTAAGCCATTACAAAAAGCCTTATAGGTCATAAAAACAAAACAAAAAAACATGCAAGACATTATTTTTTAACAGAATTAATTATCACCATCTACTGATTACAAAAAATTTCCTAGAGAATATCACAATAGTTTGCATAGCTGTGGTCTAAGTACCAATGCGTATCATATATATATATATATATATATATATATATATATATATATATATATATACATATGTATATATATATATATATATATATATATATATATATATATACATATGTATATATATATATATATATATATATATATATATATACATATGTATATATATATATATATATATATATATATACATATGTATATATATATATATATATATATATACATATATATATATATATATACATAAATATATATATATATATACATAAATATATATATATATATACATAAATATATATATATATATATACATAAATATATATATATATATACATAAATATATATATATATATATACATAAATATATATATATATATACATAAATATATATATATATATACATAAATATATATATATATATATACATAAATATATATATATATATACATAAATATATATACATAAATATATATATATATATACATAAATATATATACATAAATATATATATATATACATACATAAATATATATATATATATATATATATATACATAAATATATATACATAAATATATATATATATACATAAATATATATATATATATATATATATATATATATATATATACATAAATATATATACATAAATATATATATATATACATAAATATATATATATATATATATATATATATATATATATACATAAATATATATACATAAATATATATATATATATATATATATAATATATATAATATACATACTTATATATATATATAATATATTAGGGCTGGGCGTAATTCACAATACGATATATACTCGTATAGCACTGATGGCAATAATAAAAAAGAGGGGATATTCAATATACGATATATCACATACATAACATGGGCGCAATAGAAAAAAAAGGATCGATAAAAGTTCATAAAAAAGAAAACGCAGTTTTCCTATCCTCTCATTGTAAGCCTAGCATGTAGTTTATTGTAGATCACTGCTTCCTCCCAACCAATCAAACACGGACCCAGGCATGCCGTCACCAAGCGCCGCCTCTCTACAAAAACCACAACACAGAGCACATGAAGACAGCAAGGAGAGGCGAGAAATTGTTCCAAAGAAAGGTTTTTATTCGCCATGTCTGGCAGTATTTCGGTCAGGCAAGTCAGGACCAAAACAAACACATCATCTGAACATGTGTCGGAAACCAGTGAAAGAAACAAAACAAAAAACATCAAGACATTATTTTTTAACAGAATTAATTACACCATCTACTGATTACAAAAATTTCCAGGAATTTTCAACAATAGATATTCATAGTGTTCTAAGTCCAATGCGTATCAATATATATATAAATATATATATAACTAAAAATATATAATATATACAGTAATAATACATATATAATATAATAGTATATATATATACTATACATATTACAATATAAATCATATATTACATATATCATCACACAGATCAAAATAGAATACAAATATATATATTATATTATTTATGTACAACTATATATACATATCATATAATATATACATCATAATAATAACAAACTACTATATCTTAACAACAATTATAATTATACAAAAATATAAATAATAATAACAAATATATATAATTAGTATATATATAAAATAAATACATTACACATAACATAAATAATATCATACAACATGACACAATATAAACATTACTAAATCTATTCAAATACTATACATAAAATACGATCGATAGACATGTGGCGCAATAGAAAAAAAGAGGGGCGATAATTCAATAACGATATATATCGATCGATAGACATGTGGCGCAATAGAAAAAAAGAGGGTCGATAAAAGTTCGATAAAAAAGAAACGCAGTTTTCCTTCCTTCTCATTGTAGCCTAGCATGTAGGTTTATGCTAGTCACTGCTTCCTCCCAACCAATCACAATCACGGACCCAGGCATGCCGTCACCAAGCGCCGCCCTCTCAAACCACAACACAGAGCACATGAAGATGCAGCAAGGAGAGGCGGAGGAAATTGTTCCAAAGAAGGGTTTTTGTAGTTCGCCAGTCTGGCAGTATTTCGGTCATGGCAAGTCGGACCAAAAACAAACCACAGTCATCTGGAAAATGTGTCGGGAACCAGTGAAAACGAAGTCTGATAACACAACCAACTTTTTTATTTTATTTTTATGATCTCAGCCGCTCACACCCACAGGAGTACGAGCTGTGTAGGCCTCGGCGCGGCTCTCCTCCGAGGAATCTTCGGAAAATATATATATATTTTCAGTTCTGGGCAGTTTCCCACGTAGTTCTAACAATTGAGATAAAAATGCTGAGGGGCCAGCAACTTCAAAGTAATAACTCAGGTTAAAGCAGGAAACGGGGGCGGCGGTGGGGGGGGTATTTATCCGTCCATCCATTATCTTACGCGCTTGTCCCAATTGGGGTCGCGAGGGGTGCTGGTGCCTATCTCCAGCAGTCAATGGGAGAGAGGCGGGGTGGGTATTTATTTATTTGTTATATTTATTTTGGTCACTTTTCTGGTCACTTTAGTTTATTCTTTGTCAGTATTTAATAACATAACTCAGATCTCTTTTTTTCTTTAAAACAATTCTGTTATGGTTAAAAAAGTTGGTTAAATAAAGATTTAATTCGAAGTCTGTGTTTGTGTTTTTTATTAAAATTAAATCATTTAGCAATATTATAAAAAGTCCAGGCAGAGCTGCACATAAAACATGGTTTCAAATCTTTTCAATAATTATCGATATCGATAAATATGCATTTTTTTTTATCGATAAGCTTTTTTTCTATATCGCCCAGCCCTAATATATATATATATATATATATATATATATATATATATATATATATATATATATATATTTATATTTTGAAAAACCCAACCCTACACAGGACATGGCAGGGATCACAAGAACTGAGGTAATATATGAAGCATGGGCATAAAAATGACAGAAAATTGGTGATAAGACTTACTGTGTCTGTTAGTTTAGATGAGTTTCCTACATTTGCATTCTGTAAAATTATGCAAACAATATATAACATTTAAACTGTATGACATTTACAATCTTCTGAAAAACAACCTGGAATGTTTGAATGCAGTTGAGTAAAATACATCTCAAACACCTTTGTTTTATCTTTTTTTAAATCAGTAAACAAGAAAAATCTGGATTTAATGAGGATCAAAGACACCCGGAAAATTACCAAAAGATAAAATTTTCAAAATATGGCATCACTGGATGAAGACACTTGTGCAAATTCTAGTGCATTTACATCACATTTTATTGAATTGCATTAACAGAGATAAAGAGAAACAATATAACAAACAACACCAACAGGGCCTTATGTAACACCTAACAGGCAGCTAATCAAAGGGGGGCTCACAAATGGAAATAAACAAAGACCAATATAATTTTAGGAAAACTTACCGTTACTTCTGTCGGAGGTAAAGGAGGCACAGGAGGTTCCTCTTTTGGAGGTGGTGGTGGAGGTGTGCCTTTGGGGGGTTCTAATGGAGGAGGAGGAGGAGCTGCCTGACTTGAAGGTGGCGGCGGTGGTAGAAAGGCATTGTCCTCTTTCTGATTTAGTTTGGCTTTTTCTTGCCTCAGTTTCTGTAAATTCTGAAGATGCTGTTGGTACCACACATTTTGTTGCTCCTGATAGAAACAAGAGCATCATAAATTAAACGTTTGTGAGGATTTTCATTTTTATGACAGTAAAAGAATGAATTTGACAAATTGCTTTTAGAATATTTAAACACATTAGACTAATAAATCAATTATGTTAAGATCCTTTTTTTATTTTAACTCTTAAATATCGTTTTAATCTGACCAAAAGTCATTTTACTCCCGAGTAGACTAAGAACATGCACTAGGCAGCATGAGAAAATCAACTTTGGCAACCATTACTGAGATTTCTATTATCAATATATATGCAATTTTTTAAACAAGTAAAAGCAAATAGAAAAAAGAAAACAACTAATTATAGCCTATAAAGGATCCAGATTTGTTTAAAATATTTCTCATATATCCATAACTTCTGTTAGGTGAAAAACTAGCCTTGACATGTATGCATAAGCGGATTACTTACATGTAAAAATGCTTGTGTAAAATGTTTGCTGTAATAAGAAAAAAAATCTTACTCACTTTACCAGTCATGTGAAGTAAAGTTGTGGTTTAAAAGAATAAAGTTTTGGTTGTTGTTAGAGCAGGACAAAAATGCATATTTGAGGATATTACTGTCTGAACATGTGCATGGGTAAAACCAGTGTTTGGACGAAAATACATCAAAACTGTCCTTCATTTTGGATTTTTTTATTGCTGCCAATAACTTTTCCAGTGTTGAAATTTTACATTTCATAACCTTTTTTATTTGAAAATAAGTGGAACCAAAATGGAAAGTAACGCCTTATTTGGGATTTTCTACTTTCTCTTTCCTAATTCAAACATAATTCGTATCTTTCTATTTTGAGCAAGAAAAAATAAAGTTACTTTAGGTCATTACCTGTAAAGGTAGGGAGTTGTTATTAGTGCTGGACTGGCTTGTGGTCCCCACCTCTGGAGCTTGGGGAGCACCGATGTTCTCTTGGGGCTTCAGCGATTCTGGAGGAGGTGGGGCTGGTTTGGACTCGGCCTGCTGCGGTAGCATCGGAGGGGGCTGATGCTGAGCCTGTTGCGCTTCTACGTGGCCCGGTCCTTCGGATTGCCATTGCGGGCCCGAGTTAAAACCACCCGGAATTCCACCCCCAAATCCCGGCGCGCTGTTACCGTGGTGTAAAACGGATTGCAGCTGTTTCTGGTGCAGCATCTGGAGCTGCTGCATCTGTTGGCGATGCTGCTCCTCCAGGCTGGAGAACACCGAGCCGCCTGACGAGGCCTCGAAGCCGCCGAACCCACCGGGAGCTTGACCTGTTCCTACTAGAGGTTTACGAGGACCAGGTCCTCCGTAGCTTTGCGGCGGAGGGGCCCCGTAATTACCCCAAGAGGGATACATTTTATAAAATAAAAGCACAGGGGGCCACCGTAATTACATATAGAAGGGCCCAGAGCAGCTAACAAAGCTACCAGCTAACGTCTACCTCCGCTCTTAAAAGGAAAACAGC
This sequence comes from Cyprinodon tularosa, assembly GCF_016077235.1. Taxonomy (NCBI): domain Eukaryota; kingdom Metazoa; phylum Chordata; class Actinopteri; order Cyprinodontiformes; family Cyprinodontidae; genus Cyprinodon; species Cyprinodon tularosa. Next base: position 1,554,914 of record NW_024038896.1, on the reverse strand, counting down.
TTACATTATCAGTTCATATTCCAAACAGTTCAGTTATAAATCCCAAAAATGTTATCGCTTGCAGTACTTGTTTAACTTTGACCAAAGAGTGTCACAGAAAAGCCAATTTGTGTCCTATTCTTATTCTTTTGAGCGATATTTTACGGCGCTGAATGGCCGACAACTTGAGAGCACGCAGCTGAAAACGGAAGTACGTCATACATTAAATGAACGTTTCCTGCATAGGCAGCAAGGCCGACGTGCTTAGAGGGCGGCCATCTTGGATCGGACCACAGTTCAGACAGCTGCTGTCAAAATGAATAGGAAGCGTCTCATTTTAATCACATGAAAGACTAGTCAGTTAGATTACACATATTTATTTAGATTAAAATCTATTTAAACTTAACTCAAACTGGAAGAGATATTTGTAAAGTTATCAATTAAATATTAATATGATAAATACAAAGTTTATATTAATATATTGCAAGATTATATTTTACAAATATTATATAATTATATAGTTTATTATCATTATGGACTATTTTTTACAGGATTGCTCTTTGATAATGAGTATAATGATCTATAGAGTAAAATCTCTGGTAATGTGATTTACAAAAGAGAGCAAAGTTATTATTTTGTTTTTTTTAAAGTGATTTTATGTGATTTTTTATTTATTTTTTGTCATTGTCAAGACTTTTTTCTCAAATCGTAGTGAATGATAAATTTATGTTGAGTCTAACTAAGGCTTTTTGCCTTCATTAACTGATTAAAAAATAAATGTTCACATATGCATAAATAATGATACAAATGTCTGCCCTCTAGGACAGGTCCAATGTGGCGTCTGCGTGTCTCTCCTCTGTCTATCTCTGTTCTGCATGGTTCCTGAATCCAGGACGTCTTCACCACTTTACTGTGATCAACGTTGGTGTCCGGCTCAGGGCCCAAATGACTGTTTCCTCCATCAAGACACCATAATGACTTTATTTGTTGCTCAGAAACGCCTTTAAAACAGTAATTATGTTATTTGAAGCTTTTGCTGTAATAATCCCGAAACAACTGTTAATTTCTTTTAAAACCGTCCAGTTATCCAGTCAGTTGGCATGACGCAAAAAAACAAACAAAAAAAATGACAAAGAATTTTTTTTTTTTTTTGGAAAATACACTGTTTGACGTTAAGGGAAACTGTAAAATTATCTCAAAGAAATCACAATAGATATAGCTATTTATTTGACCTAATTATTATTGTGGCAAAGTTTGTTATATATAAATGCAAGTTAAGAGGTACTAAATCGGGTATTACTAGTTTTAAAAATCAAACTGAACAATACATCAATTCCATACCATTTTTGGAAAACAAAGAAACAATTAAAACCCAAGAAATAATGTAATGTACTTATAATAATAATTTAATAATTGAACTATATTCATCTTACATTGGAAAAATTCACTATCTGCATTTAACCCATTCCCTTGGGGAGCAGTGGGCTGCCAGTGTGGGGTTAAGGGTCTTGCTCAGGGACCCAGAGTGCAGGCTGTGGGGATTGAACTGGGTACTTGCAACCTTCTCAGAGCACAAGTGCACTGCTCTAACCACTAGGCCAACACTCCCACACTTTAGATAGCAACCCCCATTGTCTGAATGTATGACTTTACTTGACTTTTATATTTATTTTGTGTTTCTTTAGTTTATACAGAATGAAAAAATCCCAGCATGTAGGCTACCATCTAATATATATTCTTCTTTATTGCCTCTTTTCATGTGACGCTTTTGGAGAAGCAAACACAATATATTTTAAAAGACCTTTAAATGAACAAACTCTCTTAACTAATATATGTTACATATTTTACGTTAGACCAATATCACTACTGTACACAGATAACTCTAACCTTTAGGTTAGCTGTAGGTGTCTTCAATGGTGCATTTATAGTTTAACTTCTTTAAATCTACAGAGCATGCATTCTAAAACTCTATCACTAGATGGAGGCATTTGCATAGATATCTTAAATGTGATATGGTTATATCTAAAATCAAAACCACCGAAGTTGAGTTATAATAAGTATATCAACAGAAACCAAACATTAGAACATTGCATCATATTTACATTTTCAATGTAATTGAAATCCAAGCATTTGGTCAGAACATTACTGATGGACTTTGCGATGATCTTTAGTGATCACAAGAATTTCAATTCCTGCTGAAAGTATGCTACTCTCACAACAGGCTTGGGAAATGCATAGAGGGGAACCTGCCTATTGTTTCTGTTGCTATTATACATTTATTTCCCTGGCTAATTATCATTGTTTGATCCATCCAGCCTGTACAGTAAAAATTTTCTGTACTGTTATTTTATGTATATATCTTTGGGACCAGACTGATCTTAAACATCAAACTGCAGTATTGTTCAACGGATTTTAAATTACGCAATACCATAAAATACACAACTCTGAATTGCGATTCAAATTTGCACAGGTTGTAAATGCTGTAATGTATTTTTTAAACTACAAATAAACTCAATGAAATTGTAAGTAGCAAATACAAGTCTCAAATTGTCTTGGATAAAGTTTAAGTCTACAAAAACATTTGTTTATCAAAGAGTCAGAATAGTGGGGGTAAAAGACCACTGACTTTAGGTTGCCCTTGAGGCCTGATACACATTAAATAATTTCCCTTAACATCACCAGTAAATCCGTTTTAATTTTGACCAGAACCACTTTAAAAGAACCGTTAAAGCGGATTAATCAAGCCGGTCCTGTTTAATGTCTCCCGTTAATTAGTTTGTCAGCAGTGTTTTAATATCTTCTAATGACTTCATATTTCACCAGTGACATTCAAGGGGTGTTAACAGAAGAGAAATAGTCCATTCAGGCCTCAGTTCTTTCACTTAAAGCGCCCTCGGTGAATAAGACAAGGTCAGGGAGGCCTAGCCTTTAGGGAGAGATAGATTATCATGGGAAGGGGGAGGGCGAAATCCCATAGAGGAAGCTTTCACCTCTCTAAAACAGCATGACAGGCACAATGTGATACAGTTAGAACAATACACTGCACAGGATCCATGATACAGCTTAAGTCAGCCTCACTGTATGGGATGCAGGATAACTTCACAGTATAGAATAATACTGAGACTTGGGATTGATGCTTTCTTAATTAAATCATTGAAGACTGGTTATTTTTACTGCTTTAGTATCTGTTGCAGCAACAGTAACATGCCTTGGATGTTGGGGGCTTTTGATCACAATCAGCATTTTCTAAAAGCCATCTGGGCAAGAGTAAAGAAATCAGGAATCGTAAAGTTGTGGCTCACAATATTGAGGACGCTGCGTTTCCTCTGTGATGAAAATCCTATGTTAAACAAAATGCTCAATGGAGGCTAATAGATCCCAAACAAGTCTATGCACTGCTTCTAAAATGCTTTGTTTGGCAAATCAATTTTCCCATAACCCAGTGAGAAGAAAAGTGACGCGGATTGATCGACCCTCCCCCCCACTTTGTTTCCAGAATATTGTTTGATGGCTGGATAGATTAATTGGTATGACATTTCAAAGCCTTCTCTTGGCTGTCAGCATCTAAGCCTCAGCATGGCAATCGAACATCAGTCTAATTGTCTCCTATGTAATACCTCAACTCTCAAATTAGAGATGGTACCTCTATGAACTATTCCTTAAATAAAAGCTCAGAAAATCACTCTGCTTAATCAGAAGTGGGTTTGCCGAGGGGTGATGAAGAGCTGATAGGCAGGGTGCATTAAAGGACATCTCCAAAACTGCTTTGCCAGCACATTTACCACTCTTCACCCTAGATCTGAAATATACAAATCAGATCAAGGTTGTTCTCTATAGGGTGTTGTAGTTCTAATGTGAATCTGTGTTAGAAATAATTTACATCACTAAAGCCCCAGTGAGCATGTAAAGGAAAATACAGCACTAAAATCAGTACTCAATAACTGTTTTTTGTTCTGCTGGAGTGTGTTATGAACATGCCAGCTTAATTTTCTCTACTGTGGCATTAACTCAAAATGATTGTTAAGCTTTAAAAATGAATGGAATTACTGTAACACATTATGCATTGTTTTTTTTAAGATATCCAGAACGATAACTCAACAAGTAAAGGGCAATAGAGAGTTATAAGGTTAAAAATTAAGTTTTCCCTTCTTAGCTATCCAGAAATAAATTAGACAATTTAAACCGTTTGGTTTCTTTATATTGCTGTGATGGGTAGGAAAAGTTCTGTAAATAAAATGTGTTTTTTTTTTTTTTTTTTTTTCGAACAGAGGAAAATGAAACAAAAAATTGTTTGTGTGATGGTGGTATTTTAATTTTTTTTTAAACTAAGATTCTCTTTGCATCTAGAAATGTGAATTTAGAGACCATTGACGTTTACCATTAAAAACTCTGGCGAAAAATCTTTTCTGTTTTTTATACAATGTTCTATGTAGATTAAAAATGCTCCATTCCTCATTTGCATATGCTGGTGTTAACCTCTTAGGTGTATGATAATCAGATACCAAAATGCTTAAGAAAAATTTATCATAAAATTTATTGAAATTTTATACTTTTGGTAGACTTTATGATACGTTTAAATCTGGGCTCAGTCTCCACATTGCTGGGGGCAGCTTATGTAATGGAAAATGAGTCACTTGGTAGACTGCGCCTCACTGAAGCAGCAAAAAGTTTGTTTCCATTTATTCATTTTCACAGGGACAATGTTTGAACTCATTGATCTTTATAAAAGAAAAATGCTTTACACCAGATTTAGCTGTGGCCAGGTCACAAGAATACAATACCTATATAATTCATCATCACACAACTATTTGATCTATGTAAAGCCATTTATACAACATAATTCAAAATAATTGCAAATATAAATATTACAAATGATCATAGTTATTGTTTCCCAGCAGTTATTTTCTACTGTTCTACCAGGTTATTTTATAATACTTATTGTTCAATTCTTTGTTGGATCTAAAGGAAAATATTCTACAGTCATTATGTGCTTGGAGCTTGATGTTCTAATGGTCTGCAAGAGCAAAGCTGAAAAAAATCTATTGCATTTGTGTTTTTTTTATTTATTTTGAGCAAATAGCTGTCCATCTAAATATATAAATTAATTATAAAATAATTGTCTACACTATATTTACTAAGGATCTGGTTTCTTATTAATAAACCTGTGAACACTGCCAAGGGTTGTGATCTACAAAAGACAAAATTGGTGTGAAATTCTGTCGCCCCTCATGCCAACCCTGACACGTCCTCATGGAGGGGAAAGGGAAAGGAAAATGGCAACGCAGCTGGTGACTGAGGTGGGGAACGGAAGAAAGTTTGCATCACAAATCCTCTCAGACATTTAATTTCACAACACATGAACATTTAACTGTAGATCAATTTAATCAAAACCATAATAAATCAATCCAAAAAAAAAAAAGATTCATAAAGAGATTAAATTCAGAATATAAGAAATTTCTTCATAACCAAATTCTTATCCGTGATCAATGGGGTGAAAAACACAGATCAATACATTAACAATGCTGTAAACCTTTAAATACAGCTGAACTACCTGTGTATAAATGTGTGTGATGGATGCTGGCTCTATGGTGGACTCAGGAGGATTAGCTATGTTTCCTAAACCAGCATGATGACTGGTTTATCAGCATTGCTGTTGGAACTATGGGATTAGAATTACAGAGACCAACCTGTAGGATCCATGCCATCTGTGTTCATCAAGTGTTAAAAAGGATGTAGGATGAAAAATGGAAGCTGATTAGGCTTGATAGAGTATTTAGCTGCCTCATCAGGTCAATTGCAACAGACTGAGAACAGAGGTAAAACTACAATTTAGTTAAATGTCCACTTTGCAATTGCTCTGGTTTAATTTCAGCTGAGAGCCCTTATCTATTTATATAAGCTTTTTTCAGGTTAAAAATATTTTTTGACTTCTAAAGTTCAGGATGTAAGGAACAGAGGGATTTTGTTGACCATAATATTTTATAGCGATGTTTTTTTAGGTACTCTCTTTTATAAATTTAAATGATAGTGAAGGTTCATCCCCACATTTCATCATTATTTGTTTACCATTGAAAATGAATAATTGCCCTCCCTTGATTTCAATGTTGTGGGCTGGACTCCTCACAGAGAAAGCTGTTTAAGAGCCGTCCTCCCTTCATTTGCGGCACCTCCCTATCACCCCAACACACCCATTTGCCTTTGAAAAACTGTAATTGAATGAGTTTATGTCGTCAAATTGATTAATCATATTAATTTGGACTTGTTAGTGGGATGGTTAAGAGCGATGACAATTAGATTAATGAAATTAGTTAATTCTTCTTCCCACATCCTTCTCACATTTAAAAAAAATGAATAAAAACTGGAGTCTGTTATGACAAAATTAGCAATCAAGATTTGGCTGCTAATTGAATGTCTTCCTTTATTAATGATGGGTTTATAGAAAGGCTGCATGGGAGGAATATTAATTGATTAACCAAAGTGTTTGAAATCATGCAGAGTATAGAAATTAGAAGTCATAAAATTTGATCATAAGGAAAAATAGAATTATACCTTTATGAAATAAACTTTGCATGTGCTTTTTTAGTCCTGCTTGACCAGCACAGTCCTGCAAAATTAGAACTATAATATCAAGTACAATGTTTATTTATAATAATTTTTACATTTGATTGTGTTTATTATTTTTTTGGTATGCAATAATTTTACATTTTGCATATTCAAATGCATAAAAAAGCCACAACTGTAGTAGTGGTGTAAATTGTTGAACACTCTACAGGCTCCAGAATAAAAGGACTATGCTTTGAGAGCATCAGGTTCACCAAAATTTCCAGTACAATGAGAGTAAGTTTTCCTGATTACAGATCAGTTCTCTGGGGAGCAGCGTTTTCCAGCTGAACCACAAGCACACATTTATCATACCTGTTACTGCAGTGAAACAGTGAAAAAATCCACATAAATGTATGTAAATTTAAGTAAACAAAATGTGAAATCCTTCAAAACGATAGAGTGCTTTGAATTTCATTATGCAACAAGCTGTCTAGTTTTTATTAACGATTCCCATGAAAAAGAAGGGATTGTTTGATATGATAAAGATAAATGTAATAGTATATGCCACCATGAATCTGATTGGAAAGTCTTCACTATTAGAAGGGCCGATAAGAGCATTTATGAGTATATGCTTTATGTCGTAAAAGGAAGTGGGCTGTATGATTAATCTGAGCAGCTGCCCGGCTCCAGGTTCAGCAGACTGGGTTGTTCCATATAACAGACGTGGTAATAGGTTGGTTTGTGCTCTAAAATGTGGTCTGTCACACAAGTATGATAAGCAGAATTATGACTAGCATATTCTGTATTCACAAACCGTTACATTCTATATGCATGCTGTGTAAATGTTGGTGAAAAATGCTTTTGTTTTCTCTATAAATTTAACCGGATGACAAGATGCTATCTGGTAATGCGGCCTATGGAAAAGGAATGAATTACAACAAAACATTATCTTTTCAGTCGATGTATTGGGTCAGTACTTCTAAGTAGCAAGTTGGGTTTATTCCTTCTCTATTCAGCCATTGCAAAGGAAAGACCAGACTTTTTTTACAAAGAGAAAAAAAATGACAAAAATTATGTATTTTTAGAAAATGCAATTTTATATGATGTTTCACTTTACACAAAAACATAGGATAATGGTCAGATAATGACTGGTTCCTCAGAAAGAACTTGGTGTGATGTTTCACTTTACTTTAGGGTACATAAAAACATTAGGTAATGGTCAGCTACTGGGTAGGTAATTACTAGTTCCTAGGAACTACTTAATATGATGCCTGACTCAAAAATTCAATAAAATAATAGTCAGGCAATAATTTTGCGGTAATTAACTAGTAGTCCTCTCATAAGCACTGATTAAATACGCCTTTGTCCCTGACTATTTCCTCTTTGTTTTCTTGTTAACTACACATTAGTTCCTAATAAGTTATTTTGTGTTTCCTTGGTAACTACGCATAACCCCCTAGTTAGTTACTCTTTTATTCCTTGGTAACTACACATTAGTTCCTGATTAGTGACTCTGTGTTTCCTTGGTAACTACACATTAGTTCCTGATTTTTCGACTCTGTGTTTCCTTGGTAACTACACATTAGTTCCTGATTAGTGACTCTGTGTTTCCTTGGTAACTACACATTAGTTCCTGATTAGTGACTCTGTGTTTCCTTGGTAACTACAAATTAGTTTCTGATTAGTGACTCTGTGTTTTCTTGTTAACTACACATTAGTTCCTAATAAGTTATTTTGTGTTTTCTTGGTAACTACGCATAACCCCCTAGTTAGTTACTCTTTTATTCCTTGTTAACTACACATTAGTTCCTGATTAGTGACTCTGTGTTTCCTTGGTAACTACACATTAGTTCCTGATTAGTGACTCTGTGTTTCCTTGGTAACTACAAATTAGTTTCTGATTAGTGACTCTGTGTTTCCTTGGTAACTACAAATTAGTTCCTGATTAGTGACTCTGTGTTTTCCTTGGTAACTACACATTAGTTCCTGATTAGTGACTGTGTTTCCTTCGTAACTACACATTAGTTCCTGATTAGTTACTCTGTGTTTCCTAGGTAACTACACATTAGCTCCTCATTAGATACTCTTTGTTTCCTTGTTAACTACACATTAATTTCTGATTAGTTACAGTACTCTGTGTTTCCTTGGTAACTACACATTAGTTCCTGCTTAGTGACTCTGTGTTTCCTTGGTAACTACACATTAGCTCCTCATTAGTTACTTTTTGTTTCCTTGTTAACTACACATCAGTTCCTGTTTAGTTACTCTGTTTTTCCCTGGTATTTAAGCAAACCTCTGTGTGTGTCTCAGTAAGTAGCAGTTAACAAACCATCAGTTTCTTATTAGTTCTCTAGCTAATCTCTGGTAGTTATTTAAATTTTGTAAAATGTTACCAATTTTCTTCAGGTACAGTAACTTTCAAGCTGCACAATATGGGATTTTCATGCTTTTAATATCCTTTAATATCTGACTTTAACGAAGATATAATTTTATACATGCAGCTGGACTGCTTCTTACATAGGCTACACCAGTTAAGAACACAACAGTTTAGTTCAAGAGCTCACATGTTACATGGAACTAACATGAAACCAACACATGTAATTGATGGGGGAGGTGGTGGCCAAGTGGTTAGTGCATAGTGCAATCCTTATGCTCTGAGTTCGAGCCCCACAGATTGCTATTCATGATACTTAACCCCATGCTGCTTCACGGGTGCCACGCAGTGGATGGCAGCCCCTAACAAAACAAACTATAAAAAAAGAAAAAAAAAGAAAACATTTCTTGCTTGCAAGTTTTGGGGGAGTGTTGGCCTAGTGGTTAGAGCAGTGCGCTTGTGTTCTGAGAAGATTGCAAGTACCTGGTTCGATCCCCACAGCCTGCACTTTGTTGCTGCTACCTACTTTTGTGAGCAGGAAAAAGAGTAATACAAAGTGAATCCAGTAGAACTCTTTATTGCCTACCTGGAATGGCTGACAAAAGTTGAATAAACTTTTGGCTCTCAAAATGGTATCGGTGCCCTATTTGTTGGTACTCGCCGATACCGAACCACCATTTTAGTGCTGGATCGGGCTAGTTATTGTACATCCATCCTCAGGGCTTTCAAGTTCTGATCAGAGCTTGGTGAGATATTTTAAGGGCTGAGAGCAAAATCGTTATTTTAAATCATAAATAAACAGTTTAAGTTAATATATTTTCTTGTTCCCTTAATTAAATAGTTTGACATGAAAATGAATAGATTCTGTCCCTGAAATCAGTGATCCTCAACACCCAGTTCCTGGCCCAGTACTGGACTGAGTGTCATTTGGTACAGGGCTGCTCTGAGCTTGAGCTGTTTTACAAGGAAGAATGGGCAAAAATTTCAGTCTCTCACACTGTAGAAAATGGAAATGTAAATGAGTAATTTTTTCTTAAATGAAGTGCATTTTTTCTTGAATTTAGGAGGTAATTGAGATACTTTGCCAATGGAACAAAACAGTTCATTTTATCTAATTATCTTGTTTTAGGAGTAAAAATACTAATTCAATTGGCAAATCATCTTATTTATCTACTTAAATTAAGGGCAAATACACTCAATTCAAGAATTTCTTTACTTAATTCAAGATGGTTTTTGCAGTGCAATGTCCAAAACTGATAGAAACATATCCAAGCAACCTGAAATTTTAATCTCAGCCAAAGGAGGTGCTACAAAGTAATTCAAGGGGCATGATGAATAATTTTGCACACCCAATATTTAATTTGTTAAAAGAGTTTAAAACATCCAATAAATTTAGTTTCACTTCATAATTGTGCAAAAGGTTGTAAAGTTCAAGGGAGACGAATACTTTCGCAGGGCACTGTAACAGACTGCATGTAACACCCATTACCTTGAGCAGCAAACTTCTCCTAGACCATCTTTCTCTCCTTTGCAGCTGTAGCTCTGTTGCTCTATCTTTTAAAAATATTCTCAAATTGTCTTTCTCTGCATTAAATCTCTAGTTCAAGTGCTGTGAACTTCCCATTTCATGTTGTGATAGTGACTCGTCAAATCGTGGCTGTGCTGATAATGTCTTTCAAAGTTCTTAGGCACGTGCTCTGCTCAAAGTGGACCTACTTACAGTTGAATTAGCTAACTCACAGCAGCTGTTGTGAAACTGAAATCTCAGTTTCCAACCTTGGGCTAGATCAATTCAGACTTGAGGATTTCCCTCTAAGTTTGTTAAAACCGGCCTCTGATGTATTGGTTAAATGTTTAAAAACTATAACTGCTCATTGTCCTGCATGTTTTGGTGTTTTCCTGCCTCCACAAAACTAAAGTAATAAATTAATAATTAACAGGCCCCTGCACTTTGCTGGAGGAGAAATATATAGAAAAAGTGAGTACAATATTTATTCTTTCCATGTTTTGTCCAATGTTAATACAGTGTGGGTCTAACTGAAAATTCCTTTGATGTTGGGATCCTCAGGCTTGCCCACCAGAGGGCGCCGAGGATCCTCTTCTGCTCTCTTTGTTTTTCCCTTAGGTTTGGAGTTACTGTGGGGATCTGGAGATTACCCTCTGTCTCCAGCAGGATGGGCTGTGGGTCTTCTGGAGCTGGAACCTTCCTGCACACCTGTTCCTAATCCTCTTATCAGAAGACCTCAGTATTTAAGCTGCCTTCAGACCTTGATTCCACGCCGCATTGTTGATCTTAGTTGGTTAGCTTCCTGAACCTCTGTTACAGATGAATCTTTGTTATCTCTAGTGTGAGATCAGATTCTAATTCTTCCTTGTCTCTGCCTCACAGGAATCCTGTCTCTTCGAGAAAGCTCTGGATGAGCTTAACCTCCTGTCTCTTCGTGAAAGCTCTGGATGAGCTTAACCCCCTGTTTCCCTGTGAAGCTCTGGGAGAGTTGCATCATAGGAAGCCAGTCCCAAGCCTGACGCTCTAGGAAAGCTAACCTGCTAATCTGCCCTGGTGAGCCAACCCAAGAAGTCTACGTGGATGCTACCTGTCGACTCCCCTGTGGAGTTTCCCTAAGAGGTTCCCATGAGGATTTCCCCTGTTGTTTCCCTGCAGTGAGCTGGAAGCTCAAATCCAGCCATCTCCCTTTCCCCGCACAGACCCCAGCGAATCAGTCCCCTGCCTGAACTGTGATTCATGTGCTTGAGCCTTTAATAAACTCTTTGGACTTTTACCAGTGCCTCCGTGTGTGTTCTGCATCTTGGGCTTACTCTCTGTGACACCCATCATGACAGAACACTGCGGCCAGACCCAAAGCCCAGCAGATCACCTCCGTCGTTGGACTGAGAAAAGGGACGCTCAGATTCATGAACATGCACAAACCCTCCGTGAGTTACAGTTAAAATTCGCTAACCACTTCTACAATGCTAACACCACGTCAGCGGCTCGTCCTGCCCCGAATCCACTTCCGTTTCCTAGGTCACCGGCCGTGACGTCACTTACAAGTCAAGATAATAACCCTCCTTTCTGGTCAGAACACAGCCCGTCGTTTTCTTCACCCGGTCCATCTCTGCCTGAGAGGTTTTCCGGTAATCCAAGTAAGCTTAAGTCTTTTCTACTTCAGTGTCGGTTATTTTTTCAATTTTATGAGTCTGATTTCCTGTATGATAGGGATAGGATAGCGTTTGTTGTGTCTTTTCTGTCCGGTGAAGCCCTTGAATGGGCTGAGACCAGATTCCTATCAAAATTTAACTGTTATTATGAAACGTTCATCCGAGAATTAGAAAGAACTTTTAGTCAGTTTTCTAAGTGCTCCTTCTCCGGCAATCTTCTGAAAATAAAACAGGGTAATAGGTCCGTTGCTGGCGGCCTCTTCAGAGCCTCCTCCGGAGTCGCAATGGGCGGGCTCCCCTGTTCCTGATCGGGAGCCGCAATCGGCGGGCTCCCCTGTTCCTGATCGGGAGCTGCAATCGGCGGGCTCCCCTGTTCCTGATCGGAAGCCGCAATCGGCGGGCTTCCCTGTTCCTGATCGGGAGCCGCAATCGGCGGGCTCCCCTGCTCCAGAGCCGCAATCGGCAGGCTCCCCTGCTCCAGAGCCGCAGTCGGCGGCCTCTTCAGAGCCTCCTCTGGAGCCGCAGTCGGCGGCCTCTTCAGAGCCTCCTCCGGAGCCGCAGTCGGCGGCCTCTTCAGAGCCTCCTCCGGAGCTGCAGTCGGCGGCCTCTTCAGAGCCTCCTTCAGAGCCGCATTCGATGGTCTCCCCAGAGCCTCCTCCAGAGCCGCACTCGATGGTCTTCCCAGAGCTTCCTCCAGAGCCGCACTCGATGGTCTCCCCAGAGCCTCCTCCAGAGCCGCACTCGACGGTCTCCCCAGAGCCTCCTCCAGAGCCGCAGTCGGCGGTCTCCTCTGAGCCTCCTCCAGAGCCGCAGTCGGCGGTCTCCTCTGAGCCTCCTCCAGAGCCGCAGTCGGCGGCTGTTTCTGAGACTGTTCCTGAGCTGCCGAGGAGGGGACGGGGTACCCCGTGGGGGTACCTGCTGAAGCTTGGGTGTCATCCTCCTGATAAGCTGCTTCGCCTCCGGCCCCGCGGCAGACCTCCAGGGCGTCAGCTTCGCCTCCGGCCCCGCGGCAGACCTCCACAGCGTCAGCTTCGCCTTCGGCCTCGCGGCAGACCCCCGGAGCATCATCTTCACTGTCGACCCCGTGGCAGACCCCCAGAGTGTCAGCGTCGCCTTCGACCCCGCTGCCGGCCACCTAAGACTCTGCTCCGTTGCCGGATTGTAGGCCGGTTTCCTGAACCTCAACCTTGTCTCCGGCCCGGCGGTGGTCCCCCTAAGACCCTGCTCCACCTTCATCACAACGGTCGACCTCCTGAGCAGCAACTACGCCTCCGCCGTCGGCCCCACGGCAGGCCACCTGAGACTGTGCACTGCAGCCGGCCCCACGGCAGGCCAACTGAGACTGTGTCCTGCAGCCGGCCCCACGGCAGGCCACCTGAGACTGTGTCCTGCTGCCGGCCCCACGGCAGCCCACCTGGGACTGTGTCCTGCTGCCGGTCACTCGGCCGGCCACCTGAGAATGTGTCCCGCTGCCGGTCCCTTGGCCGGTCACCTGAGAATCTGTCCCGCCGCCGGTCCCAGTTTTTGGGTTTTCTTTTGTTTTCGTCCACCATAAGTGGATCGTTTTTTGTTCTGGACTCTGGTTTTGTTTTCTGCCCTCCTGGCCTGTTTCCACCTTCGCCCACCCTGGGTGGGTTGTTTTTTGTTTGTTGGACCTCTTTTTCTGTTGGTTCTGGCCCTCCTTGCCCTAGTGCCCCCTCCGCCCACCCTGGGTTGGTTGTTTTTGTTTTCTGGACTTTTTTTTCAGGGGGCGTCTGGAATCCGCCCTTGAGGGGGGGGCTCTGTTGGGATCCTCAGGCTTGCCCACCAGAGGGCACCGAGGATCCTCTTCTGCTCTCTTTGTTTTTCCCTTAGGTTTGGAGTTACTGTGGGGATCTGGAGATTACCCTCTGTCTCCAGCAGTATGCGCTGTGGGTCTTCTGGAGCTGGAACCTTCCAGCACACCTGTTCCTAATCCTCTCATTAGAAGACCTCTCCTTTATAAGCTCCTGCCTGAACTTGATCCCACGCCGCAGTGTTGATCTTAGTTGGTTAGCTTCCTGAACCTCTGTTACAGATGAATCTTTGTTATCTCTAGTGTGAGATCAGATTCTAATTCTTCCTTGTCTCTGCCTCACAGGAATCCTGTCTCTTCGAGAAAGCTCTGGATGAGCTTAACCTCCTGTCTCTTCGTGAAAGCTCTGGATGAGCTTAACCCCCTGTCTCCTCGTGAAAGCTCTGGATGAGCTTAACCACCTGTCTCCTCGTGAAAGCTCTGGATGAGCTTAACCCCCTGTTTCCCTGTGAAGCTCTGGAAGAACTGTCTCTCTGGCAACCTGTCTCTGGCCTGCAGCTCTGGGAGAGTTGCATCATAGGAAGCCAGTCCCAAGCCTGACGCTCTAGGAGAGGTAACCTGCTAATCTGCCCTGGTGAGCCAACCCAAGAAGTCTACGTGGATGCTACCTGTCGACTCCCCTGTGGAGTTTCCCTAAGAGGTTCCCATGAGGATTTCCCCTGTTGTTTCCCTGCAGTGAGCTGGAAGCTCAAATCCAGCCATCTCCCTTTCCCCGCACAGACCCCAGCGAATCAGTCCCCTGCCTGAACTGTGATTCATGTGCTTGAGCCTTTAATAAACTCTTTGGACTTTTACCAGTGCCTCCGTGTGTGTTCTGCATCTTGGGCTTACTCTCTGTGACACCCATCATGATATTTGAAATAATTTGTTTAATGAATAAATGACAAAATTATTAAACTAAATTGTCTATAGCCATGTTTTAAATATTAATTGAACGGTTATAGCTACATGGATTGTAAATAGCATATCATATATTTCATAAACTTTTATTTTTAACCATCTATTTTTTTTTTATTAACAATTGGCTGTTTCATTACAACTGTTCTGTATGATCAATATGATAACATCTTAATGATTTATCTTTTAGGAAATCTTAATTTTTAGCATCTCTGCCTGTGTAAAAAGCTGAAGTGATGCCTGCTTGTTTTTTGTGCTCTGTCAACTGAGAGACCTTGTAAATACAGGTGTGTGTAGTGTTGTTGTGTCTTGTGTTGTTTCATTAGGGCACAATGAAAAAACACATCCTCATCCTCTGTGCCCAGAGGATGAGGATGGCTACAGCTGGTCGGCTGCCAGCAGTATGCGGCAGGCGCTGCCTAGAGAGTTACAGATGCTGAAGTCCCAGAGGTCAAAGAACAGGCAGGAGATCAGAACAGAGCAGACGGAGGAAGGCAGGATGATCCACTGGGCGAAGCCAAAGCCAGTGTCGAAGACATGCTTGGCAGTCAGAGCCAGGAGATCAGAGTTCCGGAGAGGTGCCAAAAAGAAATCCAGTAAGGAGTCGGGGAACAGTGTCGGGTTCAGTAAACAGGCAAGCAAAAATCCAGCATGAGACTGGAGACAGGTCAGGCAAACAGATCAGAACGGGGACAGGCAGGCTCAGAAGTCAAGAGGCAGAACGGGTCAGGATAAGGCAATCAGAACATACAGGGGCGCGAGAGAACTCTCAGCAAAGGTTCCAATAATCTTGCACTGATGACTGGTTTGAAGGCTGGTTAAATAGAGACTGAAACAGATGGATCAGATGAGCGATAATAAGAACTGGGTGGAGATAGGCAGGTGAATGAAATGAGTAGTCATACCAGTCATCAGAACCAAGATCATGACAGTTTTTTCATTTTCTATTTTAAAGCTATGCAGTGTGCAATAATTGCACACCGTATTTTTTTTCTTTTCTTTTCTTGTCTTTTTTCTTTTCTTTTTTATTGGTTTGTTGGTCAGCCGGCCTGAGTTCCATATCACAAGGGACGGGTTCTAATGAAAAATAACATTTTAATATAATCAGAATCCTTATCTTCATCTGGTGCTTCCTCCGATTCAAAATCTGCATCTAAATCTGTTGTTTCCTCAGATTCAGAACCTGTTTTAGGCATGACAGTAAATACTATTTTAATCATCAGAATATTCATCTTAATCTGTTACATCCTCTGATTCAGAATATGTATCTTCCTCTTTTTCATCCTCTGATTCAGAATCTGTAATTTCCTCTTTTTCATCCTCTGATTGGATTTGTTGGTGTGTTTCACTCATTGTTGACACACCTGGTTCCCTACACTCTTTAAACTATAACTTATAACCTGACTCTAAAATTTCTTCTTTTGTCTTGCTTTATTGGTCAGCAGGCAGGAGTTCCCTTTGACCAGAGACAGGTTAAAAAAAAAAAAAGATAATTTCTATGCCATCAGAATATTTAATTTAATCTTTTGATTCAGAATCTGTATCTGCTGCGTCCCCTGAATAACTATCTATATCTGTTGCATTCTCTGAGTCAAAATCTGTATCTGTTGCATTCTCTGATTCAGTATCTGTATCTTTTGTATCGTCTGATTCAGTATCTGTTGCATTCTCTGAGTCAAAATCTGTATCTGTTGCATTCTCTGATTCAGTATCTGTATCTTTTGTATCGTCTGATTCAATATCTGTTGCATCCTCTGAATCAAAATCAGTATTTGTTGCATATTCTGATTCAGTATCTGTTGCATCCTCTGAATCAAAATCAGTATCTGTCGCATCCTCTGATTTTGTATCTGTTGCATCCTCTGAATCAAAATCAACATCTGTTGCATCCTCTGATTCAGTATCTGTTGCATCCCCTGAATCAAAATCAGTATCTGTTGCATCCTCTGATTCAGTATCTGTTGCATCCCCTGAATCAAAATCAGTATCTGTTGCATCCTCTGAATCAAAATCTGTATATGTTGCATTCCCTGATTCAAAATTTGCATCTGCTGCATCCTTTGATTCAGTATCTGTTGTATTCTCTAATTCAGTATCTGTTGTAATCTCTAATTTAGTATCTGTTGTATTCTCTAATTTAGTATTTGTATCTCCAGCTGTTGCATCCTTTGTTATGATGTTTTTGTGTGTCACTCACCACTGACACACCTGATTCCCTACACTCTTTGTCATACATCTTATAACTTGACTCTAAATGTTCTTTTTTCTGGCTTTGCTAGTTCCCTATGACCAGATTTGACGCAATTTTATCACAATTTACAATCCTGTCTTGTTTCTGTTTGTTTAAAAGAGCAAACCTTATATAGGTCAATGGTTCAAGATTTGGTTTTAAATCGTGAATCTTTTGTTTTATAGATATTTCAACATTTTCCAACTCTTTAATTGAGTCCTATGCCTCTTTGTATCATTTAACCATTTTAGTTTGATATTAAAGTTATTTTGTCGACTTCCTAACCTCTTTTTCCATATTCTTATTATGTTTCCTAAATCTTTTCAAATGCCTTTTTAGAAGCTTCCACTAACATTTCTGTATAATTGGATCTGAAAAAGTATCTGCCTTACTTACCCACTAGTTGTGAAGTTCAGTAATTCCTTTGGGATAAAGCTTTTATGTCCTGAATCTTTTGTTTTAAAACCTTTTCCGTATTCATCAGTTCTGAAATAGTTTCTTATGCCTCTTAAAATCTTTTTCTAAATTCTTGTTATTTTTCCTGAACATTTTCTGTTGCTTTTATGTAAGCTTGTACTTACAATTGAATATCATTGGATCTATTAATTTTTCTGTCATACGTACCCACTAGTGTTGTAGGTAATCATTCCTAGATAAATTGTTTTGGTGAATTATTTAACAGTATTGCTGTCGATGTTTATAACATGTTTATAAATCCTCCTAGGTTGCATTAATGTTAGATTTGATCACACTCTGCAGCTGCAGCGAAAGTGTGGCTGTGGTCAAGCTTTCCTCATCTGCAGGATACATCGTCACTATTTACACAGTCGACCCTTTTTAAACTCTGTTATTGATCTTGACCTAGGTCATGCAGATTTGGCATCAATGTGGGGAACAGTGGCTGAGGTTTAGCAAAAAGGAGAGAAAGAAAGGAAAAAATAGTGTCTTCAGGAGGGCAGGTTTGTTTCATAGCTTTCACTCAAATTCAGCAGGTTTATTTTAGCCTTCAAGTTAATGTTTAAGATTATATTAAAAGAGGCCTTCTGGTTTTAGTTAGTTTGATGATTCTGTTTTTTAGAATTACTAGTTTTCTATGTCACACTTTGAGATATGTATGGGATAATGCCCGACGAGAATAAGAAGCCCATTAAATAATTATAAGAATAATGCTCAATATGTAAGTCTTCTGTTACAGTTAAAACCATATGCTCTTAATAAGACGCGGACTACTTCTGTGGATCCAAAGGTATTCAGCATCTACTGTTTTGCTCTAACCAGCTGGATAGCCTGTCATTGCAATTGGGCTATTTAACAGACATCGTGCAGACAATCAGAATCAAGCATTTGTTGTGACAATTAGCCAGTTTTAACTATATATATCCATCCATCCATCCATTTTCTAACACGCATATCCCAATTGGGGTCGCAAGGGGTGCTGGTGACTATCTCTAGCTGTCTATGGGCAAGAGGTGGGGTATACCCTGGAAAGGTCACCAGTCCATCGCAACACAGAGACAAACAGGACAAACAACCATTCACACACACACTCACACCTAAAGGGATTTTAGAGAAGCCAATTAACCTAACAGTCATGTTTTTGGACTGTGGGAGGAAAACGGAGTACCCGGAGAGAACCCATGCATGATCAGGGAGAACATGCAAACTCCATGCAGAAAGACTCTGGGCCGGGAATCGAACCCAGAATCTTCTTGCTGAGCAGCCCCCTAACTATATATATATATATATATATATATATGGCTAATTCTCACATCAAATATACAAGATCATCCAACAAATAAGGTACACAAATTACATTTAAATATATAGCATAGATTAAAAAACAGGAAATTATTCTGAGTAAACTTGAACTAAAATGAAGGCAACTTTTTCTTAGACTTGGAAAACATTTAGCCCATCTCTAAAAATAGTAAAATTTACTCTTTTGATATAGCTGTCCAAGTACCATTTCCTGATTTCAGAGTTAGAATGATGTATTAAAAGTCTCTTACTTGTACATCCGGTTCTTTTGTTTTGCAGTAGTAGTCTTTAATTGATAGTAGGCTGACAGCAAATGGGGTAGAGAGAGAGAGAAGGAGGAAGACATTTTTTTGAAAGATCCACAAGCTTGGACTAGATGCCATCACACTCACCTTCTCGCTCACCCTATGATGGGGATGAAATCTGGAGGAGTTCTGACGGTTTCCTCTCGGGAACCCCCTTTAATACCAAAACGCTGCCAATACGCCATTATACAGTAACTGTATGTTAGTAACACGTTCAGCAGTCGTCTGGAACACGTCAAATACGTTGATATGCGTTGGAGACAAGTTCTTGATGAGTTACGCATAAGTAACACGCAAGTTACTCATAGGTTTTGGATAAGCTGGACACCACGACTTGTGAGTAACTTACACTTAACATATGTCAATGATCAGATAACTTACCGTACTTACTGTATGTCGACGTGTGCCAGCGTGTATCAACACGTTTCAGGCATACGCTGGTCTAAACCGTCAAAAAGTCAACTTTTGTATCTCATAATAACCCCAGATTCTTCTGCTGTGAAGTACTTGATAATATGTTAGTAAAAAATGTGATTGTGAAAGTTATAAACTAAGCTTTGATATAAGATCGGATCAATATCTTGTGTTTTTTTCATTTACATGACCACCAACGTATTCTTTCATGAATCCTAACCCAGCTTTCCTTTTATGTCGATCAACAGAAACACAAAGGTGCATTTCTTCTATATTCTAACAAGGTGTATACCATTGAGCTGGCTCTGCATAAGTCTTCCTGTCGCTCTGTGTTAAACACATCTCTGTCATGACCTCGCCTTTATTCTCTTGTCTTTGAGCTGAAATTCAAACTTCCCACAGAGGCAGTAGTAGCCTCTCCAGAGCTTTTCGAAAACAAAACATGTCCTTTCTGGTTTGAATGAGATTGAAAAGGCTTTAAGATTAATATTAATTGTTGTCTTTTCCACTGTTTAATTATAAAAACACTAAAGCGCCTCCATTGTGGCTTTCTAATTCCTCTGTGTTACACTAATTATATACAGCTAATAGAAGTTTTTCTGTTGCAGCGTCACACTCATTAACTTAGCGGTGACACTGCCCTTTACTGGAAAAGAGGCCAATAAATCAAACTTCTCAGATTAAAATTTTCGCTTGTTTGCTTAAGAATTGAGTGGAAAAATATATTTCAGATGTTTCGAATATTTAAATACTTTCTTCCATAATCTATATTATGTGTTTGTTTGATTAACTGAATAGCTATTATTGTAATCCTTTTTCTAATATAGCCCTTTTTCTTAACAAGAATTTTCACTGATAACCTCAAAAAGCTTTTGTACCCAGGACCTATCTGTGTGAGGCTCTCAAAAGGAGTCAACAGCCAGTTTGTGTCTTGGGAACTTATCCTACTGAATTGAGCAGCGTGCTCTTATGTTCTTATGTGATTCCCATTTTAAAGAGTGGCAAAAGGAAATGGGCCTTTGACTTATTCCAGATTTCTACCTAACAAGAAAAAAGAAAAGTTCCTCATGCATTTAAAAAAAAAGAACTCAATTGCAAAAGGCTTTAATTATGACAATCTAATAAAAATTGTTTGATGTACAGTCATTATAGCCAGATGGATTTCATAAACCTGATTCTTTAGTATTTGATTATGTTAAATTATACATTATATTGCCTCATAAAAGGAATTTTTCTTAGTCCTTTTACACATTTTGCAAGAGTTTGCGCTAGTACTTATGAGGGAAAACAAAAAAGGCAAAATAATACATGGTGCTTGAGATTTTAGTGTCATTCTGGGCTGAAGATGTCCTCACACCTTAAAAAGGTAATTTAATGTTTTATTGTACCTATTCCCCTAAACCAATCTTAGAAGGAAGGTAAGATTAGAACGTGGACAACAAAGTCCTTCGTGGTTAACTCAGAAGAGATCTAAAAATACAAACAGATTTATTGACAACAATTCAATACACTGATTGGATTGGAACATAAGGTTGCAGCCTTTCAAAGAGGTGTATCATTTAAATTTGTTTAAAATTAGTAAACTGTTAGTTAGGCAGCTTTCCTCTTGGAAAAATCTAATAATTTTAAGGAAAATCAGAGGTTGAAGAATCCAAAATCATTGTTTTTGACCAAAAAAACAAACAAAACAAAGCAAAATTAAACAATTTATAAAAACAGTACTGCTTATTAGCTGAGAACTATCTTCAAATTGAATTTTGTGGAATCACCTAAAAACCTCTGCCTCTTCCTTCACTGTGTCTGATCTTTACTTTACTTTAAGTTTTCAATAGGAAAGTGTTACATTCTTATTTGTTTACACATATCAGTGAGTCAAACAACTAACAATAAATACATTTCTTAAAAAAAAAATCTTAATTATTTACCTCGTCAAATTTTGTCACTTTACAACAACAATCTTAAAGTTATTCTATTAGGGCTTTTTTGGTGTCAAACCAACACAAGGTGGTGCTTAAATGTAAAGGAAAATCATTAAAAAATATATTTAGTTTACAAATAAAATTCTGACAAGTTATTTTATTTTTAAATAGATTTAACAAACACATATCCCTTCCATTTCCTTCATACTGAATACTTTCTGTCAATCTATCACAGAGTGCTAATTAGATACATCAATTCAGAATAACTTTCATATTTTGGTAAAGCAAGCAACCAGATTTCGGGTTTAACAACATTACCATCAAATCAACCTCCACCCAACATAAGTAAAGAGAGAAAACAGACCACCCCTAATGTTGAATCTCTGGTATTCCCATTCCCATATACCAACACATGCCCCCAATTACCCTATGAGCACCGCATGTGCAACATCATTAATAAGATCCACTAATAATGGTGGTGAGCTCCATTGCCCGTGAGTGAGATTTGACTAATTACTGTAATTGTATTGGAGTCATGCTCATTAAATATGAAAATTGTCTTCTATGAAATGAAAGGGGCTTCATGATCACTCTTGTAATGCGAGAAATAAATTAGGGAACAGTTTTTCGCGGTGCAATTAACAACAGCTACCTGCCACGCCTGCCGATCTGCTCACACAGTGTGTGTTTGTTAGGGTGTGTGTTGTATGGGGGTATATTTCATGTGAATATTGGTCCTTACTTGTTGAATTTCTTCTGTTTACCATGTATGCCTAACCTGCTCACCCATAAAATGTGAAAATGATATTTGTTGTGGAGCACATAATTGCTGTTGAACTAATTTCCTCCAGCTTACTTCTAATTCACAACCAGCAACGCAAGTTATATACAATATAATTATTTGTGCTTCACATATTGAAAACATTGAAGTGCTTTCATTGCAGTTTGCTCAAGTATGCAATAACTAAACAACAGCACATCCAGACTCCACAATGTGTTTCTTTCACACAAGAAAAAATTTATTTTTTTATTTATTTTTTTATCGTCTGCAGGGATATTTTATCAAATGGCTAAAGGGACTCCAGAGTGCAGCTGACAGCATCCAGGAGGATTTTGTCCCCTTAGTAACTGAGAATGGCCTGGCTTGCTTCTGCATGCTAAAGTAAAAAAAAAAAAGAAAAATCTTGCAATGCAAATGTGGTTTTTAGCTGTCTCGCCCAATAACAAAACTGTGTCACAGTCGAGATGCTTCCGTGAAAAAAGCCCTGATTTTGTCTAAGGAGACATAGAGGTGAGTAGAGGCAGGTAAACAAAGCATAATGTAGAGGTCAAATGCTAATGAGCGCTCCATTTGCGTCGTCTCCTCACTCCAAAGGCAGAGTAAGACTAGTGGAAGTTCCCAGATGCAATAAATCATACAAATAAATTATATATTTTAAGTTTTAGAGAACACTTTCTTGTGTTTATTAGCCCTCTGGAATGCATTTGTCACCACGTGCTGATTTGTGGCCTAACCAGACTGTCACATTTTAAACTAATTTAGACACTTTGCATGTAAAAGCTCAGCATGATTTTAATACCAGACAATCCTGCAGCAGCTATGCTCTAAATATAGAGTAAGGTAAAAAACTAAACCAGACAGAAGGAAGGAAGGAAGGAAGGAAGGAAGGAAGGAAGGAAGGAAGGAAGGAAGGAAGGAAGGAAGGAAGGAAGGAAGGAAGGAAGGAAGGAAGGAAAATAGTAAAAAATTAAGGAATGAAAACAATAAATAATATAGAAAAAAAGGATTGGATCAGAGGAAATATAGACCCAAAAGTATAACCAGAAAGGAGAAAAAAATAGGAAGGACATAAGAAAGGAAATAATGAATGGCAGAAGAAAAGAAGCAAAAAAAATTAAGAAAACAGAAGTGCAGGCAAAAGGAAGAGTTGACAGAAGGAGTTAAGTAGGCCATAACAAAGGAAGAAAGGCCACAATGAAGTAAAGGAGGTAAGACACAGGGAAGAAGAGCAAGAAAGCAAGGACAGCAGGCGGAAAATAAGGAATTAAGGGAGAAAAGACAGCATTAGAATTATAGAATAACATCTTTAAAGTGCTATCATTTTCCTAATTCTTATTTAACTTTTCTGTACTCATTGAACTATGGAAAATATTAAATTCAAATTCCATAGAGTTGCATATTTTTTTCCAGATTCCATAAAAGCCCCGTAAATAGCATAATTGAAAGGCACATTTTTTTCAGCCCTATAACATCACACCATAACTTGCCATCTGCTTAACGGTCAATAGACCATTCAGAATCCTGCTAAGTACTGTAACTTGCTGTAGCAGAGATACAAGCTGTGTGATTGGAACAAATGGGATGCCTTTGGGGGGTTTGCAGCTGTTCTAGGGTCTTAGTTACACACAGCTGCCCCCACTATGCTTGAGACTCCAGTAAAAGAAGAAAATGACTGATGAGGTGAGGAGAAAAGAAAAGAAAAAAGGCTTAACAAAGGGTTATCTGATCGTCTGTTTGCTTCCCCTCAGTTATCATGTCTGCCCATAGATGGTGCTCAACTCCTTTAATAAAAACAGCAGCTGTTCTTAAAGAGGTTCATGGACAAGAGCCACAGGCTGCGCAGTAGTGGTTTTAGGATGAGCTGTGGAAAAAGGAACCCTTACCTGTCCTTGAGCCAGATTAGGGCAGGAAAAATAAGAGTAGATTCAGCATGTATGTACTCTACAGCCAGAAGTCATAAATCATGACCTTCTTCAATTTACACAGTGAGCATATTGATGGTTTCCCATCTCCCTCACTCACTTTAACCCAGTTACATGGCCTAAGACAACACCACTCCGAATAACCATGACTGACACTTTAAAGTCTGTTCTCAGGGGACTCGCACCTCGGCCAATGAATAATCTTGATACGAGTTAAAGGATGAAATGTGGGTATACAGACATAGTTGTTGTAGCCGGGTGGCCCGGTGCAAGGTTGCATTTAGGAGTGTGATAATATCTTTACTGTGTGCTCACCAACAAACCTGACAGTAAGTTGCAATTTAAAGACAATGAAAAAGGCATTAAACGGTGGAAAGTCACCAGGACAGCGGGCAATGCCCTATTTAACTTCTGCATGATTAAAAAGAAAATAAATAGAGTGGATTTTTTATTTATTTTTTTGGGGATAGAAAGTCCTTCAAATATAATAAAAGTTTGTATGAGGTGCAAGGGATTTTTTCCCCTTTACAATTTCATTTATTGCAGTTTTGGTTCATAACTGACAGCTTGGGCCCAAAATGTTTGAATCTGCTGCAGAGCCTTCTTTGAATAAGCAATGTTTAAGATCCTGCTGTTAGGACTAGCGGTCCCTCTAAAGAGTGAAATCTACAGATTTAATAATATTTTCTAATTTGTTCCATTCAACAAAAAAAACTCTAATTTATATATAAATTTTTAGGCATGAAACATCCATTCTACATCTCAGTCTATGCGTACAATGCTTTTTAATCTGAAACAGCAACCAGGAACATATACAAATGTTAATTGACATCATTAATATGGAGTCCTGTTCTGTCACAGTTATCTCTAAAATATGAAACACTGACAAGTCTATTTATTTGCGTAATTCAATCTTAGAGGGAGTGTTTTTTTTTTTTTTTTTTTTCCCAGCTTGGACATCGTGGCTGATTTTGTTTAGGGGAATGCTTTGTGGCAGGCTGATTAAACACAGACTCACTCACTCCACCCCCCCTTATATTGGCTGGAGTTGAAAGGCCAGTAAATGAAATGACTTCCACAGGATTGCACCACAAAGAAAAGGAGTGTGTCAGATGTGCATTCAGCCAGCGTCGCAGCCAACGGAAGGTCAACCGGGACACGGGGGTAGACAGCTACCCAACCGTCGGCCTGGGGCAGGAGGATGCCGTTACACCCCGAGGCACTGTCTTGCCAATTGTGCAAGTGAACACAGATGCATGTTCATATGTGTGAACATCATTGGTCACCTATTAGACTGCTTGAAAGGAGGAGGAGGCAGTAATATTAACAAATCTCACATGTGTGGATGCTTTCTATAAAACCAGTAATTTTTTTCCCATCATCTTAATGCTGCATCTGTGGTGATGTGTGCAGGCTTATTTACTATGTGACAACTGCTAAGCTTAATCTTCAATTTTTCTTTTTAATTTGTTGAATCGAATCCAATCAAATGTTTTTGTGTTTTCTTTTTCCTAAAAAGTCTTACTTGAATAAAGGCTTGGGGACAAGACAAAAACCAGTATATCATCAAGCAGGTGTGGGCTGATCGCCATTATCACGTTACAGCTTTGGAATTGGGTCTTGAACAATTTTCAACATTTTTTTTATGCATTTCTGACTGGCGTATTAAAATAAAATTCTGACCAGATGTCTGCAATAAATCCATAAATAAAAAGATAACCCAAATAAGTTTTGTTAAGTGAAGTGGACTGATGGACTGAATATGTCAACTGAATTACTCAGCGTTTTCCTGCAAAGCCTGTGTTGCAACTTCAAGCTGTCTCCTGTTTGAAAAAGGTATGTTGAAAAAAACTGTTTGAATAAACTATGAGCATGCCCAGATTTTTCAATCTGGGCATGCTCATAATTCATGCTCAAGGGTTGCTTGGGCCATTTTAGTAATTTTTATTTTTACACAAAAATCCTCAATATTTAAAAACTGAGTGAGCAATTCCCTTACTTTATTTTCCGTCTTCTTTAAGTTCTCATGTTACTTATTTTCTTGTTCTTCCTGTAGTTACATGAAGTCCGTCATTACCACATATTGAAAAATAACCCCATATCATTATTCTCCTACCACCAAAGTTCCTAAGCAAGGATTTTTGGGGTGACCTGCAGCACCATTGTCTATAAAATGTGATGAGACATCAAAAGAGATTCATTTGGTTCTCTGTTCTGACCTAAAACAACGTCAAACATGCTGTTTCTGCAACAGTGGATTTATACTTATGAAAAACTCCACCTGGGTGTATGTGTGGTTTATGGTTCTAGCATTGCTAAATGAAATATATGGAGGTTTTACAAGCTTGGTCATGTGTTCCAAGATGTCAACGTGGTGCTTTAAATCACAAGTTGCTCAGTCTGGCTTTTGTTACCTGTTCCTTATCTCTGGAGTTCAGTTCCGTTCACTTCAGCTTAATTCAATTAATAAAATTCTAATCCTTTTTTGTATATCTGTTTGTCTGTGGACTGAATTTGAGAAATATGATAATGTGAACTGAATTAAAACCATATAAACAGCATTTCCACTTCATATGTGAACCTCAGAATTTTAGTTTATGTGTGTTTATGACTTTTTATGACTGTTAAATTATAATGGAAACCATAGTAAGACCTGAGACCATCAATATACAAACTGTAGCTGCTTATAGGTTTGGTGAAGAGTTTAAAGAGGTCTTGAATATGCTTGAATTCGCCCTGAAGATGTTAGGCAACAAGTGAAGGACTCTGGAAACAATTTCTAACATGCTCAGATCTGAGTATCCATGCACGTTCAAAGAGAGAGCGGAACTTGATAATAAAAAAAAATAAATAAAAATCAAATAAAACAAAACAAAAACCCTAATATATCACCAGATCGTTTACTGAAAGGCAAGATGAGTACAACTTCTCTTCAGTGGAAGGTGTCAAAGATGCTCTACAAGAAAAATATTGAAGTATACTGAGAGTTAGTGGAGAAAACACTGACAAAGACCATGACCTTCTGAGTATTATTCTTTGAAGAGATGATCTCATTATCTGGACCAAAGAACAGAAAACATGCTTGGCATAAACTTAGCCTAGCTGTGCAGCATGTACAACATTCCAGGATGAGAACCTCATAGCAGGTGTGGAGCACAGAGCTGGAAATGTTGGAGTTAGGGGATGTTTGGATGCAGCAGGACCAGGTCAGCCTGCCATCATATATTTATCATGTATTACTTAGAAAAAACATGATGCTGTTGTAAATAAATAAAGTCAAAGTAGAAATACTTTATGAAAATTACTTACAACAAACCAGTACAAGAAAACAAAGTTGTGAGTTAAATGAAGGCTCAGATTTGACTTTGCTGAGATGCTATGTGGTTGTTTAGAATCAGGCTGTTTATGGAAGAAACCTCTTAAACATCTCATATCTGAAATTGCTGGCATTGAGGGGTAAGGGAAACTTGCCTTAAGACCTAACAGATGATACCATACATTCAGCTGCTTAAAAGACATACTAGTAATTGTATTCTTTGCTTAAGTAGAATAGACACATTTTCTTTTGATTAAAAAATGTGAACAATGTTTGTTCATTTGTAAAGAAATTACAGAGGATGGACACCAATACATCAGTATATATTTCTTGAATATTTAATCGGTTGTTCTATGGTTTTTCACAGCTATGCCTTTGCAACTAATCGCATCTGTATTTTTCCTTGTAAAAAGGTTGCAAGGATCTTTTAAGAGCTACTGTACTTGCTTTTATCTGTCAAAAGTAATACGAATAGGTGCAGACTATTACTAACAAGAAACAAGCAGGTATTAGTATGCAATTATAGAAGAGTATGTTTCTTTTTTATATGTTCATTATTTTATTCCTGTGGAATGCTGCTTTTCTACACAAAACGGCAAATTTCTGTTGATTTCTGTTTGCATGCATTACTCTGTTGTCACAGACATGTTGTGAATTTTAGTGCAGTAAAACCAATAGAAAATTATATATATTTGCTGAATATTCCTATTTTCTACAAAATGTGTGCATGCGGTTATAGCTGTGCCTTTCATTTCACTCTTTTAAATAACAAGATCCTTTTCTGTGATTTCATAAATTGCATTTTTTTATTGTCACTGTACATCCAGTGCATTGTTAGATCAGACTGCCTTACTCCCCACAAAAGCATTTATATACACATGGATACAGTAGGCATAAATACAACAAATAAAACAGGAAAATGCCACAAAGTCATTCCCAGTGAATCTCAGACTTCTTTCCATCATTTTCTAATATTTTTCCCCTCCACAGAACAGTGTACATACTTAGCTTGCCACCCCCCCAAAGATGAAGAAAGTTTGTAATTACAATGAACCAAAGCTCCCTTTTAACTTGATTCATCTATCACAAATGCAAACATATTGCTTTTGAAGAGAAGGAGAAACCTCTTGGTAGTCTGACACCTAGCAGGTTCCTCTTTACACTGTGGAACAGATCGGCCAGGGAGGTTCCTCCATGTTTTATGTAAATCTCGTCATCTCAGAGTGCATGGAGATGAGGTAAGTCCACAAATGGAGCAGCGAATAAGTAGCTTTCCTCCGAGGAATGTGCGCCTCCTCCCCCACCACCAATTGCGGTAACTTCATCTACATTTTTTTTAATACCCAGCCGGTGATGTCACTTTATTTCTGTGCCACTGACTCCCAGGAGAATCCCATGGCCCGCTTCCAAGCCCAGTGTAATTTTCAAAATATGAATTGAGGTATAGGGTCTAGACGACTTTAGTCGCTGTACATCCTGCTTTGCTGATAACCAAAAACAGAAACACACAGAACCTGAGAGACAAAAATAAAGGAAAACAATCTCATCTTAAAAGCAAACACAATGGACTTGTTCATTTTTCACTTGGAAAAGAGACTTGTATAATACAATGGGCTGTAAATATATATGCTTCTAATCCCGGATGAGAATACATTAGGATGGCAAACTGAACACATAATCATAGTCACATCAATGCTCAGTAGATACAGTATAATACAGTGAATTACATGATGCATTTATACAGTATTTTCAAATTGTAAACAAAGCACAACTAGTCAGTTTGATGTTCCAAACACAAGGAACACAGGTGGCCATATTCGCCTTGCATAGCCCAGTGATCGCTGCTCTGTTAGGAAACTATTACAAATACCCATGAAATCGCCTTTATGGAGATTTAGACAAAAAAAAAAAACTCCCTACTGTCAGCTGAAATAAAACGTCTCTTGTCCCCAAGGTAGCGCTAAAGCAGAAATTTAATTGCTCCATTTCTTCTGAGAATTTCAGCTTAGGACACAATTAGAATTAATTGGATATTGTAGAACCGCTTTAGAAGTCTGAACATAAATTAGGCAATTTTCTATTTTATTTTATCACCTCAATTTTATGTGGGGAAAAGCTAAACGGTTTTCTTTTCCTGTGTTATTTAAGTCAAAACAAGTTTAAAGGCTCTTCTCACAACAAAAATTTGGGGGGTCAAATCTATCTCTGCAAACATAAAAAGAGAAATTATGTTCATTCTTCTGTTAATTACACATCCGTTTATCCTGTATATCCTTTACAAAGGTATTCATTATCATCCCTATCATAAAAACTTAGACTGGATGGACTCAACAGCATTAAAATAAAAGCATAACTCTTATTGCAAATAAAAAAAATTGCAAAAACACAGCTGTATTAGTGTTTTTGCTTTGGTTTGATACTGATTAGAGGTAAGACATCACTTATTTTAAACGTGGGTAGATTAGATGGTTAAAAATTGAGGAGGTGCATTATAGAAAGGCGTCAGGTTGCACTGATTTGGCGTTAAATTATAGTTAATTGATAGCATCTCTCTAAGAGGCCCTCGGAGTCTCTGTTTGCTTATGTTTCTATTAGATTTTGGCCAAAAATTAATGGCACTTTACACAACAAGTTTTTAACTAAAATCCTAAAAGCTGCTGACTGACCTGTTATCTTAGAATTGACTGTCATCAGCGACATGCCTAACCCTACCCGCTTAAATTACTGAACCTGGTCTAATACATGCTATCAAGTTTTTCTATATCATGATATGCTAGGTGCTATCCTGAAATAAGTTCAGCTTCGTGTCATTTCGCTCTCTTCACCAGTTCCAAACCTCATTTTATACCAAGGTATTACCATTTCATTACCACTCCATTACTTACCTTATTGAAATGTCCTACCTATAATGTAAACCGATATAGCCAATGCCTTTCAGTTTATTTCTCTTTTAAATAAAGCTAGAATTGGGAATTTAAATTTCACGAATCACAATCAAATGAGTTTAATTCAACATGCATTAAATAGAATTCACTTATTTATATAATCCAAATGAGTTTCCTTTTATTAAATGATTCAAGCCATGATTTTGAACTTTTAGGGGATATTAAAAATTATAAGTACTTATCAAACGTAGATAGCTATATGATTAACAGATTAGTTAAGTCAAAAACACAATATCTTTTGTTTTACCATAAAAAAAACCCTATAGTCACATACAAATCAGTCCACCACTGGAACAGTATTTTTTTTTTTTCATGTCCAAAAGAGTCTGATACAAAAATACCAAAATGTAATGGTAAAAACCAGTGAAGAAGCGGAATGACCCTCAGCTTTTAAACTTTGGCAACCAGTTTGCAGCTGCTAGAGTTTGCACTCTAAAAGCTTATGATTACTTTTTGGATTATACTCATGTATAAGCTAAATTGTTTGCTCAGAATGTTTAGCACCAGTATTTAAAAAAACATCTACAAAATGAGGTTGTAATAATGTACACTGTTAGTATTGCCTTAGTTCTGATTGAGACTTTAGTTACTGCAAAATAATGGAAAACATTCAAACTTGAAAGTTTTCATGAAAATAACAAAAGAATGTAGGTAATGTCAAACTGAGCATCATTATTACCCTGTGATCCATATTTTGAGGGGAAAATTGAGGCATAACTTTGTTATAGAAAAAAAATAAAAATCCACAAGTTGAATTTAGTTTTAAGTATTTGTGCTGCTGATAATCTAATCACATTTTTATATGAATATACAGTGAGGGAAAGTAACAAGCAGCCTGGGTTCTTTTGGGCTTCAAGAAAAAAATAATAGGCTAAATTATAATGTCAAAACCACTGGTTTTTATTGAAATAATAAAAATAATATAGAAAGAAACGGTTAAAGAAAGAAGCCTAGTCTCTGAATTTTTCCTTGGATACTGCATTTATGTCTTACTCAACAAAAAACATGTCTTTTTATGCTAACAAACTACTTGTATTATTAGGAGTTGGGGCATAATTCAGTTTAATTTAATGTGATCTGAAATGTCAAATAAAAAAAACAGCAATGAGCAAAGAAGTGCGACTGTTTTCTCAGCCAAAACTTAAATAAATAAGTTTGCCATTCTAGTGTTTTCTAGCTTCTCTGCTAACTCCCTACAAAACACTAGCCTAAGTTAATGGCTAAAGAGTTTCAAGCCTGTCAATATAAGCAAGCTCTCATGTTGAGTTAAACCAGTACAGGTGTATATGAGGAAATGCAACATATCTATAATAAAATGGACTCCATAACATTGCCGTCTAAAATTAAAAGCCTTACAAACTAGTGTAGCATCAAATGAACACCTACAATCACGTTAGTGGCTATTGTATGATTTCTGGCTGCATCAGTATACCAGATAGTTGATAATTATATGATTTTTAATAAAGAAAAACAAAAAAAACTCATCAGAACAAGAGATAGCTTATCATTATTGAGTTGGTTTCACAGCATTTTAGTACCCAGTATCAGCACAATGTAAATTAGGAAGAGGTGCAGCTTCTTAAAAGGTGACTCAAACATAGCTTTTTTTGTTAAGTGCGATTTTTGTTGTCAATTATAAATGCAAACCTTTAGCTGTACATAAAATGTTCACTCGTTCTTTCACTGATTTTGTAGGGCTAACAAGTATTGTTTGTTTCAACAGCCTAAAACATCAGGTGTGTTAAGCATTATGTACAAAGAAAACAGAACACTGATAATAGTTTTTAATTACAACTATCAATATATCGTACAGGTCCCTCTTGCCAATAGGACTGCACTTCTACAACATTTGATGTAAAAAAAAAAAAGTAGATATTTTTGTTCCATGTCTGATCTCTATAAATTATCCAGCATCCTGATTCCCATCTAACTGTGATGAAAACATTAAAAGTCTTTAATTTTTTCTTTATTTATGAGAATCAACAAACTTGCATTACATCATCTCTTTTTATTTCCTGTTTTGGAATTCAGGTAAGATAAACCTAAAAGGTAAAGTACAAAAGAAAAATTTTGTCATTTTCTGTCATAAACAAGTGATGGCATGATTCGCAAAAAAACTGTTTTGACTATTTTTTGATATTTTCTCAACCATAAACTATAGCTGCAGAAGTAAAGTTTCACCCTTTATTACACAAAATAATATCATCCATAAAAAAATCTATTGTATGGATTTTACACAGGCTTTGTATAACTATGTCCCTAAGTTATGTTGTTTACACTTTCTCCTTCTTTCAGAGTTGCAGCGTAAGTATAGATTTCAAAATTCATACTGTAAGGTTGGTTGTGATGCAGTTTGTATTTTTACGGAGTAAAGTAAAATGTAAATCTCATTTTTTACTGTTTAAACTATCTGAGAAATGTTTGAACAGCAAAAAGACACATTTTTTTTATATGGGTTAATGTGTTTTCCCCTCTCCAACAAAAAAAAAAAAAAAAACACAAGCTAAAATCCCTAGCCCAATGTGGATTTAAAAATACTAAGCGCAGGAAGTAAAAAAAAACTTTAAGCACAAACATCTTATAACAGGAAGCTGGGAGTGAAAATACTACTGCTATTATTTTAACTGGCATAATGACCTTGGTATGTTTAGGTTGAACTGTTTTAAAAAATGCAGCATATGATCTCCGGGAATATTTACTATGCCAACAATAACTTTTTATCAGACTTCACAGCAGATCAAAACACAATACAGATTAGAGGCCTCGAGGCGCATACAGTTTTTTATTTATTTATTTTTCTTTTTAGAAGGGGAAAGGTTTTAAAATAGAGCTTAAATGAGATGTGTTACTGGGCTTGTAGGCAGGCCTCTACATTTAAAGTCAATTTAAAGGTGCAGTTTTGACATAGCTTGATGCTCTTTCCCTTTATCAAGATCAACTTTTTATTTAGAAATGCTTCAATAAGACAAAGTAAATGGTAGAGTTGGTCTTGCATTGTAATGTGCTCAATATGCTTAAGCCCTGAACAAATAATAACAAATAAATGTATTGCTCTTGGTAGCAGTTAAGTTTTACAAAATGGTCAAGCGCAGAACACGTTAAAAGCCCATAAAATGCCCACTCAGAGATACTGTAGTAGCCACTGCACAATGATCACACATGGTTTGTGCCATATTGAGCCACAGTCAGCTCCTAGACCTAAATTTGAAAAAGGTCATTTTAAACTCAGGTTAATGGCCATTTAGAATTTATTTTTTTGGAATACAAAATTATTTAAAAATGTTCCAAACATTAGAAATTTTAAATTCAGAATAATTAGCTGTGGGTATTAGCATGACGGCTAACACATTTCTGCTTGACTACAAAGGAGATGAAATGTCAATTGAAAGCTGTTATTAAATTTCTGACTTTATTTTGAACGAGTGAACAATTAAGACAGATCTTTAGTGACCAATGAGAGCTGATCAAATACCAAGCTGATTACAATAGCCGATGAATTAACTATGAGGTAATTACACAAAGATTATCATTTAATGATAAGTTTAGGAAGCATTTAATATTTCTCCCCTTCCCTTAGTGAAATTTCACAAAACTTACAGTACATTTTTTAACTAGACCAGTTACAGTCTATTGCTGGAACAAGTGAGAAAAGAAAACAGAAGAAACTAGAACACAAAATGTGGCTACGTTGCTGTACACGTCTTTATATTATCACTTTTTCATTTTGAGATTAAAAGAAAAATAAACAGATTCACAGAAGATTCAGTTGATATAGAGCAATGGGTCTCTGGTTATATCAAGACCTCAGTTTTCTGATTTCTGTACATCCCTTTATACATAAACAACATCAAACATTTGTTTAGTTCATATCACCTCCTTTTAAAAATTATTTCACGTCTTTTTTTTTTCTTCAAATTTTGCTCTTATTTAAATAGATAAAATGACTTCAGAGCCCAACGTCATCCTTTGGCTGTTAATTGGCACTCCACCTTTATTTCTTATGTTGTGTTTCTTGTCTCTGACTGAAGTCTGCAGCTGCTCCAGTTGTCAGGCCTTGGCCTCCAACATCTCAAGGAATAGTTTGTGCATGGGAACTTTACCCTGCATTTTAATGCTGTAGAAGTGCTGAACAGCCTTTGTGGCGGTCTGACGGAGCAGAGGCAGGGTCATCAGCAGCTTCCCTGCCCTTCGGGGGTCTTCTGGGTGCTGGGATCCCTCGTAATCCTGCAGAGCCTCGTGCAGAGAGTCTTGGAGTCTTTGGACAGCCTCTACACTCTCTATGTGCATGGAGTCTGAGTAGAGAGGAAGGAAAAAGAGATAAGACATCTGGTGAGGAGTCTAAACTTCCTCATTACAACATAACATTTTGGAATATTTTGGGGGATTTAGTTGTAAATTTGTGAGTTACCAACATAAAAAAAGTTAATGAACTAAAAAACATAAGAATTAATGTACTAAATTAACTTTTTACAGGAGCCAAACATGACCTTTCTCACAGATTAAAATACTTTCAACGCCCTTTTAAAAAAGATGCCCCCTGTTAATTTTGGTGATAATTTCAGAGCTGAGGAAAACTACATAATTTTACACAGACTGCATTACAGAATCCTCATTAAATTTATGATTTTACTGTCTTATTATGCTATATAAGCCAAACACTGTCTGGTTGCATTTAAATATATTTTAAGGTATCCTTTAAATATAATTTGTATTAAAAAAAACTAACATTTTTATTGTTGTTTTCCAAATCATCCATATTTAATTCACAATAAATCTAATAAAAAAAGATTATTGAGTAAAACCCAGAAATGCACCATTTCCTGCTTATTCTATACATCCATTACTTGCAAAGCATTTTGAATGTGGGAGTCTGCTTCAGCCAAAGTGATAATATTAATCCACAACCACATCTTTTTCATTCTCTCAGCATTTATTATTTTCAAGACAAATAATGGATTATATTTTTCTGACCATTGTGTGCAATTTGACTTTTCCAAAATTCCCAAATTTCTGCCCTGATTGGCTGATCATTTCTGGTGACATCTTGTCTCCAAGGAGTTCTGTGTGCCTTAAAGCAAATGAGCTTTCAATCCTAGAATTTGAACTAGAAAAACTCCACCGCCAGTCATTTCCACTGTTAAGAAACGAGTTTTTAGCTATTGTTTTACACTATGCCTTTGCAAATATGTAACAGAAAGTTTTCTTTAACAAGAAGCGACAGTCTTCTGTCGGCTTTAGCTGAGAAAGAGAGTAAAAACTGAGATCACAGGACCCCACATGAGACACTAGGTAGATTTGGGAAATCAGCCACCTTACTTTGTTCTATGCATCTGTGCTGTCCAGGATTCTGATGCAGAAAACTAAAACAGAAATCCCGAAGATTCCATTTTGAATTCCTACCGGACCATAAATCCCCAAAATAAGGTATTTCAAACTTAAAGCAAAAAAAAAAAAAAAAAAAAAAAAGACAAACAAAACAAACTTTATTTAAACTACAGAATGAGACCCTTTAAAACTTTGACTTTTATAATAATAATTAAAAAAATAAAAGTATGTTTCCTATTTAGTCCTATTCTTATTAAACAGTCTTATAAGATCACATTCAATGCTTGTCGGTTCTTTCTTTTACTTAATGACGTAGCCTAATTCTTAGACTATTTAAATTCTAATTCTTAATTTTGATAAACATGGGCTTGCTCCCTAATTAAGAAATTATTCATCTTTGAGTTTCACTGAGGATAGATGGAGACTGATCAAAGTTTGTTACATTAATATAGAATTATGGCAACAAAGCTACTTAAAAATAAATTCAGTAACAATAAAGGATCTTTTTTATATGCAGCGCAGCACAAATATGCAGCTGCAGCTACCTGTTTTACAGCTGGGTTTACATTCCACAGCTTGTAAATGCAAACATGCAATTTTGGAGAGAGCTTTTCCTCTTGTTAGTAGTTAATGATGCTCCTTAAATAAATGCCTGTGCGTGGCCGAGGCTCAGGGGAAAGAGATGGGCACTTCAGGTTGGAATAAATATTCAGTGGTAAAGGAGAAAGATTCATTTCTTTTTGGTAGCACGGCGTACGGCGTACATCCCCCCATTTTGCTAATGAATTCAGATGGCTGCATTACAAGGATATCGTTCATCTGAATGATGGTGGCAGATGGCCTTCATTTCCATAAGAAAGAGCAGTTGGCCCCCTTATGTACAAGCTCTAAAATAAAACCAGTTGAGCTTTATTTAAAACTGTCTCTATGTAAAACTCTGAATTCTGGAAGAAAAAAAAAACAGTGGTCCTTAAAAAGGACAAGCTGACACACGATTTTAATAGACGAGCGTAATATTTCGGGTCTTGCCTGTTTGACAAACCATAGTCAACAAAAGTGAAGTTTTCATCAGTGTCATCCCAGAAGTGGACTGAGACATGTCTGCGGGATAAATAGTGAGGGAATCAAATCAGCTATGTGTCATTTATTCAGTAAGCGAAGTGAATACCATGTATGAACATGTAAATGAGGAATAAAAAAGAGAAAGTACAAGGCTAATTATGTTCCTAACTGACTGATTAAGGCTCTTTTACCAGTCGCCTTCTGTGTAAATTGCATTTCTATCTTGGGAAATTAACTAGGCTACGTGGACCGCACATGTGTTCCAGTGCTCTTCGTTTGAAACCTTCTTGTTAATGCTGATCCGATCCTGGTTTGGCATATGAGCGCATGAGTGAGACTACAGAAAATGTCTTCAAATGTGTTTTTATGTGTGGGTATTTAAGGTGCTAAGAGGCGGCATGCAAAACTTGCTTTGAAGAAACAATTTCCGTGTAATCCGTCAGCAGCTTGGCGTCAATCCTGTCGATACTCTGCTAATTACAAAATCAATGGCCATGAATTTCCACAGCTGTCATACCCACCGGACCAGTGGAGCCGAAGCTGTGTGAGACTTTGTTCAAACGAGCTAAAGTTGCCCTCTCGCCCTTGCTGAGCCTCCCGCTCAACCCCAGGCCTGTCCTCTCCCACACTTCTCCCTTACGTTTCCAATCCCTTCCTTTTCTTCCCCCCTTTTACTCCCGTGGAGAGTTTGTAATCAGATGGCCAAAGCTCTGCGCTCAGCATCTTTTTTAATTTTTCAGTCAGGCAGGAGAAAAGACTCCTAACAGCCATCGATTACTGGGGGACAGGCCCAGCCTCATGAAAAGCAAACTGTCGATATGGTCGCAGCATCTTCACACTGGAACAAACGAGGCCCGTCGCTCCCCGACGCTCATTCCACTCCACTTAACACATTTTATTGACAGCCCCTGTTTTTCTAATGAAATGCTAAATATATCTCCCTCTGCTGAGGCGCGCTGGCAGCCACTGTTATGGAGATGGAGGTAATGAGAGCGCACGGTGACAGTCACACACATGTATCTTTGAACAAATTAAAATGAAGCTGAAAAAAAAAAACAGAACTCTGACCTTTAATCTTATCAGGCAGCCTTTAAGATGAAAGTGATGATTTCACAAGATATAGATCAGGTCTTAACATTTCTTTTGTCAATTTTCTTTGTTTGTTTAATTAAATGGCAATCTTGTTGATTGGTTTAAGATTAGACATGCAAACATAACTTTTAAGACCACTAATGTAAAAAAAAATGTGAATGACGGTATTGAATGAAATGAACTCATTCATTAAGAACCATATTCGTTACATTTTTATTTCATTCTGTTGGTTTTCAATATTTTTGGCCAATTTTTAGAATTGACAGAGCTTTAAAAATATGTTCATGCAGTACCTCTTAAACTCTTCAACGCTTTTTCATAACATTGCCACAAATTTGAACGTATTTTCTGGGTAATATCTCCAATGAACCAGAAACAAAGTTGTCAATATTTGTGAAGCCGAAGGAAATTTAAAGAATGACTTTTTGTACAAATGTAGCAGCTGGAAGGTAAACCTATGATGCATTTTGAAGTCTCTCACATCTTCAACAGTTTTTCTTCCAGAGTGTCCCTGCATTGGCCTCCATCCTTCTTCTTATAAACTGCTTGCATAGTTTGCCTGCCTCTGCAAAATTCCTACACCATAATGCTGGCACCACCATGTTTTGCCATGGGAATGGAGTATTCAGTTTGGTGTGCCATGTCAGTGTTCTGTCAAACACTCTTATTGCAAACTTTTCTAATAATTGACTGTGTCTTGCTGGTGTATTAGTTGCTATTTTTGTGTTTTATGCTTAGGTTTTGCTCAGTTTGTTAAGTCGGGCATACACTGCAATATTTTCAGTCATTGCATGCAGCTACAGTTCAAACTGTTTGACAAAACCAAAGAGTTAAAAAGTTTTTAGCTAACGATGCATGTTCTCACACTGTGGGGCCCGACGCCCTGATGACGACGGCTGACTGAATTTCAAACATGTTTGATTTTCTCCCGACCTTACAATTCCTGATCCTGAGGAATTGTCGTACAGTTTATGCCCCACTTTAGTAAGTAAAGTCCTTACGTATTGATGGGGAACCAAAGTGTACACGTGCACAAGAGTTTAACAAGGTAGTAATACACATAAGTAAGTTAGCATCTCCCAATGAGGTCAGGAAAATAACAAATTAAAATCAAATTCATTGTGAAAAGCTGGTAGTTATTTGTTGTTGTTTTACAGGATGGTCAGGATCTATTAAGACGATGCGTTAATTGTGAAAAGACTCACATTTTGTCTTTCTGATAGTTTCACTGTACTGCCAGCAGAAGGTGAATAAGTATGTTCATATCAGATCATCGCACCCAATGATGGAATTCTATTTAGGCTGAAAAGGGACTTTCAAAACACTAACAGAATGGACACCTAATGCATACAACCTTTTTTTGTATAGGCATATAGGCTAATGTGATTAGGCACCTTTAAGTATTTCTGATTTCAGTGAGAACCTTTGGTATCGGTCAAGCCTTCCTTTTTTCGTAGTGTGAGCTTGTAAATGTTTGCTGTGACCGATGATATGGTCAGTTTGAAGCTGGCAGCTCTTTTTTTGCAGAAATTCATTGATTTGCATGGCTTATTCTGTTGTCTTTCCCATTTTGCAGAGAGAGGAAATTGCCCCTGTGTCTGTATCTCAATAGATCGATTTTATCCCATTTATAGTTCCTCAAACTTTCTGATAAAACTGAGAAAATAACATTATAAAAAAAAAAAAAACATTATTTATTTACATTTATTTCATAGAAATTAAGAACTTGACACACAGATTGCATCTAACCAAAAAAAAACAAAAAAACAATTGATTTAACCGATATACATATATATATGTATCTAATAAATCAATGGGACAGATTAAAAGTTAGAATATCTTAAATGATTTGTATGCGAGACATCTTAATATGTAATCTATAAAAAATTTTTTTTAACCCTTTTTGTACTTGTTCACCACTGGTACCAATACATGAGCAGGTGTCTGTATTTTGAGGCACTGATACTTAAAAATTTTTGAAGACCTGTTACTTCTAGTTTCCTTTTAACAGCTCAGTGCCACCTAAAAAAAAAAATCATATTTTACAATAGTGAGTGACTGTGGGATTTTTAGGTGTAAAATGTACCTGAGTTGGCGAGCGCGATGGCTTTGAGTGTGACAAACTCCTCCTTCTCCATGCGCAGCTTCTTGTAGCGTCGAACCAGCGGCAGGATGGCGACGTGAAGATCTAACAGGCCAGAGATCCTTGCCTGCTCCTCATCCACCACGTAGTCCTCTGCATACACAATCTCGTCCTCGCAGGGCAGTGAGCGAAACACAATGCTCAGCACCAGGATCTCCATCCAGGCGCTCTGGAGCAGACTCATTTGGTCTGCCAGGGAAAGTGTGGAAAAACCTGTTGGAAAGAAAGTGTTACACCGTTAGTCTTGTTTTTCTGGTGTTTCGAAAAGTGCATTTGAGGCCAACTTGTTAACCCCAGTGCTCAGTTACAGCCTAACGTAAGTCTTCTGCATGCTTTATGGACTTAACTACATTTACTGTAAATTCCCAAGAGGAGAATAACTTGAAACAGAACTGAGTGCTGTATATACCGGCTTAAGGGTGGAATATAAATCTGTCAAATCAAAAGGCCTTTGAAACATGAACCACGGCTAGTTCAACCATCAACAGTCAGACCTTTGGTGCATCTGCAATGCAGATTAGTCAAACTTCCTTGTGAAGTACGGAAAGCATTTATAATGTACAATTTGTAATAATGATAAAAACATTGTTCCAAAATAAAAACAACTTTTGATGTTTGGGTCAACTCCCTAAAAATGTATCTCATTCATTTAGAATGTTATTGAAAAGCAAATTTATTTTAATGTTTTAAGAAGTACAAGTTATGATGATAATTGAAAGCTAATGAAAAGCCTACATGCTGTCCCATCAACTTCCAAAATTATTGGAAAAACCTCTTTTTTAATAAGGCTGCACGGCGGTGTAGTTTGTAGCACAACTGCCTTGCAGCAAGAGGGTTCAGGGATTGATCCCTGGCAGGGATATTTCTACATGGAGTTTCCATGTTCTCCATGTGCATGTTTGGGTTCTCTCTGGGTACTTCAGCTTCCTCCCACAGTCCAAAACCATACATTTTAAGTCAACTGGCATCTCTAAATTGTCCTTCGGCATGGTTGTAAGTCTTTGTGTGTCTCTGGGTTGCCAAGCGACAGACTGGCGACCTGTCTAGGGTATACTCACCCGTAGAATGCCAGCAGGCACCCGTCCCACTGCCACCATGATGGAATACATGGGAGAAGATGGATGGATTTTAATGTAGAAATGTTCAGCCTGTTACACTTTTTAGTTTTCAAGGAAGCCTAATTTGCTCTAATAGTGGCCTTCCAATCATCATCTCTGCTCATCCTCCTCACTATAAGACCTTAAAATGCAATGTACAGCAGCAATCCACATTTTTTAAATACTTTTCTAAAACGATGAAATATTATATTTTGCTAGCCTTTTTCTACTACATCTAGTGAAGTAAAGCCAATTGCCACTTCAAAAAACATAAAACATGTAAGATAAATTAAACTGCTGAGAAAATACAGCATTTAAGTGAATTTGGTTAGCTCAACTGCCTTCAAATTAGCTCCATGATTTAAAGAGTTTATTTTTGTAGAACGATTAAAAGGAAAATTGGATTTTAAAATAATTCAGAATAAAAGAAAGCTTCTTCTTTTGATTGTTCAACCTTCTGAACCCAAAGTGGCAATTCGGCCTGATGTGGAGGTCAAGGAGTCAACTGTCCTCCAGCTTTCAAGCTCACCTCATTGACAGACAGACAGCTGAAAAGGCTCCTGGAGCCACAATACCATTCACCATACTTGATGGCAAATAGGGAGGTGATTCCAGTGCACTAAAGCGACAACGCTGCTTACCTAAATCTAAACTGCTATGGATCAGAGTCCGTCAGGCTGACTAAATAGAGGCCCTCCCAATAGCTCTTATCAAGCAAATAGAGGTGCGATGGAAAGAGGGAGAATGAGCTGGAGAGAAAAGAATGCTGGGGGTGCCATTGATTAGTAGATTGTAATCAGTCCACCAAATGCGAAAGGGCCATCGATCCAGAGCCTCAGATCTGACAAACAGACAGCTGATGGAGGACATCCGGTACATGTTTAGAGGGGGGCAGGGAAAACTAAAGCTCACTGCAAAAGTATTTGGACAGCTTTACTATTTAACACTTCAGTGTATTTAATGGGAACTTATTTAGCTTTGGGCAGGAGTGGGTGACCATAAAAAGTAAAGCTGATCATTGTTTTGATAGTTATTTCTAAAAGAAAAGTAAAAGATTAAGTCTCTGGGCAAAAAGTGTCAAACCGAAACTTTGACTAGGCCATTCAAACACATTGATATGAGGCGATCTAAACTAGATGATGATGGATGTTAGTGGTTGCTGTCCTGGTTGGTCAACCTTTACCTCAGTCTTCCAGTCTCAAGCCTTATAGACTGCCCTCCATCTACTGTTCCTTTAGCCTGAGCATCTTCTCTCTCCCAAATGATGTTGA
Organism: Cyprinodon tularosa; assembly: GCF_016077235.1. Classification (NCBI taxonomy): domain Eukaryota; kingdom Metazoa; phylum Chordata; class Actinopteri; order Cyprinodontiformes; family Cyprinodontidae; genus Cyprinodon; species Cyprinodon tularosa. The sequence continues at coordinate 1,512,548 of NW_024038896.1, read as the reverse complement.
AAGCATACAGTAATTTGGCACCATAGCCTAACCAATTTCACTAAAACTTTTTCTACTTTGTTCCCGGGGTTGTCTTATTTAACTTTTATCTTTACAGAACAGCTATATTTACACACAGATTGGGCCTCCTACAAGAAGCGTTCGTACGAATTGATTTTGGAGAAAATGCCCATTCGCCATTTTTTTCCCCTATTTCTTATCTTCCCTTAGGTGTGGACGAATTTTACAAATGTTCCAGACTTGATGTAGGAGTTTTGCGCAATAAGGGTATACAGAGATTACAACATTTGTTGTTACTTAAAAGCAATTGTCCATTTTATCAGGCCAGATTTACATTTCTCAGAAATGTTTGCTCACTTACGCATAGATGGGCTGCATTAAATTTACGAAGATCATTTACGATAATTTACTGAAGTTAAAAACGTGTTGAATCTGATGTGGCAGGTTCATAAAAGTCTGTGGTAGCAGAAAATGTTGGAAAAATTTATAACAAGAATACCAAAATATTGCTGCATGAGGCAGCAATATTCAGTGACTCACTGTGCCCTAATATTTACTACCTGGATAATTCTGAATGTAATGTACACTAAAGGCGCTTGAATAAAAAACTTGTCAAAATGTGAAAAAGTGAAAGAAGTGTTTCTCTTCAGCTTTAAAAGCATGAACAACTCTGAGTTGATCAGTCATTTATAATGTAGAGATGCACTGTTACGATATTAATATCTGTATCCTACCTGATGTACAAAAGTACAAAAAGTTATGCATCGGATATCGGTGAAAATGAGCCGGATCCATAGAGCAGATGTATTTAGTTTGTTTCTATAAGAAATTTTAGTTAGGTTAAAAATATCTTGAACACCCGAAATGTTTAGACATTTATGGGCATCTGTCTTTGAGTTATTAAAATGCAGTGGGTCTGAATCCATACGTTATGTATTTGTTTTCAGGATGGAATTTGTCAAGTTAACATGATTTATTCCTTTTTTTTTTTTTTTTGACCTTATACATCTCAAGAGACCATTTGGGTTTACATATACCTGCTTAGGGAAACACAGCTCTGGTAATGGAAAACAATCGGAATCTGCAGATATCAAATTAAAGTCCCAGAATCATTTCAGAGGTGAAACATGTGGATTGGTCCATCCCTGCTAAATCCAAATGAAATACATTGAAAATTGTGGTTGTCTAAGTTTAAGAAAACAATAAATTAAGAATCAGAAATATATGAATTAAAGATTCTTACATTGACAGGTTGTTTTGAAGAATTTAAAACATACATTTTTCAGATAGTGATAGGATGAAACTGAACACATTGAAAATATAAAAAAAAGAAATTCTCTTAAATTATTTGGAAAAAGTAATAAGATAAAAATGTTAAATGTGTGAACAATCTCCACACCATGCTATAAACGGTCTAAAGAAAGTCAGAGCACGTCATGCTGCAATGTGGATCAAGTCTGGATTTAATAAAGTCAATCATTTAGGTAGGATTGACCCATATTCACAACCAGCTTATCTATTTGAGATTCCTAATATGTGACAACAGAGGAGTTAATAAACAAAAACAAACTTCTAAATAATCTCATAGTCATTCTTGATCGAGAGCTGACCCTCTTTTCAACCATTTTTTCATTTTCCCAACCATTCTTTATTTCCAGTCAATTTACCAAAGAGTAAAGAGAGACTTCATGTCTCCCTCGGGGTCACCCTGGAGCTTCAGGTGTGCGGCTGAGTTAAGTGTTGCTGTGGAGGGTGAATCCCCTGATGAAATATCAATATTCCAACCTACTGATTTACTCCCGTTTGACTAAACATGACACAATATTGAGCAAACAGGGAAATGTCAATGTCCTTGCATGTGCCTGCATTCTCTTTGTGCGATGGCAGGAAAGCATGGCCTTTTTTATCTTTAGCAAAGCAGCAGATGGAGGTGAAAGATTTGGTTTGAGACAGTTTTAAGGTAATTATTATCTTATTCAGAGAAACCCCCTGCATTAATACAATTGTTTTGTGTGAACTCTCTATTAAAATAAAAATGTACAATAGATTTATTAAAGGAAAAGTCTGGTCATATTCAGAATTCAAACTTCTGAAAGTACTTTAAATATCAAATTATGACATACTTTAAATTATTTAACAGTAAATTATAAGTGTTTTTAATTAAGAGTAATTTAATTTGAATGTCCTTTACCGGAAAAATCCATGTCTGTCAAATAACACTACCGCCACCTAACGGTTTGCGGTATCGGCTGTTGATCAAGTCATGTTAAATAATTGTTATTGATTGCAGATGTTTGCTAGCCTGGGTGCCAGTCCGAAATTAGTCCCGCCCACAAGGTTTGAGTTCGGGGAAGTTCGGTCTGGCTCTGCTCCATAGTAGCGCGAGTATTAAAGCCCACTGTCAGGCGATCCAATCAAATTGTCAGGGCGGGGCTTTATACGATGATGGACAGATGATCAAGAGTAACGTTATCAACCACGTGACCAAAGCGCGCTTGGGTGACAACAATAATGGCTGCCGCTGGAGAGTTTGGGTGAGTAGATTCTGCTATTAGGTCTGTTCTAGAAGATATCGACAGCAAATTAATTTTAAAAGAGGAACAGAGAAACGCGATCAAGGCTCATCTTCTTATTCTAGGCGTGAAACTACACGCTTTGATTTTTGTGGACAACAACTATGCCTCGCTTAACATACGTCACGCACTCCGTTGCTCTTATTGGTTGTAGGTCTATCCAATTGAGTGCAGAGGCATTTTTTTTCCTGGTTTGTTCAAAACACGCCCCATAATCACAGCTCTATGAAGCAGTATCAGACTCATATTCTGACTAGAATTGAGTCGGACTACGTCAGGCTAGATGTTTGCCACACCGTGACAACACTGGCAGAAGATGTCAGGAGTGAGGTGTTACTATATTTGGGCAAAAATGATCGCTCCAGGACTCAGTGATCATGATGAAAATTATCATTATTTTGTTTTTACTGATTAACGAAAAATTTATCAAATCCCCGTGAAGGTATTAGTTTTAGCTTTAGATAATGATCCATTGATCATTCCTTGTTGATTGGACTTTTCCTTTAAGGAAAAAGTATGCTAAAGCTCACTCTAAAGTTACCAGATACTTCCTAAATATAATGTATTCAAGGTCTATAAATAGAAAACAAAATGAATTTTATCTCAAATGACAGTGAACCACAGAAGGATCAATGGTTTGGTCTGCTTCAGGCAGACCTTGGCAGACAGAGACAAGCTGTGCTGCAGACCCTTTCTGCTTTATGCTTTAGGAACAGTAAGAGATGAATCTTGGTTATGTCAGCAAGCTTTTCATAGGTTCCACAATAATTTGTATTTTATAACCTTAATAAGCTTCTCCATCAAGCATAGGTACTATTGTGCAATGCATTTTTTAAGGTTTGTTTTTATTATAACCACAACTTTTCACAATCAACCGTTTTGTTCTTATTTGTTCCCAAAATGGAGTCTGCTGCACAGAAAACAGACTCAATTATAATTAGTAAGCACCATGATGTGTCTGAGAAATACACTTCGTTCAAGCAAGCTGACGCATAAGGTGTTGTGTATTTTGTGTTTATAACAAAAGCTACAATCTACAGAAAAATACTAGGGATGAAAGACAAGCAGCAGATCTACAATTCAAAGTATAAGGGAGACTTAAAAAAAGCCGAGAGATATCTGCATGAGTAATCAGAGCAGAGAGGAGTCAGCTCATATTCCTCTCTTTGTTGAAAACATTTTAGTCAAGAATATAGATTCAGGGTTTTTAAGACTTTTTGGCCTAATTTTTAAAATGTTATTGAATTCAAAATTGGCTGTTTAATTAATAAACTGGAGAATAGATGGATGGATGGATGGATGGATGGATGGATGGATGGATGGATGGATGGATGGATGGATGGATGGATAGATGGATGGATGGACAGACGAATGATGGATGGATGGATGGATGGATGGACGGATGGATGGATGGATGGATGGATGGACAGACGAATGATGGATGGATGGATGGATGGACAGACGAATGATGGATGGATGGATGGATGGATGGATGATGGATGGATGGACAGACGAATGATGGATGGATGGATGGATGGATGGATGGATGGATGGACGGACGAATGATGGATGGATGGATGGATGGACGGACGGACGGACGGACGGACGGACAGACAGACAGACAGTCAGACAGACGGATGGATGGATGGATGATGGATTGATGGATTAAGGAACAGGTGGATGGATGGATGGATGGGTGATGTATGGACAGATGGATGATGGACGAATGATGGATTCATGGTGGATAGATAAATAGATGGACAGATCGACATTGGATGGATGAATGGATGAAGGATGGATTGAATATTTAGACAAGGAAGAATAAATCTGGTAAAAACTAAATCTTTTATGCCAACTCAATACACAAATCAACAAAAACGATCAAGGAATCAACTCCCAACATTGTTTAGAAGGCAGCAGCTACGGTGAGGCCCCAGACTTAAAGGTTTATCACTGCATATTAAATACAGCATCCTCCACATAAATCTACATTAAAAACACCCTGTTTTGCATCTACCCTCCATAAATTGCTACAAGAATCCTCAACACAAAGAAAAGGGCTCTGACCAGGCAGCAGCACAGCCCAAGTACAGATCCGATAAGAAATTGAATCCCTGTTCAGCACAGTGAAGAGAGTGAGTGGTTGGCAGTGAAGCTTGAAGCTGTCATTGAGAGCTGGGTCTAAAACAGACAGCAGTTCACTCTCTATTCATTTAGCATCATTACAGGCCTCCTAAGAGCCCTAATGGGCCTAATAAAAAGACAGAGGTAATAATGAGACTAGAGGGCTCTATATGAGCGAAGAAGAGCGAGAGGAGGGGATAGAGTCAGGGGAACTGGAGAACAAGGAAGTCTTGCTGAGTGTCTGTGTGTCTGTGTGTAAGATAAGGGGAGAACGTTTCAAGCAAAAAAAAAGTAAGAGGGGGAAGGCAGTAATGTTTGTATCGTGTGAGGACTGATAGCAGCACCCTTAACATGGTTACTTTATGTATGTACAGAGTTGTTTGATAAATTAGCAGTCCAGATTCCAGACAGCAGCATCTCTATTGTCTTTAACCTGTTTGCATACTTAGATGCTACCAAGAAACCAATCACAGCTTGAGCTTAAATAGACAGCTTTAGAAAAAAAGTCTTTGAATTACTTAAAAATAATCTTTCAACAAAGTTATCCCCTTCAAAATATAACAATATGAAGCAGAAAAAAATATGTTTCTGAGCTGCATGTTTCTTCGCCAGTTCTTCGTTATCTGAATGTTGAAGGACTTCCACATTAATGGAGCAATCTGCACTAATGACTCTTATTACCTCATCGTTAGGGCCATTTGCTCAGCGGGCTGAGTGTAATGGTAGGCGTGGACTGTTAAACTGTAGGGACCCCTTTTTGTCTTAATTATTAGTTGGTGACACGCTGACCTGATGGCCCTGGGTAAAGCGTCCCCAGAGGGCCACATGCCCCTTTAATATCTCTGTCGGCTTTGGATTTAGATGGTTGCAGCATAAAAGATCAATAGTCCTACACAGGTAATGTAACCCCGAATTACACTCAAAGGCTTTTAACTGGGCTCATGATTAAACCTGGGGATTTTTTTTTTGAAGAACTTGTGGCACTAGTGCTCTTTATTCGCAGGGATCATACAAGAAATGGGCAGAAGGATGCATCCAAGGGCCCAAGGTCAGGAATCGAACCTGGAACAGCGGTGATGAGGAGACTTGCCCTCTGCTTGTATGGGAGTGCACTCTGCTGCTATGCCACGTGCCAACACAAACTTAAACCTAATAGAAATACTAGCTGATGATTAATAAATACTGTTATTCTTATGTTGTTGTTAGCATGTAGTATGTCAGATAATCTGTGAACAAAAATCACTGTCTAGTTATACCAAATTTGCATAAAAAATGTTTTTTTATGGCAATTCCTACACTATAAAATGACCTATCCAGCATTATGAATTGAGTTGTGTGATGCCACTATAGGAAGGAAGAACTTGGTACTACTCAACATTCACAGGAAAACAAAGAGTGAGGTGCAGGTGCATTATTTATAGAGAGTTAATTTATCTCCACATTGTGTAATGCTCCAACCAGAAAAATCTTTTACATTAGTGTTTCGCTAGAATCACTACCTAAACACAGGGTTTTGCATTTAAAGGTAAATAATAAAAAAATAAAAGGAAAATAAATGGTCGTCCTATTTGTCAATTATTATGTTTATATGTTTATGTACAGTGAGGCCATCCTACGTGCACGTCCCCATTTTCACTTTGTGAGTCTGACATAGTGGAAAAATTGCAAATCTTATTTTGGAAAGTAAACTAGTATGAGCGATGCAAACACCAACTTTTAAACAGAGCGTGCAAGAGGAGAAATGGGCTCGTGCTCTCGCAAGTGTTCAATAGGCGTTCCCTCTCAGGCGCGGGTCCAGGGTTGTGCATGTACATTTTTTGTGAGGATGGGTCTTTTCAAAAATTTGCAAAAATCTTCCACTATAACTTTATGGTTTTCAAATATTTTTTTACAAATAAACACTTGAAAATTGTATTTAGACTTAATAAAATCCTATGCAATCATTTTCCTGCAGAACTCATCTGTTGGTGTTACTCGAAAACTTGAAAGTAATTTATTGTGATTGTGAATTGAAAGGATTTTATTTGCATCATTTTCAAATACAACTAAAAGACTTGCATTATTCTCTAGCTTACTTATTTAGGATATACAACTGCAGGGTTTATGTATTTAGAATTAAAAACTATATGTAGTTAATGTTATTACTAATGAGTGTATTTATTTTAAGTATATAAAGTTTATTAATTTTGGGGGTTTATGAAGGGAGCAGGAAAACCAGCATGCAGGTCAATAAACTTGACTACTTGCACCATTATTTAGACTGTTTTTTTCCCTCCTACATTTTTTCCTCCTACATTGTTAAACTCTGATCACTGCTGCACTTTATATTGGCAATTTATCTTACTTCAACTGCAATATCATTAAACAGTTTTAAGCTGTATGCATAGACTCTGTGCATACAAAATGACAATAAAGTTTGTCTGAGTCAAAGTATTTTTTGGTTTTACAAAAAGACAAGTAAATAAAGAGCTTTGCGTAGCTTTAAATGTTTCTATCTAACTCTATGTTTAAAAAAAGCTCTTGTTCAAAGAGCCTGCTTTAAGTAAAAGAGACAAAAACAACAGAAAAGTCAACATTTGCATAACATGTCTTAACATGTAGTTAATGTTATTACTAATGAGTGTAATTATTTTAAGAATATAAAGTTTATTTATTTTGGGGGTTTATGAAGGGAGCAGGAAAACCAGCATGCAGGTCAAAATGGAGGACGGAGTGTATTGGTTTTACTTTGTATTTTTATTTTTCTCAACTCACGGTTAATTTTTGTTGCAATAAATACAGTGGGCTGATTGGACTGCACCAGCGCTACCTTCCAGAGAGGGAGGAACTTGGAGTTTATTTTAGTTAAACAAGCTTTTCCATTTAAAAAAATATTTGTACATGATGTTCAGGAATTCTTTCTATTTTTTTTGCTTAGTTTATTAGCAAGCTTTGCAGCAATGTGGTGTTCGGTGTATTTAGTGACTGCATGCTGTTAAGTTATCCCTATTGTTTGTTAATAGTCCCATCATATATACCCTTGTGTGATTTCTTTGTGAGGTCAGTTATGTCTTTTCCTGTGTGGCAGTATTTTGTTGTTTTTTTAGTTGGTTTACATTTTTGCTTGGGTTCAGTTTATTTCTTTGACCTCCTTTTATGAGCTTATTTTCTAATTACAGCTTTATGTTTAATTAAAAAAACATCCCCACAGGATGATGGTGCCACTACAATGTTAAATCATCAGGATGTTTTTTTTTTGGGTGAGCAGAGCTAAGTTTGGTCCCATATTAAAACATCATCCTTTCCTGCATCTTTGCTGCCCCCCTAACATTGTTCAGTCTTATGGCTTTTGTTTGGCCACTCCTTCAAAGTTGTGAAGTACATGACAAATATGAGCTGTACCTCCAGATTGTTCTTATCTGATTAATACTCTACTTGGCTAGTCTGTCACTTTAGGAGGAGGACAGTTATGTCTTGGTAGGTTGACGCCTGGTTCTGCTGGAGGTTTCTTCTTGTTAAAAGTGAGTTTTTACTCTCCACCCTCGCTACATGCTTGCTTAGTGTGAGGGATTGCATTCGAGTCAATGAGTTGATGCAATCAACTGGTTTTGATAGAAAACTTTGAATCAATTTGACTGTATGATCTGGTAAACTGTAAAGTGCCTTGAGATGACATGTGTTGTGAATTGGTACTATATAAATAAACTGAATAGAATATTATTAAATCAAAGTGTAACAGAGTCAGTCGATAGAATAAATAAGATTGAGTAAAATACTGGGAAAATCATACAAATGTACATTCCATTTCATAATAAAGCACCACTTTGTCTTGATTTCTTACTCACAAAACAAAACACACTGAAGTTTGAATCTTTTTTAATAAAAACTATACAGATTAAGGCAGATCATAAACAAAGTGGCTGTGTCTTGATATTATGTCATCAAAATCAATTTATTAGTGCAAATACAGTTTTTTTCTCTCTTTTATTTAAATTTCAGAATTTAGGGTTTCAGGTGCTATTATATCACTAAATGCTGTATGTTATGTCATTAGTTTAAGTTTGTAATGAGACACACATGTGAAGATGCAACTGTTTCAATATCGTTAAAAGAAATAAATGAAAAGTATTTCCCAGTGATATATCCCAGCGCTAAGTGTCCCGAGCCCATAAGATCATTAGTGACCCCTGACACCCCCACCATGGACTGTTCTTCCTGCTGCCCTATGGGAAGAGACTTTGCAGCATCTGATGCAGGTCCAGCAGGTTCTGCAACAACTATTAAACTCTAAAATCGTCTCTGCATCACATTATTTTGCACTACCAATGTTGCTGAAGTTTTATAATCCTTTTAAATAGGACACAACTCAATGTATCTACTGCATTTTGCATAATATTGTTGTTTTGCACTGCACTGAATTTTTTCATATTAATGCCCTTTTGCACCATTATTTAGACTGTTTTTTTTTTTCCTCCTACATTGTTACACTCTGAACACTCCTGCACTTTATATTGGTAATTTATCTTACTCCAACTGCAATATCATTAAACAGTTTTAAGCTGTATGCATAGACTCTGTGCATACAAAATGACAATAAAGTTTGTCTGAGTCAAAGTATTTTTTGGTTTTACAAAAAGACAAGTAAATAAAGTGCTTTGCGTAGCTTTAAATGTTTCTATCTAACTCTATGTTTAAAAAAAGCTCTTGTTCAAAGAGCCTGCTTTAAGTAAAAGAGACAAAAACAACAGAAAAGTCAACATTTGCATAACATGTCTTATTTAAGAATTAATCAGCAAGCGTGGGGGCAGGGTGGGGGGGTCCATCAGTTTCTACCAAATAAATCAATTCTTCCACAGGCTCTGTGTGGTCTCCTTAAGTAAGTAAGAGGATTGCTTTCTTTAAGTGTGGGATTGAAATGGAATACATTGACATGGGGCGGATCCCGGCCCCTAGACTCCCCCACCCCACCCAGTCAAATCAAAGGTTTCAGCTGCTCTTTATTGATTAGATTTTAGAATATGGGACTGGCTTCTCCCTGAGGTGCAGATGAGTAGCAGATGTTAATTATCCTGTGTGTGCATGTCTGTGAGTGGGAAGGTGGTGATGGGAGGGTGAACTACCTTAGTGAGCTCACACCAACAGAAACAGAAACCTACCCTTCTACTCCTCTTTCGTCCTTTAGATTTTGCAGTAGATCTATACCCCTATAGCTTCAGGTAGTATGAATTAAGTTTGAATTCATAATTATTTTGAGATGACGATCCAAACACATTCGCTGCTCCTCACCTGGGATATGTTTGGCCCAGCCGATGATGACCACCAACTCGCGGTCCGCCAGGTCACACAGGGTTGTCAGGGCTTTGATGTCACCATCAGGCATGGTCGGATCTGGCATGGCGTAGATCTTTTCCGGCTCCACCACCAGCAAATGCGAAACAATCTTTGTCACTGAAAGCGAAAATTCATGCTCAGTAATAAACCTGAAACCTGAATCATGATTACCGTATTTTCACGACTATAAGGCGCACTTAAACGTCTTTTTTCCCCCTCAAAATGTGCCGTGCGCCCTATGGTGCGGTGCGCCCTATGTGTGTTGTAACTGCGACTTTTGAGACCACCTCATTGAGGAGATGATGAAAGAGTGGCTGAATGTAAGGAGACCAGCTGTTTTTTTTTCCACTCATCACCATTAATCTGTAACTCCATGCGTGCCCATCTCACAGCTGATGTGAAAAACATGGGGAAACAAATTAACCCTGTGCTCGCTGTTCAACCGCTCGAAATCGGTGTGAACCGGACCCAGCAGGTGCAGCAGAAGCAGCGAGGAATAACGTGTCTGCTGGCTCTGTTCTTCAAGCTTTTGCAAAAGCAGGCATTATTTCTGAGGAGCCGCGCTGCACGGAAAGTGACTCTGACAGCGCAGAAGGGGAAACTGGCATGTCTGATTTAGCGCAGCTGTTTAATTCAGAAACAGAGGATGAGGACTTTGAGGGGTTTGATTAATACTTTGTAATAAATACATGAATAAAGCACAATCATACTCAGTTTTGCTCCCGCTCTATTTTTCTACCTGAAAACTTAATTCAACAGCAGGCTCTGGTCCACGGCGCATCCGGACTCACCTCCGCAGGTGTTTTTTCATCTAAATAATCTAAATCTTTTTAAGTGAGAAAGCCCACCTGAAAATTTAATCATTGCAGTCAGCTCATCCAGATTATTATCCTGCCTATGTTTTAAGTTAATTTATGCGTCAATAAACGAAGAAGAAGGGGAAACTGGCATGTCGGATTTAGCGCAGCTGTTTAATTCAGAAACAGAGGATGAGGACTTTGAGGGGTTTGATTAATACTCTGTAATAAATACTTGAATAAAGCACAATCATACTCAGTTTTGCTCCCGCTCTATTTTTCTACCTGAAAACTTAATTCAACAGCAGCCTGTGGGCCGCGCGGCGCATCCGGACTCACCTCCGCAGGTGTTTTTTCATCTAAATAATCTAAATCTTTTTAAGTGAGAAAGTCCACCTGAAAATTTTATCATTGCAGTCAGCTCATCCAGATTATTATCCTGCCTATTTTTTAAGTTAATTTATGCGTCAATAAACTGTATCAGAGGATTAATCACAGCCCTGTGTCATCAGCGATGTGTCTCTCACGGCAGGTTCCCAGGTTTTAATAATACTTTGTAATAAATACACCTTGCAGCTTTATTTGCTGTGATCAGTGGGAATAAAGTAGTTTTAATTTGTTTTTAAGTGAGAAAATCCACCTGAGAGGACATGTACCTGTATATAAAAAACGCGCCCTATAGTCCGGTGCGCCTTATGTGTGTGTTAAATACAGAAATGGGACACATAACTGAGAGTGCGCCTTTTAGTCCGGTGCGCCTTATGGTCGTGAAAATACGGTATGTGAAATCTAGACCTGCTGCAGCTTTAGGAGTTGCAACATCCATACATGCTTTCAGTAGGTTATTTTATTTTATAATTAATAGGTATTATAAATACTTACAGGGCTTTTTTGCCGGGGGAGGTAGAGTGAGGCCGAGGTAGGATCCATTCTCTGCATCTAACCTACGTTTATACTTCTGTCTCCCACCTCTCACTCGGTCCAGACGAACACCTGCAGAACAGAAGAAAAAAAACAAATCAGAATGGGATGAGCATAAGAAAGCAAAAAAAAAATAGAAACTTCACTATTTGACATATCAAAATGTTGTTTGGATCAAAATGTTTAAACTGATAAGTGTAATACATTAAAACTCAAATAACTCTGGCCCAACTTCCCAATTTATTTGTCACAAAGATGCACAGATTTGGTAAAATCCAGAAGAACATGAAGGGATTGCAAGCTTATACCCACTTCTGAATAATAACCAAACACCTGTCATAGCATAAGATGCTAATCCGTAACCTGAGATGGAATAAAGGCACAAAAATTTCTGTCACACAGAAATGTCCTTTCATTTTTGTTCTTGTTAGAGGATGTTAGAGAGAGTGCATAGTGATCAGAGTTATCTCAAGTTATATGGCCCCCTCCCCTACCTGGTCCTGCATACTGCTATTCAACTACTGAGAGAATGTCACTATGTACTTTCCACATTTCCCAGATTAATTAATCTGTTTGGAAATATTTTCAGGAGCCAAAAACACATTGTTCCAATAATATGCAACAAAGCTATAATTCTAATTGTTCAAAAGTTATACTACAAGACACAATAAAGGAAGATTATACTGTGTAATAAGTAATCAAGAGCTACTGGGGATATGTTTTTTTTTCTTGTACTTCAGTATATAATACTACCGGTATATCAAAATCAAAATAAGACATATGCGTTGTTTTTAACATTATCATGTTAGAAATAATTCTTATGTTTAATCAATTAGTGTTTTGTTTGAGCTTTAAGTGATCCATTTAAGAGAAACTAAAATAAACTGATTTTTGAAAAGCTAGCAAATATTGACCATTGGCTGATTTATTTGTGCAAAGATTTTTATCATTTTATAATATCTAACATAAAAAAGACTGATTCTTTAAAGAGTAAGCTCTTTTTTAGTTCTAAAGAAGGCTTGTCCTTTGGAGATTTGAGCATACACTCCTGACACGTCAGGGATTATCTCCAAAGCCATCACAAAGGACAAAAGGCTCGATGCACCTTATGTGCTGAATTTACAAGCTCGCATTAAAACTTGTTTGAGGACTGAGGGAGAGCAAACAGATTTTACATGGTCAAGCAGAATTGAATCGTGTGAGATTTCCCAGCGACGCACATAAATTCCTTTGATTCCCTTGGAAACAAAAGAATCCGATTAGGATGGTCTTTCAATTTCCTGACACCGACTATCCACTAACCTAATTACCCAGCGTGCCCGAAGGGAGCTCATTCTTCCCAGCAAACACAGTGAGATCATTTTATGCCTGGCAGATTGAAGCTAAATCGAGAGCCCCTCTTCTAACACAGTATTCCATTTGTACGCCTTAAAGTAATCAATAAGGCTTGCAAATAGACTTCTTGTTCTTTGAACACATGTGGAGGCGATTTTAATTAGTCAGTTTGGCAGCCAGAAGAAGGGTTTGCAGTAGATGGAGTTTGGGCTGCTGTTTTTAACATTTATCTTAGAGGTAAATGAAGATTAATGATGCAACATTTAAAAAAACATTGTTTCATGCTTGTCTAAATAAGGATAATCTTAAAATACTTTCCTAACTCAGTCATATTAGCACGTGTACCTGTAACTGATGTAAAAAAAACTTTAACATTCCTTCCCTCCATTAATAATGTTGTTGGGTTCTGGTGCCTATCTCTGTTGGGAAGGGTACCTGTCTCTTCCAAATAACTCTACTCAAACTTATTTTTCCAGAATGCATAGAATTACTGTAAGAAAGTGATGGATAAGTAAGTGCGATATATTGCATATTCAGCAGGTATAAATAATAAAGGTATTATTATACAGACAGGAGGGCCAACCACTTTTTCCACTTTGAATATCAACACTGCGACCTGCTGGATCATATTGTACGACTGCAGAAAACAACCAGTGACCAGACAGGCCAGTTTGAGTTCCAAGGTCTGTACGGTCTGTATGAACTGACTCATGAATCATTGACAGGAAATAATAGCTACTTAGTTCCAGTTTCAGGTCTACTGAAAGCTTCTCTTTCCTTCATGCATCAGGTGCACATCTCCACCCTGATACAGCTGTGTCTGTCTGATCTTCGGAGTACTTTGTTATATTCTCCAACAATGTGATAAGAAGCAATACTGGGGATCAGCATCCCAAGGGGAAAAGGCCATTTGTTGCAGAATTGAGGGGATTATAATCTGCACCACTCTATACAACTTTCTTTAGTATCAGTTTTCATGCTGCATGGCAATATTTGTCCACATTTTTAAAACAAAGTAAAATAGATGTGCACTTTGTGTAGCAACACCTTCAGTCTATCCCGATTATGATTGATTTTATATGTGTGCTGATATGAAGAGATTATTTTTGATATAAGTGACAGAGATGACAGGAATCCCTGTCACATTTATGATCTTTATTGATGCCAAGAAGCTCAGAGAAAGAAATGTTTTAATCATTTCTGGAGTTTTTATGTACTCTATATCTTTTTTTGCTGTTTTTTATTCATACTAATTTTGCTTTCCTACATTTTGAAATTCTCAGGTCATTTAAAGCTGGGAAACAGTTCATTTAAAGAGACATTATGTACGTTTTTACTGAGAAATATCTTCAAAATAGCCTTTTATTTGTCCCTTTTGACTAAAACCCTGCAATGCATCTAGAGTCTATACATTCATTAAATCATTACTGGTCTGTTAGAAAAGGAAGAATGTGTAAACTGGATATTTAGATATATACTAACAAATGTTTTTAATTTTCAATTTTATTTTATAAGTTTGGCAAGTTTCTAAAACTTGATGAGCCAGCAACCCTGCAAACTTATTAAACATTAGTCAGGGTAACATTAGAAAAGTGGTAGCAAAAACAACCAAAACATTATTTTTGCTCATTTGTATGATTGCTCAAAGTATTTTCTCGGGAATTAGAGGTTTGTGAAAAGGATGTAATTGTCAGGGAGCGGCATACGTGCAAGTTCCGTCAATGTGGATGAGTTTGCACCATACTAAGTTTTAAAATTATCCAGTTTCAAAAGATGAATTTATGGCCATCTTCCCCAGCTGTTTAAATTCTTCATATATCACACACTGAAAAAGTGACAGAGTGCCTATAGTTTTTTTCAGATTGTTTTAGGTAGGCAAGCAGCTGCTTGTTACTGGCATTCAAGGTGCTGAAAGACAGCTACTTCACTTTTCACTTGATTTAAAAAAGCTACACTATAATACAATAATTCCAGTTGAAATAGACACATTAGACACAAAATGGATGTCCTCGGGAAATAAAAGAGCCAATCCAGTATTCTTATAAAGGTAACACTATTTCAGAATTACCATTGGCAATCACAAAGCCCCATCTAATTAATCAGAGATTAATTTATACCTTTGGTACTCTAAAGGAGCAGAGCGATAAGTGCTCGAAACCTCTACTGGCATGATTGTTTTTATCACAGGATGTCTGGTCTGTTAGTTTTGATAGTTTAAAAAGGGTAAATTTACTGAGAGAATAAATCTACCACAAAATCAAGGAAGATGTGATTTTTTTTCTATAAAGAAAATAAAGAAATGAGAATTAAATATTGCTATTTTTATAAATACAATGTAATTTATTCTTTACCAGGCCTATATTTGTCTCTTTCCTGTATTTAAATTAAAATAATTACATAGAAACATGACAAAGAGAATGCGTGATCTTTTTTTATTAACCTTATGCCTATAACAGGCATACACACTTCGCCTTCTAAAACAAATTTCCCTAAATTCTTGAACCTCCCATGGTTGTATTAACTTTGTTTTTATGCAGATATCTCTGCAGAGATCCAATCATACAGATGCTGATGCGCATGTGGCCCATTTAGCGATGTGTGCACGCTAAACGAATATTCATGCATGTGTGTGAATGAGTGTGTGAGTCTCACGCAACTATTTTCAGCTCCTCACCTGTCAGGAGCGCTTCTTTCTGCAGAATGTGTCAGAAGTGGCTGCCTGGCCACTGCTGCCAAAGGGAGATTAGGAGCTCCCTATTTTAGATGGGTAAAATCAGAGGGACGCACCGCAACACCCCCGCCCTCTCCTCCTCCTTAACACACACTCACCATCAGCTAAGCACACAGGCCTTGCCCTTTCATTGCAACTGCTGAAGGGTGAGTATGTTAGTCTGGGAAGAGTTACAGTATGGATTTGGTATTGGATGAATTTTGTTTGATTGCTGGGTGGGCTGAAGAAATGCGGAGGAATGTAAGGGGACAGACGGGGCCCCCACCTGCTCCAGTCCTTTCAGGGCCAGAGTTGTTCTCCCACAACTGTGAACACTGGCATGGTTCCCTTCATCATGTTTAACACAAAGCCACCCTGACCACAAATCCGCCTCTAATCAACAACATGTGCGAGGCTGGGTCGATTCAGGACCACTGATGTGCTCAGTTTGGGGTTTCCACACAGATAGCTGTGAACGCAACAGAGGAAAAGAAGAAACCAAGATGACATGCAAGCGGGAAGCGCGTAACTCATGGTCCCGTTCCGTGACGCCTGTCAGCAGTGATATACATTTGACATGTGTGTAAATGAATGCGAGTTTGGAGTACAAGGAGGTTGTAAAGAGGTCAGCGCGTCTCTAAATCCACCCCTCTTCAGAGGAACACGTGTTAACATCCGTGTCTGATCTATCACCTGCCAGACATTGAGGACAAGCCAGCGGAGAAACTCTGGGTGGGCGCTTACTCTCCGCTGGGTTTATAAACTTTGACTGCTTTAAAAAGAAAATAAGGGACTCAAATGTGAGAAAAAAAGCCAAGGAAATTATCAAAAGGTTGTTCCTTCAATGTTAAATAACGAAAGGAAATACTAAGCATGTAAAGGCAAACCTGGGTATATCTTTATTTTGATGATGTAATCTTAGCATATAGATTGGTTTCCGACCTAAGCGCATCGACTAGGAAGGGACCTGACAGTCTGTGATATTGGATATGGCTTCACTAATCTTTTGTGTATGTGGCTGGAGGAAAATAAGGCTGTAACATTACCCCGGTAGCCACGTTCGGTCAGGAAAAGATGGCTGATTCCTATCTGTGGTCAGAGTAGGAGCGAGACAGCGGTGTAGGTTGCCAAAATAGTCTGCCAGCTTGTGTTCGTCCACCACATTACAGCAGTGTCAGAAAATCTCTACAAAAACACACAACTACGACTTAAACATCTGACTCGAATTTCAAAAGAGCGGTGGCTTAAGTGTCCTTTATTCACGGCATTAAAGATTTTCATTCACACCAGAAATTCACCATGGTGGTGAGCTTCTTCTCTTCTGTTTCAACATGTAAATGTGTTAACATTATCGGGTGAGGCCTGTTTAAAGTCACGACCAGCTGTTGCTTCATAAAACTATTCAAAAAAATTGTCTCTGTGATACACAGAGACACATATGAAAAATAAACTCATACCATTTCAAAGCAGAAATTTCTTTTGCGTATATAATTGGATTACATAACACCAAACAGTAATACTAAGGAGTGTTAGCACTGCTATTAGTGGCGTGTAGCGGCTCATGGTGCTGGGTACTGACACCATACCTTCTGGGAGCTGTAATTACGTTAGGATTTTTCCATTGAACTCGTGACCTTTTATCAGCCATGGCTGTACATTAAAGGGCTTCATGGATTGGTTTTCTTAAAAAGCTGCCTGCACCTTCTGAGTTTCAAAATCATAGACAAACACAATGTAGTGAATAGGTGGAAAGTTGAAGGAAAATGATACATGGTTTTCAAAATGATGTGGCAAGTGTGGCACCTGTAAATAAAATGACATGTATAACAAATTAGAGAATATGCAAAACTCAGGTGTGAGAATCTGTTGATAGAACAACTTGATAAATCTGGTCTTCATGAAAGACAGTTATAAAGAAACTGCAGTAGAAAAAAGTTCTGCCGAAATTTAGCCAAAACCGATGCAGCAAACATACGGAAGATGGTGGATTGAGGACCAAAATGAACTTTTTGTTAAAAATTGTAAACATTTTGTATAGAAAACTATAAGTTTATATCCCTATGATCACACAATTCTCACACATGGTGGCGGAGGAGTCATGCTGTGAGGAGGCTATCTCTTACAGGGACAAGGAAGCTCTATGAAGTTGGTATGAGGAGTGATGGAGCTAAATACAGGGCAATCTGGGGCCTGCAACGTGGGAGGTTGCAGAAGGGTGTGATTCTGCTTAGAAAATATTTGTTTTATAACAAAGAAATCAATGTTTCAATGTTGTCAATATTATTTAAACCAGAAAGAAATCTACCATGTGAAACCTTCAGATAAGTACCAGTTGGAGTTATTCTTGATTTGTTATAGATTTTCAGTTTTAAAGGTTAGCACATCTTCACCAGCTGTAAAAAAGTTTGACACTTATATCCCAACCACCAGGGCAGACAAAACAAGGGGTCCATTACATACATTTAGGGCTTTTGGACTGAAAACGTTAAAGAACCATGCTATAGACTATTAGTTTAGTGGGTTTCCAACCCTTCAAATTTAAATGCATGCCACAATTTTCAGAATTTTTATTCATAATAATTCTTACAATGCACTATTTTCCTTCTACCTCCCCATTTTTTAAATCACAGCACGAAGGACAATAATGGATTTAATCAAAGGGATAATTCACTTCCATTATATTTTGAATACTGGATACAGAATCCAAATGGACAATATGCATTTAGTTACTCACAGTAGTCGCAAGGTTAGGCCAGCATTTGACACCTAACCCACCTGAAACCAGCAAACAGTGTTAAAGACTTAGTCAGCTGGTTTGTGGCAGGTGTCACACTGAAGAGGTTTTTTTTATTTTTTTCAAACTGCTACCAAAGCTGAGGGGCCCAAGCAGCTGATGCTTTATGATCTGGGTTGGCAGGCCTGGCACATTGTGAAGAAATATTGGACACTTTTAGAACAACTGACCACAGAACAGCCCGAAGAGACCTTTAGGTGTGACACCACTGCATTGTAGCTACAGCAAAGACAGACAGGAGTGACGATGTTGCATCAGGTGAAGTCTGCAGGAAATCCCAGTTTCTTGCTAATTTTGCAGACAACCCAGAATTTAAAGAACCAGTGCTTAAGTATTCTTTTCATTTGCTCTTTTTAGTTTGGAAATTTTGTTACCAGGGATATTTTATTTTAAGTCCTAAGGGTTCCTAACTGTACTCAGACTTTGATTATTTATACTTTTGCATTGTCAAGAATTAAAGGCTGTATAAAATGTCTTTTCAGTTATCTTTATTGATGTCCGATTTCTGTTAATGAAAACTGCTTTAAGCATATTACTGTTTACAGCAATTCATATTCTTAAGGCCAGTGCGTTTCAATATTGCTCACATTCATACACATTTTTGCATATTCAGCAGGAATAAATAAAAAATGTATCAGACACCAAAATCACAACTGAGCTTTTTAATAACAAATTTTGTGTTTTTTAACTGTTCACATATATGCGGGCTAAACTTCTCTATTTTGTAGAAGACCTGCTGCTAGTTTACACTTTAAACTTTGGCAGCTGGTTTTACCTTTTTCTTCAAAAGTGGAGCAATCCACTATCTCCCACCTCTGTATTCAAGATCAGACATCCTCCTTAAGTCCACAATATGCCAAAACCAAAGAAAATTTAAAGTCCCTTTCTCCTTTAATCAAATGTGATGTGCTATGGATGTTACATCCACTAAATTCAGTGTATCTTAGTGTGATTTAATGTGACAGGCAAAGACAAAGTGGAGCTTGTCGATGTATAAATTTATCTCAGTATCAAAGCAGCTGTTTTGAAGACATCAAGAAGACCAGCATTCATCTGAGAAGCAGCCATGAAGTTCACGCTAATTCTGGAGGAGAAGTAAAGTCAAACACCCCAGGAAGGAGAATTTGTTGACAGGAGGGCTATTAATTCAAATGAATTATAGCATATATACAGTTCGGCTTGAAAGTTCACATACCCTCCCATTAAAAAAAATAATTATTTCACACTTGTGAATCTGTTATGCTATTTTAAATAACACAAAACTGAAAATAGTCATAATAAATAATAAAAAGCAAGTTTTGTATATACATATATATATATATATATATATATATATTTAAAATCAATGTCATGGTTTAGAATTTTTATTTATTGTTAATTTTGTCAATTTCAATTTATATGACTGGCAGCTTTTTTTCTTTTTAATTTTTAATGTAAATGTATGCATACTACCAACTACAACTGCGCCTGTAAGATTGTCCTAGTAAAAGTACAGATCAAAATCCATTTGTGGATTTGTATCTGAAACACACAGCCCCAAAATTGTAACTATAGCTGCATTTTCTTATAAATTATTAACACTTTCCAGTACTTTAACCTTTTTGTATACCAGGCATCATTTTAATTCAATCTAAGGGCTATTTTGTGTGGGTAGATTCAATAAAATCCCTTTAAAACACACTGAGGTTTGTCAATACTTGTTATAAACAGTTTCGAAAACATTCTGGCTGTCAGAGCTGTTGCTCAGGGATGATATGTTCAAGTTTAAAAACCCAAGAGATGGTGCTTGTGTAAAACTGCTGTTAAAGCTGCAGCACAATGGATACAGCAGCTACATCAGCAAAGCAGTCTTCATGGAAATCAATCATGAGTCACACATGCATACAATTCTTTGTTAGAAGGGCAGCTCACAGTTAACTACAAATAGCCTCAAGCATGACACAGATATAAATCTTAGCACATAAATGTGGTCAGAACGGAGAAAAAACTGAGAGTTTAGGTAAATACTGTATTTAAAAAACTAAACAAAAAAAGTAATAAATATAATTGATGCTTTGAATCTGTTGTTAAAATACAACTCTGTTTTTATGAATGAGTATTGTTCAACCAAATTTGAACCTAATTTAAAAGTAGGCCAAATTGCAATTCAATTTAACATTTATTTGATTTGGAATTCCTGTACGTATCTTCTTATCAATATTATCTTTCGAAGGATTGTTTTATGCTATTCTATAAAAAAGAAAACACACAAATAGCATTTAACATTCTAGGTTGCTATAGAAAATTATCTTGTTTTTAAAAATTAGGAAGTCTATTTGAAAATGTAAAAGGAAGGCAAAGTTTAGCCTTAAAAATTTTCCATATAAATCCAACGTATATGTTTTTTTTAAAACAATGTACAAATACTTGTGTTGGTTGGCTTTTGCTGCTAAAGAAAAAAAAAAAAAAAAAAAGGGAAGAAAAAAAAAAAAGAGAAAATCTATCCGCTTGATTTTCCTCCAGTACTCCCAGAGGTCTCTCACCGGAGGAAAAACAACACATGCAGGAAGTGAGGCGGCATATTCGGAAAGCATTTAGCGGATCAATATGGCAGAAGCAGGAGAGGGGAAGCGAGGCAGACTCAGACGGAGCAGGAGAGGGAGAGACACCCAGAGCCCAGGGGAGAGGAGATCTCCCCTGGGGAACGCTCTGTGCGCTTTTCAAGAGTACTGTTACACATTTCACTCAGGCTCTGTAAGAACATCCAACTCAGCAGCTTTTCCTAACTGTCTGAGTTAAGCACACTTTAGGCTCCCCGGTGTGGGGAGAGGGAAGTAAATAAGTGCAGGATCTCCACACTGCCTTATAAAGGAGGAGGCTCGCTTTAAAATCTGATCACACCAAAAATGCAAGTGTTTAAGTAAATTAAACAAATTCAAAATATTTTTGTTGAGTTCCTCTGATTAAAACCTTAATTGGCAAAATAAATAGTTTAATTATCACAGTATTTCAGAAAGTATTCAGAACTGTTTTACAATTTATCAATAACAACCAAATACTTGTTTAATATGAATATGCAGTTTTCACATTAAAGAAATACAGTATATGCTTCTAAGTGAAGACTTTGTAAAAACACCTCTTGCTGCAATTACAGCTGAAAATGTTTGTCTTGCCAGGATTACAGCTTAGGTCCTAAGCCTTAGGAGATCAGAGCCTTTTTGCTGTAATGTTCAAAATAGCATATCACAACCAAATTTATTGTAAAGTTGTTTTTTTTGTCTCATATTTTTGGCTAGATATATACTTTACTCTTACTTATTCCTGTGCTTTGATCCCCTAGCTATCCCCTAGTAGCCCTGCCTCTATATCTATTGTCATTATCCTGCTGGAGGCCAAAGATCTCAATTTCTCATATTTAAGTCCATTTACAGTCATATCAGCTGTGGCCAACTGTCCCTGTGTCTGCTCAGGAAAAGCACCCCTGCAGCATGCTACTACTCCCTCTATGGAGGTGCTGTGTTTAGGATGATGTCTAATGTAACCCGAAGTTTACTCCGACTACTTATCGTTTCTGCTTCATCAAAGTGGGCCGTTTGGTAGTCCACTCTGGTCGCATTCAAGATCCCTTTATGCATTCAGACGGCCATACACCTATTTTTTTTTTTTTATTTGTTGTGTCCAGTTTTGCCAATATAACTCTGGTAATAGTCCGGTAATAGTCTGGTAATAGGTCCCAGAGCTAGCTGATAGCCCAATAGATTTGCTTTCACAAGCAGATGACTATTGCCATAAGGGTCTGCTTACAGTAATACTTGTATATTAAACTTTGTTGAAAGTTATTTAGGGAGTAAAATCGAGTACAACAGACATGTAGACAGAAAGGGAGGTGAGACAGAACGAGGGGATAAGATCTAAGGGGAGAGAGAAAGAGACAGAGAAAGACAGGAAAGAGTGCACGAAAAAATAAAAAATAAAACAAAACAGCAGAAATAGATTCACAGAAGATATACAGTAACTCCTAAACGTCTGCTTCCACACTATGAGATGTGAGGGACCGAAAACGGAGAGCATAACAGCAGAAAAAAAAAGACAACAGACAACTAAAGCAAAAAAAGCTTCAACAGCAGCAGGTATCCTTAGATATTCATTTGTGTTGAAGTCAATACCTATGGTCATTACACAATATTATTCAAGGTGGAATATACCTATAGCTGCAGCTTAGTATTAAATATAAGTGTGTATCTGTAAACATCTTGAACCAAACTCCCCTGGTATGTATACAAGGGCATGCTCATGTATAAAGGGTTTACATAGCTTCTTCAGAAGGATATTATGCTTAATAGCAGGTGTGAGTGGCCCCAGACTCATAGATTACCGTAATAAAGAGGAAATCCTTGCCCCAGATTCCCAAAGGAACCCCAGATCACTGGGACACAAGGAGGGAAGACATAGGGATGGCTGCACTCACCAGAGAAGGGAAGATAGAACCCTACCCCTATTCTGAAATATAATGGATCTGTTGTACTGTGTCTGAATCATGTTTGGCTCATGTGGTCTTTTAAAGTTAACTATTTTAATCTAAACTATAAATTACTTTCTTCTGCATTCTTGAGTTGTAAAGAGTAACTGCTTATAAGGTATTGTTTTTTTTTTCTTGCAAACAGTTATTCCAGTTATTCCACTTCTTTATAAAGTCAAGACTTGCGGTGTTGACTTTTATTAAACCTGAGCTGTGGATTTCTACAGCTGCTCCTAGGAGCACCTTTACGGCTTCTATAATAAATAATTTATACTTATGTCATGTTGTTTTCATTTTGTTGGCATGGATTAAACTAAGATATAATAAAGCACATCTGTCTGCAGCGTTCCATGGTTTTTATCATGCTTTTTTTCACAGATATTTTCTTGCCTACCCTCTGATGCCTTCATACTACAGCTGGATTTAAACTAGAATTAGATTATATTCAACTGGAATTAAAAATTCTGTTACTTTGAAGACAATATTTGAAATAAAATTTATTTAGGAAGATTTCTGTAAAAGGGTCTGAATACAGCTACACACAATACTTTTCATGTTTTTATTTTTCTAAATATGACATTTTCCTTTTATTTTGCAACTATGCACTATTTTGTGTTGATCTTTCTTTTAAAATTGTAGTTCTATGTATTAAAGTTAGTATTTATAATAGGGAAAATCTTGAAAAACTGCATCATAATCACTATTGCAAAGCAGAAAATCTATACAGCTAGAACTACAACCACTTTTGTAAATAATATTAGGCATGTTTGCACTACTAAGAAGCTGTTGTTTTTGAAGTTTCACTTAAATCAGATTAAATCGACTCACCTTCCTTCAGCATGCCAACTTTAAGACATTTCATGAAACGGCAAGCCTGGCAGGACTTCCGTCTCCTCTTGGTGATTTCACACTCATTGGTAGCTGGACAGCTGTATTCAATGTTTCCTATCAGAAAAAAGGAAAATAGTGCCTCAGAAACTTACGATTGTATTACATTGAATGTTATTTTCACATATTTATTTCCCTGATCAAAACAAGGAATCACTGAATGATTAAGGCTCTTGTATGAAAAGCTTTATCTACTATGCAAGTTTGTTTTGATGGGTCTAAGCTAACTATAAATGTATTTCCGATGCAATGTAATATATCTGAGCCATAAACGGCGATAAATTAAGCTTTGCTTAACTCCTCTTTTTCCTCCCTATAATCCCAACAGATCCTCTCTTCAGATTATATTTATCCCATGATTGGATGTATTAACACAACCCCATAAGACCAGGGATGTCTTTATGCTACCTAAAAAAAGGAAACCAGGTGTCGACCTGCCTCCTCCCTCCTTGGCTGTAAAACTCACATTGCCCCCCCATCACTCAAGGAGAGGGTGCCAACATTTGTCAGGATCCTTGGCATGAATAGTGCTGCTGGGGTCACAGGCACGGTTAGGGGTCCAGGGAACCATGCCAGGTTGTTGGCATAGATTGCTGCTGGATTTGGATTTGGAGCTAGGTGAAGTCTGTTAAACCAAGAGGCTTTAGTGAGTAAGGAAAATCCTGTTCACTCAAGCACTTGTGCAAAACCTTATATTGGGTAGCACCTCTACTGTATACTGTCACCTATTCAACAGATGTTTATTTTCTAAATGACGTTTATACTAATATGATGTAAAGTGTCCATGAAATAGAAGTGATTAAAATCAGATGATGCATTTATGTTTATAAGGTGTTAATTTCCACCTACTATATTAGGGATAGACCACGTTTACCACTTTACAAGCCTCAAAGCAGCAGGATTCATATCAGTCTAACACTAAAATGAGCTGCCTGTGACTAATGTTATTTATCATGCTAACACAGAACATTATTAAAACAACTCTAACGTGACACCTCAGACACAGATTATCCGGTTTAATGTATAAAGATGCATGGAACGACACACTTCACTGAACCCACAGACGTAAGTTTGGTTGTAGTTTTGACGCTCTGAGAGCAGATCTGTCGCCTCTGTCATTAGATAACAGCAGAGCTACAAGCTATTTCGGCAGATCCTGCTTAGTTTCTGTTAGAACAAGTTCATAGGGCTGAGTGTGTGTTACTTGATGTCTAAACTGTTTTATTTACTCTTTTCGAGTACATCCATCAACATACTCAATAGTATTTTATAGGAAAAACATATTTAAACAGAGCTGCGAATAACAGAGTTTAATAAGTAACAACGATTCAGGTGAAAAACATATTGGAATATTGAGATTAAATTTTTGATGTGGTATGCCAAACAAAGAGAGAGAAGATCTGAAAAATATGAGAATTCAGGTATAAAAACATAAAATAAAAATTTGAATTATGTGTGAAAAAATACTTATTTGTATTCATACTAAATATTTGTACAGAAGAATAGGAAAAGAAAATCCTGTTTATGTAAAAAATGTTTTCGCCCACACATTTCGTGTAGTTTTGAAATATTCATTTAAATTTTTGTCGTGTATATTCATTTTAAAAAGGTTACCATGAAAAACGAGAACCTGGAATGAGATCTACTGGTATAAAAAAGGTTTAAATGAATTGAAAATAAAGATCAATTCTTTATTTATATATTCTTGTTCAGTTGGATTAAGTTGTTTTTGGGTAGTGAAAGTGAGTTGCTGCACCGTGGGTTCTGTATAGAGTTAAATGACCTCTGTCTAAAAGCAGAGGCATACCCTCTTAGTTAATAAGGTCTTGCATCTACCTTTACTTTTCAAAGGACATTTCAACCACTCTAACATCCTTCCTTAACCTCTTTTATTTTGCCCCTAAATGCTGATATATTATTATGCCATGCTATTATCTACGCGCCCATCTCCACTCAAGCTGGACCTCTCCTTGTTCGCCTCCTTTACTGGGGCCGGGACCCCCGTCTCTGATTACCATTCCATTAAAGTGGCTTCTCCTTTCTGTGAATGACCATGTCCCCACCGTCACATGCCCCTCTGCGTTTATTTAGAGGACTCCTCCAAACGCATCCTATTTTTTTTCCACTGTCTCCCATCTCTGTTATTGCCACTGAAACACGTGCTTGAGCTTCTAATTGACCTCCGTCTGCTCTCACCCTTTGCTCATGGGCTTTGATGGGAGGTCCGAGGACAATATAGAGACAGCAGCTCTGTTCTGCTTTTTTGACTTTTCATCCAATGAAATTCCTTGCTCTTAATTACAGTTCCCCAACACTGATTGTTATTGACTGAAACTCCCGTGGCTCAGGACAAATGACGGATAGATTAAGCTCAGTACAAGCCTGTCCTCCACAAAGGAGAGCGGGAGGAAGAAACAGAAAAGGGGAAAACTTGGTCTAACTTTTTATTGTAAGTCTTTTAATAATGTTTTTATTTTTTAACTTGAAACAGCTGGAATTGGATTTAAATACAACAAAGGTGAAAACTTTCTGGAACTAAAACCTCTAAAGTTTACCCTTATACAACCAGTAATTAATTGCCAAATAACCAAAATTACGATTTAAGCAGCTGCAGATAGTTTTTGGCCAGAATGATAATTTTCTAAAAATCTTTTCCTTAAAGAAGATGACCCTTTAATTTTGTTAAAGATTTAAATGTTTTTTCTTATTCTGTCCGACTGTCTTTATTCTTTTATGAGGACCCCATACACTGATTCTTAGCAAAGACTGTCTACTCACTTGTTCTATCCCATTTTAATGCCAGTAGTCGTCTTCTTGATGGATTTAATTTAATATTTCAATATCCGAAAGCCGAGGCACATTTCCAAACATTATAAATAAGATTTGCATTTGCAAAACAATTGCATTTAAAAACCTAAAAACAACACGATTGAAAGAGTTGTAGTCTGGTTATACTGCCTGCTAATCCCTACTTTAGTCCCTTAAGCGTAGAACGGGGTTTGATAGCTTAATAGAGGAAGTTGTTAAAATTAAAGCGTACTTTTCCTCCGGCTAGTGTTTCGCCTCAATCAGAGCTGCCATGTTAAATTAAGGAAAATATGCAGCTAAACTAGGTAAGCTACAACCTTTGCTTGTAAGAAGTACACAAGCAACAGTAAGTATCTGGTGGCTTTTTTCTGAACACAAAAAAGTAATTTGTCAGATTTTTCTTTATTGCTTATTTGCAAGTCTGGTGTCCAGCAACGTGAGTAACCCGTCCTTGTTATCCACAATGCAAACACTACAACTAAACGTCCCCCTGAGGGAGGCTAATGACGGCTAAATTTGGAAACTGAATCACAGATTCCAATGTGGGCTTTAAGTATATAAAACTGAATTTGAGTTTAATTCAGTTTATGAGTCAAGTCTGTGTTTAACCATCTGTAGCTTTTAAATCTTTACCCTTTAGGTCAGACTTTAACTGGATTGTTCGCACTCAACAGGGAGTCTTTAATTCAAAACCTGAGATTTACGAAACCTCAACTCTGTTTGTAAGAAACACAATAAGAGCTTTAGTTGTAAAATGATACCTGGCACTTAGAAAAGCATGAAAAAAATTTAACAATTCAAACATTTACTAAATTATTCTGTGCTGTTACAAATATAACTATATATTTCTCTGCACATCTATATAAAGAAATTATGTTAATGCTCATACTTATCCTATATATTAACTGCCTCCTACAGTTAAGCATAATAGTGATAGTTTTTCATAGCAGTAAAGAGTGGGTTTTTATATCAATGGTATTATATTTTAACTAAACCTTTACCTTTGGTTTGCTGTACAGGAAAAGTCAAATAAAATTAGTGGTAGGGTATTCAAGATAATCAAAGATGAATTCAACTTATTACAGAAATGAAATAAGAATGCATTAATAACTAAAGATTGGTGGGAAATAAATTCTTTAAAAGTATTGAGTACTGCAAGTAAATTTAAAGAAATTGTTCGCTGTAGGATGACGATGTAAGATGAGGCTTTCAGACAGATATTTTCTTTAGCTGTTAACAGGCAGAATTTGTCTCTTTGAGGGAAATTCTGTGTTCCCATCAGCATACCTTCTATCTTAAACTGAAAATCAAATTAAACTGCTCTGGCCTCTTGATGCAGCTTTAAATTTGTGGTTTATGGTCAGGTGGTTGTCTTCACCAGTAAAGGTTATTCTCAGAGATGGCAAAAGTACTCACTTTCCGTACTTGAGTAAAAGTATAGATAATTGTGTTAAAAAATACTCTGGTAAAAGTGGAAGTACTGATTAAACTTCTTTACTCAAGTAAAAGTAACAAAGTACAGGCTTGTAAATTTACTTAAAGTATAAAAGTAAAAGTAGAAACCACTTTTTTCATGCCGTTGCCTACATTTTAAATGGATGTCTGCCAATAAGACTAGATCTCCATTGTGTTCATTTTCAATCATCTCGTCGTCCATTCTACTATGCTAACGCCACCGCCACCAAGCTGCAATGATTTGCCGCGAATGAATACCACCGAATCTGTCGATTCATCTTGTAGCGGTGCGTCAAATGCAACGTAGATTCACATCCAATTAGATTGAATTTGGTATTGATGACGTGAAAAATAATAACGGTAACTCCATTGAAATGATTCAAAACTAAAGTAACGAGCCAATTTTTTAAAATGTAAGGAGTAGAAAGTACAGATATTTGTGTAAAAATGTAAGGAGTAGAAGTAAAAAGTCGGCATAAACATAAGTAGTAAAGTAAAGTAAAAATATCAGAAAAATCTACTTGAGTACAGTAACGAAATATTTGTACTTCCCATCTCAGGTTATTCTTGGTCGGCTGTTGTTTCTTGAAGAGCTGTTGCTGGTTATAGAGTTTTTAGGAAATTGGAAATACTCTAATGGAGGGTACGAATTCATCCTTATGCATATTAATATTTGTTGCTTATAGGAAAAAGCTTGGCTTTTAGCTTCAGCTCAAGAGGTACTATTGCTTAGTAAAGGGATCAAAAATTAAAATGTCCACTATGTACCCCCCATACTGTGTAGGTAATTTAGCCTCCATATGACTGAATTGAATTGTACTGTATATTTCTGGAAAAACTTGTTGTTTCCAAAGAGCTCAAGAAAATATTTGTTGTGTATTTGTATTTAATCCCACTTCAGTTGTTCCCATTTTGGTCCACTTCCAGGTTTATCTTCAGGTGTTTGTTTAATGTGGATTCTGCAATTTGAAGGTTTTGAATTGGTTTATTATGCTTTGCTCTGTATTTCTGGTGTGATTTTCTTGTGAGCTCTCAACAGATAAACTTCTGAAGGCTAGGTATGTGGTGGTGCGATCAGTTTACAGTAAACACTGGATAAAGTCACTTTAACTCTACAAATCAGCTCAAAAGAGTGTAAGGTTACAAAGAGACGTTGAAAAATACCTTGTATCGTCCTTTTGAAAAAGGCTTTGCAGGCCTCACAAGAGGCGACCCCATAGTGATAGCCTGAGGCAATGTCACCGCACACCAGACACAGCCTCTTGGGAATGGCATTGAGCATGTACTCGCACTTAATTGGCGAGTCATCAGCCATGCTGCCGGAGCACTCCTCGTAACGACGTAGGCATGCACTGCCTCCACTGAGCATGCTGGGGTTGAACATGGGAGGTGAGTCTAGGGCATGGGAGCGTCCACCGGTGCCGTTAATGTAGCCGCCACTGGCGTCTGAGTTTCCGCTGGGACTGTGATGACTGCCAGTGTCTACAAGGGAGGAGGATGGACTGGAAGGCTCAGTTTTGACGTAAGAACCGCAGCTGGAGGGTAGGTGTCGGTCGTCAGTGGGCATTCTGGTCAGCAACCTGGACAAACAAACAGATAGAGGGATTTTCATTCATAAAAAGATTTAAAAAAAAAAAAAAAAAAACTTGTACTTAAATTTATTTTGGGTTATTTTCAAAATCTCAAAATAGAAAATTGCACTTGAATTTTTAATATATATATATATATATATATATATATATATATATATATATATATATATATATATATATATATATATATATATATATATATATATATATAAAAATACATATATATATAAAACTGCTTCCAAAACAACTCCTTAAGCTTATTCACGAATACCAAAAAGATATTTTCAAAAGAGCAGCTCAATGTGCAACACTAAACTGCTGTGAAAAAAACCCACTCCCATCATCAGTCCATCATCCTGTAAGAAATTCATCAGCTGGTTCATCTGAGTTTGATAGATTCCGTTACACAACCATCAACATGCTGGAATGCCAAGCAGTGCACCGACAGAGTCCATTCTTCTCAGGCTAAATGCTAACTAACGACCATGTCAACAGATGCTCCATACATCTTGAAAACAATGCCCACAACTGGCTGCCTGCCAGAGGCAAATGAATGAATGAATGAATGAAATCCTAGAAGCCTGTTAATGGACAGAGAGAGGTGTTACACTCAGCATTTGGGGGATTGTGGGTAATAGATGACCAAATCGATAGTCCTGGTTATTTTGCAAGCCAATGGTGCCAGATTACTGCTGCCTCGGATTGAAGCTCTGACCTGGAAAAACCTTTTTATTTTAAATCCTGTTAAGGGGTTTCTGCACATTTTTAAAACATTTTTAAATAATCGCAGATTTGACCCTTAAAATTCACTATTATCTACAGGTTCTGTTTTGTGAATTTCCCAAACATTTCTTTTCCATCATCTGCCCTTTTAAACCCCGTCACAGTTCATATTTTCTGTCAAAGCCCATTTAAGGATTTAGACCAGTGATGTTAGATCTTTTGTTTTGTTGCATTTATTTCCCAAGATTAAATCTTTTCATATAATTGATGTTTAGGAGTTACGACCTGATTTTAAGTGTAGAAGAAGATCTACTAAAGTTCTTGCAGCTCTGCTTACAATAGTTAAAGCTCCATTAGAACATGCCAGACATGTTTTAATTAATAACAATGTATGGTTTAGAATACGATGCAGTTAAAAACAATGATTATAAGATGTATTTTTTTAACATGTAGGTCTCACTCCAAGTGTGAATAAACATGTAAATCTGAATAAGCAAAATTAAAGTTTTTTATCCTCACATTCTTACAATAAGGCCGAGGGGACTCTATATAAGTAATTATCTACTATGAAAAAACTAAATGATTATAGTTAAATGTCTGGAAACCTTTTATTTATTGGCTAATATAGTTTTGAATGTTTATATTTAGTTAAATTTTAAATGTCATACAGAGGCCTGAGATTATTGCTACCAAAGAACATCTGGGTTGCATAGTTGAATCATACCTTTAATTAAGACCATAAGTTTGTATAATAACTCTTAAATAGATTTTCACATTTTTATTTATTCAAATTGAGCTATTGAGCCTGGAACTCCAACTGCTGTAAAAGTCTGTGTTATTTAGATAAAGATAATATCTAAAATAATTATTCTTACTCTCTATATTCAATCAAATCTATTAACAGAGTAATTCAATTTAATTCAATGAGCAGGATAGCGGAAGAGGATAAACTGGAATTTAGTAACAACATAAGCGAAAAATTATAAAAATTTTCTTAAAGTTTTATGCCACCTGCAAGTAAATCTTCAATATAACAGGAATAAAGTCTGAAAATAACCATCTGGATAGTAATTAACAACAGCCAGAGTTTTTTGCTCTATTAAACCCTGTGATGTTACATGCAGTTATCAACAGCAATCAACTGAATAGAAACAGATTTTACAAAAAAATGAGATATTCAGTGATAGTGTTGAGATCATTCAGTGATAAAACAAGGCCGTGTATTTGATAACGTTGTATTACCGCATCAGAAATGCCATCACAATTTACCGTCATAGTGGCTGCTGAACTACATTTGATCTCAAAACTGTAATACAAAGGACTTCTTGTATGTAACATTCAGCACATTGTTGTATTCATTCAGCATCATGCATTCATAATTCTCAATATAATAATATTTTAGTTAGCTGAAATCTGATGTACCTTTTAGAGATAAGATGCTAAAACTTCACAGTGATGCAGACAATATCATGATGGCTCTAAAAAGAGCATACATGGGCAGAAGCCTGAGATTTTGAGGCTCCACAAAGATTTTCTACCGCTAATAGATTTTGTTGTTTTTGAAGGAAAATGATTAAAGTCACATCAGGTAAGGCATTTTATATCTGATTGTTTACTTAAATCCTCTCAGCAATTTTTATGTCAATATATTGTCATTTTAAAGCATTAAAAAAACTTGGGTGGTGAGCAAAAACCGGTGCTAGCCAATGGGGCCACATCCCACTGAATCAAGAACTAATTGCTACAGATATCATCATTGTGATAATCAGAAGCTACAAATTTTCCTAATATTACAGATTTTTTGGTTAAGTAACGGTACATTATTTTCCTTCCTCTTTTATTTTTACCAAAGTACTCCAAAGAGGAGCCCTTTGTTTTAGATCTGGTGCTGATGGTTAGGGATGTCCTTTTCCACTAAGCATTAAGTCAGTAAGTCATAAAGCTCTGACAGCATGAAAGTTCTCTTAAGTGCTAACAGAGAAGGATGGAAAGAGGGATGGAGATAGCCTCCATCCTCAAGCCTGGATCGGCTCTATCGATCCTCCTGCTTCCTTCCTGTTTAAGACGAGGCATGAAAAAATAAACCCCTGCCTTACAGATCCCAGACATTCCTTATGCATTTTTAATCAGCCAGCACTGTTAACATAGTGCGAGATGGAGCGATACAACATTACATCTTCATTGTGAGGCCATTGTGGTTTATAAAAGATTCACAGCACTCCTGTTAAATCTTGTTGAAAATCAGCATGGGCTTACAGTCAGTTTGGAGGGCAGATTTTTTTCCCGTCAGAGGGAGGTGCAGAAAGCAGCATGGTAACAGTTAATACATCATCACAGCTAGATATGGGGGGGAATCCCTGCGGAATAGTACATTGTGGCGTTGGTAAAAAGTAGTTCATTCCACACTTAGCACACAGCAACGCTGGGGAGAGGTTTTTTTGTTACGTTTAATGGAAATTTCTAATGGGTCCTTTCAGATCTGTCCAAATGAAATAATGGCACGAACCACCGATTCGCGTAGACAGAAATAGGTACGTAGTTTCATTATTTGGTTTTCTTGCTCTTATTATATAGAGACAGTGAGTTCTCAAAGTGTAGCCTGACCCTCCTCGATGTGTCCCTTGGTAAAACACACACCATCTCAAACGCATTGCACCTAATATCTAATGGGTTAGTGTTTGCTCCGCTGTGCAGAAAAATGGTTCAAACAGAGCAGACAAGCAGGACTCATCAGACAGACGTGAAGGTCACCTGCCTTCTCTGTTCTGCTGCTGTGAGACAGTCCCACTGTGGATGCAGCAGACACGGGTTTCCATCTGTCCATCACACGGCAAGAATGAGACTTCCCTCCACATGGAAAACCACCAAGCCATCCAGACAGTTTAAAGTTAGCAACGCAAATCAGCTGTGACTTCTTTTTTAGCTTGAAACTCTAATATTTGCATATGACTCAATCCACTTTGAAAATTTGCTACCAGAATCAAACATGTATATCTGACAGAATTCTCAACATGCTTTTATTAAACAAATCTATTGTATACCAAGTAAGAGACGTATAAGTGGTAAACTTTGGGTTGAGTTGGTTGTAAGCGATGCAGTGTAAATCACTGAGGTGAACACTGAGCCTAACATGGAAGCACACAGAAGGACAGAGGCAAGGAGCCATGCATGAAATTAGTTCATTAATCTTTGTATGATAGGCCGTCCTTGTTTGGGGCAAACTCTATCAGCTTTAAAGTGAGTGCCCCGTACCGCAAAACACATAGATTAAGCTGTTAGTCCATCGTATCGTTGTGTCCAGGAAATGAATGGTCACTTCAGGGAAAAAACAGGAGACGCGTGATGTCTCGGGAGTTAAACGGGAGCAACAACACGAGAAGGGTGGCGTGGGTGTTCGCTCTAACAATCAAAGCAATCTAAAATTTCATGCCCAGAAATATAAAGGCAAAAAGGTCAAGTGAGATGATTCCCCCCCCCCCCCCCATTTTCATAAAAGACTTTAATTTTAATTTATGAGAAACTGACAGAGGTAAGATATAAACCATTAATAATATATATACAGTTTTAATTATAACACTATTTAAATGAATGAAAAACTCAAACTGCTAATGAGAAAAGCAGTAAACTGAACAAATCTGAATAATATACACATGGTCTTAAGATCAACAGAAAAAGGGGAACTGAACTACAGTTTAGTCTTTAAGTATATACAACCCAGGCATATGTCAATTTCAAATAGCTTTAATTCAATTAAGAGCTTTCAGCTTGATAGGAAAAAGAAAGAAAACATATAAAACATAATACAACTATTTAAAAAAGAAAAAAACAATATAAGATTCGTCTGTTTTTTTTTTATTTACAATAAAGTGGCTTTTTAAAAATTATTAATAAATTTAATAAACAGGGAGAAAAGTCTATTGAAAATGCAGATGTCAAATCCTTATCCTTGCTGAATAGTCCTTGGTACTGAGCTCCAAGTATTTGATGTTGGAAAGCCTGCCTGCCTTTACCCTGATCTTTAACTCGCTCCAGAGATTAAAGTCTGGATTTTGTCGGGGTCAGGAGATTAAAAAAAACAACATGAACCTCAAATATAACTTTAAGTAATTAACATTTTAATCATGCAATGTATTTAAAATATATAATGAATAAAATGTATGTTTTAAGTCATTTTCAGTGACTTTAGTATGTGGATTGGACCTCTTTGTTGCTTGTGAAGGATTGAAAGCGTGCTCCCATATTTGCAGAGTAAAAGTATATTTTCCTCAGACTCTTTGTAAAATTGGTCTCACAGTAGTCTGATCTGGAGCAGACAAAAGCGGTGGACACAGCTGAATGCATAATTTTCAGACCTCTGATCGCTGCACCATAATAAGGTTTTTATAGTGTTGTACGCTTTTAACATATCATTTCAACATCGTATTTTTAGTTTAATGCATGAGGATATTGTGGAGACTGCAGTGACACTTGTTGATGATTTATTTCAATAATCTAAAATTACATATTTATATGAATATCTAAAAGCAACAATTGGCAAAAACTGTTGTTTTTACACTGGCTGTAGATGTATCATGGTTACATCTTGTGTCAAATGTAACATCTTGATGTTATCATACAGAAAATATTTACTTTAGACTTTGTATGAATCTGCAGTACCTTGATGCACCAGGAAGTGTTTTCCTTTTTTGTATATGAAGGGTGCCAAATCGTGGCATTCTGACATTTTTGGAGGGAAAAATAAGTAATCCGTAATTTTGTTCTGCTGTAATTTTCACTTTCTAACTTAGTGTTCTCTTTCTAAGTTACTGAGCCCCAGTGGTGGGTTTATACCGCATTAGTGTACTTGGTTTAATTTTCTGCCACCCTAACGCAAACACATATGCAAGAACGCTTAGTACACAGAACTTTCAGCATCTGGCCTCTTCAATGTCACAGCCAAGAGGAGAGATTGCATAGATTTCCCTCATGGATGATGTCTCCTTACCTGGAGTATCAACCCCCCATCTACATACACATCCAACCACCTCGAGGAAATTGCTCTCTCTGCAAAGTCAAACACACCCCTAACTGCCTTTTAAAAAGAGACAGAAGACGGAGGTTGCAGGGGTGGTGGTGGTGGGATAAACGAGCAGAGACTTAAGCCGTCATTGGGAATCAGAGGAGGACCCATGTGGGACAGTTACGATATTGATTTCATAAATAAACAGAGATGGCCATCGATCCTAATGTTATTTTGCATTTCAATTACTGCCCAGAAACATAACCTTCAAATGTCTGCTTCTCCACAGTAATAACATCCACTGATAATCACAGCCGAGTCGTGTTCGGCACAAATTGGCTTTTCTCTCATCCCTCCTTCCCCTCCAGCTTTCTTTTTTTTTTTCTTGTTCTTCTCAAATGTGTAAATGACACAACTTTGCATTTGCCTAATGGTATTAGGGCATGGGCTGAATCTTAAGAGAAACCCTAGCTGATACAGTAAGCGCTCCGGTCAATTGACACAATGCAAATGAAGGTGGTGAAGAGGAATTAAGTTCACAATGTGAGACCTTGCGGAGCTACGATGAGGCCCATTAAATTAAACATCCCTCCTGAGTTACGCTTCATGATTAGATGAACCGCTTCATCTCTCCACTGTGTTTGTGTGCTAATTTCATTTGATCAATAAAACAAACTCCTTCTAAGAAGTCATCTTTGCTGCGTGTATGATTCAGGTTTGGACTGAAGAGTCGATGCAAAAAAGGAAGTGGGAGGGCATCTATCTACATCCTCATGAATTCAGAGTCCTTGACAAGCTGCCTAAAGGATGTATCTATATCAAGAGAGGGTCATGACATGTAATGAAGTTATTTCGCCTCTCATACCATCAGAGTGAACCAATAGAGCCTGGTTGTAGCTGCATGTTGAGCCATTAATAAACAGGATGGCCATGAAGAAAACCCAGCAAGAAGATTCTTTTTTTTAAATTTAACTTTATGGAAATTAAAATCGGTTAGAAAGCTTTAAGCAACATTTGGATAATTTTTTGTCCTTTTACAGAAGTCCTTCTCATAACAGTTTTCCAACAGCAGTTCCCAAATTCATCTAATTTAACATCACATTTTTTTCTTGTTTCTTTGTTCTCCGCATTATGCCAATATTTTGGTAAATGATATAAACTTTTTTAGCAACAATATAAAAGTCCGACATTTAGGGCTTTTAACTGCACTACTATAGTTATGCATTTTGTTTTATACGAATTGACTGGAAACATAAAACCTTTCTTAAAAAAATAATTACATTTTAAGACACCATTGTCATGGTTTCCTCTTTACCGTTTGAGTGTTTTTTATGAAGAAAAAAAACACTCTCTACATATTAGATTTAAAGTAATGAAGTAATCAAAATAGTTTTTAGTGATTCAACCAAAGTCCAAAGTTGCCTAATTAGGAATATGTGGTGATAGTTAAAGATTAGAGTGACTGTAAGGAGGCCTTCCAACCTAAGAGACCTGGAGCTCATTAATAAATATAAATCATCACAAATCCCAGAGGGAAATGACATTAATCTGGTCAACAGTTATTATTGAATGAATTGACTGCTGTTATACCATTACTAACTTTTTGAAAAATTAAAAGGACTGTAATATATACAATTGATTTAAAAGTTTTTTTTACTATTCTTTAAGAAATTTTAAGAAATGTTGTCTTTTTAGGAGCCCTTTAACTGTTATACAGCTTCCTGTCTCATAATGATGACTGTTGAGATATTGTTACAATACAGAGATTACAATATTTTATTTTCATGAATTTATAATTACACGTTTACTTCACTATAAAATGCATATAGTACAGATATTTGTTTAAATTTTTTTGAGCTTCTGTATTTACCAACCACAATTGCCTCACAGCAGCAAGCAAATTTCAAAAAAACATTTGTTAACTAATGCATTAGGTAAGTAAAGCGGTTATTAACCTGTCCAGCTAATTGGTGAAGAAGCAAGTAATAAAAAGACTAAACAACAGTTTCTTAACTTTTTCATTTAATCGATATATACATGTTATATACAAACTTTTTTTTCAGTTTATGATGGTTAGTGTTCATTGTTAACAGACACTGTCAGGTGTCGGCACAGTTAAATTTAGATCCCAGGTTAGTGCAAACACATAGGTATTATTGTGACTGTATGAACACATTTCAACGCTTACAATACCAGTTTGTGAGGAGGTAGCAAGTAAATAAAAAGAGCAGAGGGAAATTGTATGAGCAGAAAGAGATAGTAAAACTTTTCAGTAAAAAAAGAAACAACTTCTTTTTAACATGTAAGAATTTAGACTTTGAGTTGAAAATGGATAATCAAATTTACTGGTTTTGGTCAGACTTCAAATGAGCAAAAAACACATCTTTTTTTTTTTTATTCCCAGCAAACTCTTGTGCAATTTTTATTCTTTACTCCACTTGCTCTGCAAGTATTCTAATTTTAATTAAACAGAGAATAATTTGACAGCTGAAAATACGTTTAAACAACCAAAAAAGATTCTCCTTTTAAGTCGTGTTTGTGAAGAAATATGTTTGTTTACTTAGAGTAGCCCACAGTAGGTATGACAGCCGGACCGACTAACAGGCAGGTCGTCTTACCAAAAGTTCTCTAGTGAGATTAATGGTGCTCTCCAGAGCCGATCCGATCTGAGTACAGCTCTGTGTGTCGCCAGTCGTGCAGGTTTTCTGTTTGCAAACATAAGCAGCTACACCACATTCATGTCCAGATTGTGATAAATTGTGGGATGACATCAATTTCACACAAAGAGAGTAAGTTTAACTCCCTGATTTAGAGAAACAGTTGCATAAAGAAAAACACAACATAGATTATGCCACACACACAAACACACACAAAGTTGCTGCAGGTTAACACGGTTGTGTTATGTATATGCTTTCTTTCTTACTGAAAAGAAAGCATATACATAAGGAACATAAGATAAGTTTACTGCAAGATTATTTTGTCACATGTACATCAAATATAAGCATTAAAATCATATGTGACATTAAAAATAAGTGATACAATCTGTTAATATTGTATTAGTTAAAATTTCTCTTTTTCATGATTAGGTAAATTACACCTATTTTGACTTCACTAAAGAAATTAAATCCAACATTAGACATGAAAAACTAACTTTTTTATACTGTCTCTAATTAGTTCTTTTAATTTTTGGGAGAGTTGATGATAAAGATACTGTACCAGATGAGAGCAAAAAATGCTCTGTAAAACATGTATTTGGTATACTTTAATGATAAATAAATAATCAAAATGAATCTAAATAAACTCTTTAGAAAAAAGCAATGAAAAATTTCTAAATAGGAGGGCCTTTTGTAGATCTTATTTTTGACTTTCCAGGATGCTAAATTAAAACTAGTGCTTTAACAAAAAAACACAGTCAAATTTCGAGTCAAGATTATACTTTACATTGTTATTGCTATTGCTAAAGGGTGTACCTGAAAAGAAATCTTAATGACTTAGACTAAAAGTCATATCAGAAACCTCCAAAGCTTAAAAAAGTCTGTCAGATGTGTTCATTTTAAAGTTAAAAACTTTAGACTAATGAGCAACACATATCACTTTGGAAATGATGCCTTAATTTCTAACAAAGTATTATTTTATTTACCATAATTTTATTTAGATTGTTAATCAAAAATATAAATTTGCAAACAGACATTTCATCCTGACTTCTTGATGAGAGTGGAAATAAAATCCTAGTGGATGTGAAAGTTTTATTCATTTTTATTTTTTTATCCTAGTGTAAGGGTTATAGTCGCCTGCCCTAAGAGCATGTGTGCACCTGCAAAGGTTTGTAGGCTGTAAAATAATAGTAAAAATGCTCCGAAACCTTGGATCCTGGTGCAATTGTGCTTCCTGGACTCACTGCAAGCTTTGCTGCTGCAGCTGCACCGGACATCACTTGTCCCAAAACAAAAACTTTCTCAACTGTCAGAATGCTGAACTTTTGGACAAGATTCTTTACTTTCTTTCTCTCCTGTAAATAAAACTTTTTTTTTATGTATAAAGTGGTGAAAAGTGCTGCCAAAAGACAAGAGCAGAAGGATGAGTAAAGAAACGCACTCACTGGTTGTGGTAGCAGAGGGGGTCTGGGATGCACAGTTCAGAAACATCCATCAGTCAACATTAAGCATTCCAATTGTTGCAGGAAAAAACAACAAAAAATAGATGAAGAACAGGAAGAACAGCTGGAGCAAATGTAGAAGAGAAGATCAGCTCATCATATCTTCACAAATTAATTCTTAATTCTTCCTTTGTTGCGTATTTCACTCCTTCTTTCTTTCAACACTCTTAACAGTAATATATAAAAAGAAATAAAACCTTTTCCTTGGGTCAAAAAAACTCCAATCTGAAAAAGTGTTGAACACTTAGGATTGTTAAGGATGAGGAAAAAAAGAAGAAAAATGGGAAAAGGAAGTGCAAAGAAAGAAGAGAGTTCAAGAATTAAAGGTGACAAGAAGGATGGAGGGACACTGAGAATGAGAAGATAAAGAGGCAGAACGATGGAGAGCAGCAACAGAGAGAGGAGAAAGCCTGCTCTCTGGCTGAGTAAAGTGAGTGGGGAAATTGAGTCTCCATTGAAGACCATGGGGCTCTTTAAGACAGGGAAGGAGTGGTTTGGGTGTGCAGAGCTGAGCGTCATTGGTAGGTTTGGGGAAGGCTGTCCTGGAAACAGCCAATGGGAATGAAGGATTACAGGGCTGAGTTAGACTAATAGATAACCAGTCAGTGTCCATTCACAAGGGAGCAAAACATGGGCACCCCCCTT
This sequence comes from Cyprinodon tularosa, assembly GCF_016077235.1. Taxonomy (NCBI): domain Eukaryota; kingdom Metazoa; phylum Chordata; class Actinopteri; order Cyprinodontiformes; family Cyprinodontidae; genus Cyprinodon; species Cyprinodon tularosa. Next base: position 1,472,220 of record NW_024038896.1, on the reverse strand, counting down.
CAGCAGACAGACAGACAGACAGACAGACAGACAGACAGACAGACAGACAGACAGACAGACAGACAGACAGACAGACAGACAGACAGACAGACAGATAGATAGATAGATAGATAGATAGATAGATAGATAGATAGATAGATAGATAGATAGATAGATAGATAGATAGATAGATAGATAGATAGACATTGCAGAGATAAGCATGCTCACTAAGGTTGATTTACAGGTCTGTTTACTTGGCTTTTGAGGACTCAGAGAAAGCTTACAGAGTTAAACTGTTCCCTTTGGTCTTTTATCCTCTCCACCACAGGTCCGGCTTTTTCACCGCCTGCCCTCTTTTGAAGCAGCAACAGCTGCTTCCCACGGCACTTCTCCAATCTGTGCAGAGGGGAAAGAACCCCCCCCAAACTTGCAAGAGGCAGGATTCCCCAGTAAATAACTGTATAAACCTCTTCAGATGACAGCACAGAGCTTTTAGTGGATGTTTACAGCGCCTGAATGGTGCGACAGCCATCAGAGGGAAGCCAAAGCTCCATGGCCCAATCCTCACAACCCACTTTATCAACCCACATTTTCCTGATCGATGCAAAACCCATCACACGCTCTTATTGATTACGGTGTGCCCGTGTCACCAGAAGCCCGAGGACAGACTCTCTTTCCTTTCAGTCTTTTAAATAATAAAAAAAGGAATTATGATTTGAATGTTTTCTTTTCATGTCACTCCACATCAGAGTCACTAGACCAAAGGGTGATTGCTTTAATGACAAAGCTGTATAGTTTGAATTAAAAAAATGATCAATATTTTGGCATTCAGTGTACTTTCCTCTAGTGGAAAATGCAGAATATTCCTGCAGATCAGATTAAGACATCCAGACGTAATCAATAGTGGAGATGTGTTTATGTTTTTAATGAGGCAGAGCAGAGGGAAAATAAATAATGTTCAGGGGACATGTATGGCTTTATTTCAGGGCTGCTTATAGGAGCAGATCTTATTTATATACAAAATGCTGTTTTTTTAGATGAAATATAATATAAACTAAACTGGATCTTAGATTACTTTCTGAACTGGACATGGGAATATGTTTAAATGTAAAATTCAGCAATTTACCAACATTTTGAAATAAATAAATATGAAATAATGTTACCTTTAATCATTTAATCAAAAACAACCTCAGACAAATTACAACCTTTGCAAGAACAAAGGTTGTAATTTGAATTTGTTAAACAAAGCACCTTTTTTATTAAACAAATAAAAAAAAATATTAATCAAAATAACATTGCCTAAAAATAATAATATAAGAATAAAACCTAACCAAAAAACAACAAGACTAGGCTTCTGGTTCTTTTGCAAATCAATTTACTGGCCTTTATTTGTGTAACTGTTTTGCGGATATTTTTGGATTCTTCTTAACCTCTCAGCACATTAAAAACCAGATGCATGGGAGATCAGATGATGCATCTTTGCATTTGACAGCTGATTTACTGCGCTGGAAATGCACCTGTTGTTTATAGGAATAGTTACACTATATTCAGATCTGCATGCAAGCATAAATATGTTGATTACAAGTAACCACCATCTGCATGTGGAGGTTGTGGTTTGATGTCATTTTCATGTTTTTTCTTTTTTTCCGTGAAGTATTCCCTGGATCTCAGGTGTCTCTGAATGTTTGGAAGATGGTCTTAATTTAGAAAATAGCTGAACAAAGGAATTTAATTAGAGTAAAGCGCAAAAGAACCCTTGTGGAAAAGATTTAACAGGTCATGGAATACATAGATGTGGCTATAAATGTTTTAAACAATAATTAAATCTCATAAATTGATAAGAAATACCTACAAAAAAGACTGAGCTCCTGTTACCTAATGCTGCTGTTTTGGAAATGTACTTACCAGAAAAAGGGAAACGAAAAAGGAAATCTCTTTAATGCTGATCCAAATGCAGCTTTCTCCTTCCCTCTGAATGATGGCAGAAAATTTGACTGAAACAAAAAAAGTATTATTTAAAATGTTAAATTAAATGGAAAAATGCACAGTGTAACTACAACTTCGGGCAAATTTTATGATCATAGATTCATTTCTAGCAGCTTTATTTATTCTCAGATGGCTAAATACTTTTCTAACACAAAACTTTAATGTGTTAAAACAAAAAACAACACATTAAATTGCAAATTTGACGCAACCAAGACAAAGCTTTTTTCTGTTAAATGTAATAACAAAATAATGTTGACAAAGGATGGAATAAGGTGGCTTTAAACAACACCTTATTTTAGCCCTCGAAGGACTGTTCATCATCCTCCCTTACCTTCAGCCCAAACACCAGCCAGCCACTATTCTCCCCAGCACTGGTTCTCTCTCCCAAACTAGAAACAAGGGAGTACCACTAAATCCAACTGTCATTCAGATGCAGCTTTTAGATTAGATTTTTGTACTCTACAAACTGTTTCTGGAGAGTCGGTTGGACCAATAGGGTTGAAATAGAAGCCAAAGTTCTTGCTATTTTGATGTGTATATGTAAATATGTAAGCACAGTGAAGACACTGAAATGCACAGCAGTGAACTCCAGGGTGATGCTCACCAAATTGCCACGGACATCGTGTTCAGTGTGAATGCACTTTTAGAGGAGTATGATCTCATTATGGAAATTTTTAAATCTACACCCCAGTAGCTTATTCAGGTTGCAGCGACAGTGGCATCAGATGTAGGAGTTTGCCCTGAAATCGAAGGATTGACGGTTCAAGCCCGGCTCCGACTTTCAGTGTTGTTGTGTCCTTAGACAAGACACTTCACCTGCATTGTTTACTGATGGTGGTCAGAGGGCCCGGTGGCGCTGTGTATGGCAGCCTTGCTTCTGTCAGCGAGCCCCAGGGCAGCTGTGGCTACAATGTAGCTTGCCACCATCAGTGTGTGTGTGTGTGAATGGGTGAATGACTGAATGTAGTGTAAAACGCTTTGGTCAAATCTCCTGACTTCAAAAAGCGCTATATAAGTACAGGCCATTTATTGTTATTTTGGTGTTTTCATTCTAAACAAAGCTCTTCTGTGTATATTTACGAAGTACAGACTTGTGTCCTCCCAAAGTATGTTCTTGAGAAGAACACAGGAAATTGTGGACTCGGGAACAATGGGAGGACATAGCATAAATATGGGTCAATTGTACAGAAGCATACTCATGACATTACCACAAGCTCGGCTCGTCTGGAGCTGCGTTTCACCTCCTGTTAATAATAATCTCTAGATAATAATATATTCTCACGTTTTTCATTTACTTGGGGAATACTAATTGACACAGTCAGGTAAACACGAATGAAATGAACATTTTGCCAAATAAAACCAAAAAACTCTCCATGAGAGCCAGCAGTACTTCACACACAGCTATGCAGAGAAAGGGCTGAAATTAGCCCTGGCTGCGGTTAGCCTCGGATGTCATCTCAACATAGGAACTTTTTTAAAAATTACGCACCAAATTAGTGAATGGGCCATATAGTGACCCTTAAAAGTATAAAATTATCTTAAAACATACCTTTATAGAACAGCACGAACAGAAAAGAGAACTTTTAACTTATGCCCCCCCTCCTTGCAAAGCATTCCGGGATACATCTGCTCGTCTAGTGACAATGGACGATCACTACTTTTCAGTAATTAGGGCAGAAATTCGGACACAGCCAAAGGCAGGTACATCTGGATTTCAGGTTTAGATAACTTAGAGTTTTCAGTAAACCTGCTTTACCTGTGAAATGGGACTCAGGTTCACAGCTGGTACACACAAAAACAAAAAACAACAACAAAAAAGTTAGAATTTCAACTTGGAAAACCACATATTGCCAATCTAGTATGGCTGCGTAATGAGAGTTGCTGTTTTAATCTATCAACCAGAGAGACCCAAATGGGAAGCAGCCAACTTTTAGTACCTGTGCACAAAACAGGATTTTTCGTAGCATTTCTACTGTTCTTGTAGACCGCTTTGGCACATATTTTATCTTACGACGGCACAATTTTAAAATGGATTCCAGAGGGAAAGGATATAAAAACATCTGGGACTCTGCTGCCATGTATACCTTAAACACCAGATCTGCCTTGATGGGAACCTCTGAAATGTGGCAATCATCAGTAGAGATTAATGTGGCCTCTCAATGCATAACAAGTGTTGACCAGGTTAATGGTTTTAATTGTTCTCGAAAATCGGATTTAATGCACTAGTTAATCTTTCATACTTGGGCTGTTTTTAGTAGTTATTAAATTATATGCAACATTTAATCAGTTGGGCATGTTTAGTGGTTAACAGAAGAGGTGTTCCATCACTTTAAATATGCAATCCAAATACATAGAAATATTTTTCATCATTCCTAACATTGTTGTCATACAATCAATGAAGAATACAAGCATCCACAAGTAAAAATTAAAACACTATCCCCATTGAGTGGATTTCGCTGTGACTTCTTAGTTCTGAGTTATAATGTTAATGCAATGCTGTATGAAAACCATGGTATGAAAAATCTGGCAAAAACGCTGGCATATACATTGGATAAGTTATGGGTACGTCTTGTAGTTATTAGCATGCGGAAGTATGCTGAAACACACTGAAACATGCTGGCACACATCAACATATGGTAATAACCTCGTATGTCAGCATATGCCATACGTGGGGCATAAGTAACTGGTGAGTTTTCTGATCATCGACATACATTAAGTGTAAGTTACTATTTAGTCATGGCCTCTAGCTTATCCAAAACCATTGAGTAACTTGAGCAATAACTTATGTGTAACTTATCTCCAATGCATATCGACATATCTGATGTGTTCCAGACAACTGCTGAATGTGTTTCTAACTTACAGCTACTTTTTAATGGCATATTGGCAGCGTTTTGGTATAAAAGGGGGATCACAGGAGGAAACTCTTAGTTATCCTCCAGACGGCATCCGCATCATAGGGTGAGTGAGAAGGTGAGTGTGATGGATCCTCCCTGCGTTTACGCAGGGGGTAAACAGCAGCAAGGTTAATATGCCGATGAAAGACATCTTTTTATGCAGACCGGCGCCTCCAGGCGCATCGCTGCCCCCTCTTAGGACACTGGCTTGTGCATCATGGGTTATAAATTATGCTACGTTCAGACCCCACACTGCAGAAGCCGCAGAAGCAGCTAGTTTACATGAATCAAAAATGAAGCAACATGCGTGTTTAGGCTGGCGTTTATGATAAGTTCTGGACTAGTTATGAATACGTAGCCCCACGTAAAATAGCCCCACACGCCAGCAGCCAAAATCCTTTTTGCCTGCGAGTAGTCTAGCCTCGATCAATACCCCAGGCCCTAGAACTGGTGGGCCAATGAAAATGCAGAGATGTTTTATTTTTTTTGGGACGCAAAGCAGTCAGGGTTTTGAGGGCGGGACGACAAAGCTCCGCGACGCTGGAGAAAGCACAACAAGTTGCCATTTGACTCAGCTTTGGAATCATGTTTGGAAGGATTAGACTTGGGGTTTTCGTTGAAACATGAGCAGGAAGAGGCTCTACGCTCATTCATTTTTAAGAAGGACGTATTTGCCGTTTTACCGACAGGCTGTTTGTTTACACTCCCCTTTTCTGTCGTGCTACGTCACAGTTAGTTGCGCTCATTGGTCAGAGCGTTGGCCAATTTGAACAGACAGCGGTTTGAAAAACAACGGGTTGTTCTTATCAACAGTCTTCCGATGTCTCATTCATCGGGGCCAGACTCATCGGTCCGGGAACCCTGGCCTGTGGTAATAAAAAGTTACCGTAGAAAACATTAATCTTTGTAAAGAAAATAAATTATTATTAGAAATAAAAATATTCTCACCTGTATTTTGGTCTTATTTTTTTCTTTCAGTATTAAACATATTTATTCATTTTCATTTGTTTATTTTATTGAAATTATTGAGGAACAAATTTCTTGCCGTATAACATCTACTTCTTTTTCTTTAGAAAGGTTGTTTCTTTTTTTGTAAAAGAAATTTCTATTTACAAATAATTTACACAGATTGACAAAATGATAAAAATGGTGAAGTTAAACAAGTAAAAAGTAATGGAAATTTAAAGCCAGACACTGCAGGAATTCTATATATTCTAGAGGATGATCTTACAAAAGTGATTTTAAAAGTCCAACTCCACCCTTGCAAGCCTTTTAATCAACAATCTCTTGTGAAGCCTTTGTCAAGCTAACACAAGTGGCACAAAGACATGATTTACACACTTTGCTTTCACTGCCACACACTCGTTTGGCTCGTCTGCTGGAGGAGTGTGGAGAGGGATAATTGCTATAGCCACAGGGCTCCATTAATCAGCTGGGTGCATTTGTTGGGGTTTTGTTACGTTTCAACCCCCCCTCTGTCTCTCTCTTTCTGCTGGGCTATACTGTACAGGGAAGCCACCAGAAACTGGAGCAGTCTGTGTGGAGGACCGCTGCAATCTCATGCTGGGTTAATAAATGCTATTAACCCAGCATCTATCTCTTCTCTCTTAATTTCCCATTTCACCAAGGAGCGTTAAAACAAAACTACAAGAGCAGCAGAGTTAATCAGAGACGGTGGCAGGGCTGCGATGACTTGATTGAGAGAGCTGGACTCACTCAAAGAGGGAGAGGAATTGGTGTTTGGTCTTGTGGTGATATTTTCGAATATGTCATTGTCATGATCGGTTCTCTAATGGAGACCCAAAGATGCAGAACACCACTGACGGACACAGGATGAAAAGTTTAACAAGTTTATTTGCACAAGTACGTAATATGCAGATGACTGGTTTGGGCCTGGAATCTGGTTTCACCGGAGTCTGCGTGAGAGACAACACAGTTAACGACTGTTGACGGGGTTTTGGTTTCCAATGGTGCTCTGATAGTACCTTGAGGGTTCTTGAGGTTCTCCTTGGGAGAGTCACTGTTGGTTCTGGAGAAGGATGTGTTAGCAGAGTCCGTTAGCTGCTTCAGCGTCTCACGTCTTAATAGAACAGACCTTGGCTTGGGTTTCCTAGCTCTTGCCCAGAGCTGCTTAGAGGTAGACTGAGAATCTTCAGGGTTTGGCTCGGAGGGTCGGCTCGGCAGGTTAGCTCTTCCAGAGCTTTCACGGAGGAAGCACGAGTCACCTAGAGGCACAGAGACAAACGTTAGGATCTGACTCGGGATTAAGGTCATGGAAAAATCACTGAGATCAAGGCTTTAGCGCTGACCAACTGGGACAACACTGCGGCGTTGAGGTAAGGTCTGAAGGCAGCTTAAGTAGTGGATCCTCTGATGGTCTTGATGAGCTGCACCTGTGCAGGAGGCTACCTCAGAGGATCCACGGCGGACTCTGCTGGAGAAAAATGGTATCTTCTTCAGCTCCCAACAGTACCCCCCCCTCAACGACCGCCCCTTGGCGGTCCGGAGGAAGTGGAAGGACGGGAACGCTCGTACTCCTCGATCAGGGCAGGATCCAGGATGTACGAGCCTGGGACCCACTGACGATCTTCTGGTCCGTAGCCCTCCCAGTCGACGAGGTACTGCCAACCGCGACCTCGTCGACGGGAGTCTACAATACGGCGGACCGTGAAGGCTGGATGGCCATCGACTTCCAGGGCGGGTGGTGGGGAGTCGGATGGCGGGCACAAGGGGCTCGAGGAAACAGGCTTGATCTGGGAGACATGGAAGGTCGGATGGATTCGGAGGGAAGGAGGAAGTTGGAGACGGACAGCTGATGGGTTGATGACACGGGAGATTTTGAATGGGCCTATGAATCTCGGGGAATGTTTTCGAGACATCCCCTTGAGTCGAGAGAGAGAATCGGGCTTCACGTTCTTGGATCCGGTTCTGTAGGTGATAATGAGGTTGAATCTGGAGAAAAAGATGGACCACCTGGATTGGCGAGGGTTAGCTTGTTTGATTGACTGGATATGAGCCAGATTTTTGTGATCAGTCCACACAAGGACCGGATGCTCAGCTCCTTCCAGCCAATGCCTCCATTCCTCCAACGCCAGTTTGATTGCCAGGAGCTCACGATCACCCACATCGTAATTTTGTTCAGCAGAGGAGAGCTTACGGGAAAAATAGGCACAAGGGTGTATTCTTTGATCTGAGTCGTCTTTTTGGGAGAGAACAGCTCCAACACCGGAATCTGAAGCGTCCACCTCAAGGATGAATTGTCTCGAAGGATCAGGTTGAATTAGCACGGGTGCTCTGGAAAACATGGATTTCAATTTCTCGAATGCAGCTTGGGCCTCGGGAGTCCACTGAAAAACTCGTTTGGAAGAAGTTAGTGAGGTTAATGGCAGGGCGGTTTGGCTATAGTTCCTGATGAAGCGGCGATAGAAGTTAGCAAACCCTAAAAACCTCTGTAATTGCTTTCGATTCTCAGGTACTGGCCAATCTAGGACTGCCTTGATCTTGTCCTCAGAAGGTTTTACCTGGCCGCCCTCGAGCACAAACCCCAGAAAGGTGACTGAAGACTGATGAAATTCACATTTCTCGGCTTTCACGAACAGCTTATTCTCCAGTAGTCTCTGTAGAACGAGACGGACGTGTCTCTTGTGTTCATGGAGATCCTTGGAATAAATGAGAATGTCATCAATGTAAACAAACACAAAAACGTTGAGGAAATCTCTGAGAACATCATTCACAAGGGCTTGGAAACAGGCTGGGGCGTTAGTCAAACCAAAGGGCATCACCAGGTACTCAAACTGGCCCAAGGGTGTCTTAAAGGCTGTCTTCCATTCATCACCCTCTCGAATTCTGAGGAGGTGATAAGCATTTCTTAAATCCAGCTTAGTAAAGACAGTTGCACCCTGTACTGGTTCAAAAGCTGAGGCGAGAAGAGGCAGTGGGTATTTGTTTTTAATAGTTATTTGGTTCAAACCTCGATAGTCAATGCAGGGCCTCAGGGAACCATCCTTCTTGCCCACGAAGAAGAAACCGGCGCCCAGAGGAGAGGATGAAGGACGGATTATTCCAGCGGCCAATGATTCGTTGATGTATTTCTCCATAGTCTCTCTTTCTGGTTTGGAAATATTATACAGTCTGCTGCTTGGAAGAGGAGCACCGGGTAAAAGTTCTACGGCACAATCGTAGGGTCTATGTGGAGGTAGGGACGTCGCACTGACCTTACTGAAAACGGGGGCTAAGTCGTGATACTCAGAGGGAACTGAAGAAAGGTCAGGAGAGTCCATCTCCCCCCCACCTCTAGGAGGCCCCGCCATCGGGGCAGCAGAACGAAGGCATGTTTCGTGGCACATAGTAGACCATGATTCCAGGAGACGTTTGGTCCAATTTATGTGAGGGTTATGCTTCTCCAACCACTCGAATCCGAGGACCAGGGGGGAACATGCAGAAGGAAACACAAAAAAGGTGATAGTTTCTCTGTGGTTACCTGACAGAAGTAGCTCGAGGGGCTGGGTTTGGTGGGTAACACGATGGAGTCTCTTTCCGTCTATGGCAGACACACTGAGAGGCTGAGACAGGGGAATGGTTTTAATCTGAAGCTGCTGGACGAGCTCAGAGTCGATTAGATTGCGCTCACAGCCTGAGTCGATGAAGGCGGAGAAAGAGAGACTCTGGTTATTACAGAACAAGGTAGCTGGCAGCAAAAGTCGAGGAGATTTACTTGAATTTATATGGCCCGCCAGACTCCTCATATCCTCTGGCGGGCCCTGGCTTTTGATTTAGCCGGGCAGGAGGCGATAAAGTGACCACTCTCACCACAGTACATGCAAAGTTTTCCAAGAAAACGCCTTTGTCTCTCCTCAGGAGAAAGCCTAGTGTGTCCCACCTGCATAGGCTCATTATCCCTTTCGCCTGAATGAGAGGCCTGAACGGCAACGATAGAGTCTGTGGCTTAGATCTCTGTGTGGACATCTGCTCTGTAGGGGGAGAGAGAACAGCCATGTTATGAGTGGCAGAGGAAAAATTACTTTGCTTCTTGGAGGTGTTTCTGGCTCGAATTCTGTTATCTAATCTAATGGCGAGACGAATAAAATCGTCAAGGGAAGCTGGTTCATCGAGGGTAGCAAGTTCATCCTTGATTTGTTCATTTAAAGCCATGAAAAATGCTCCCTTTAGAGCGCTCTGGTTCCATCAGGAAGCTGCCGCTTTAACCCGGAAGTTGATTGAGAAATCAGCCACAGAAGAATTACCTTGTTTAAGGTTGAAAAGAGCTCTGGAATCGATCGTTTGGTCAGTCTCCTGGTTAAATACCTGGGAAAATTCAGCAATAAAGTCAGAAAAACGGCAATTTACACCGTCGTCGATGGCAAATCTTGCCTGAGCCCAATCTAAAGCTCTTCCTGTTAACTGAGAGAGGATGAACGATATCTTCTTGTGGTCTGAAGAAAAACAACTAGGAGAGTTCATAAAAATCAGCCGGCACTGGAATAAAAAACCCTTACAATCTTTCATGTTACCAGAGAATTTTTCTGGGAGACTAGGACGGAACTCTGATGACGTCACAGGTTGTGACCTCGGGGGAGGAACTGGACCCGGAAATGGTTGCTGTGCTGATGTAGCATTAGCGCCATTGAAGTAGTTAACGTAGCCTTGAATAGCTTGGTTCTGTCTTTCAATATGTGCATTCAACTCACGTAAGGCCTGGCTGAATCCTTGGATTTGAGCAGCCTGTTCGTCTAGCCGACGGAGATGGTGATCTGCTGGGCCTTGAGTTTGGCCGCAGTGTTCTGTCATGATCGGTTCTCTAATGGAGACCCAAAGATGCAGAACACCACTGACGGACACAGGATGAAAAGTTTAACAAGTTTATTTGCACAAGTACGTAATATGCAGATGACTGGTTTGGGCCTGGAATCTGGTTTCACCGGAGTCTGCGTGAGAGACAACACAGTTAACAACTGTTGACGGGGTTTTGGTTTCCAATGGTGCTCTGATAGTACCTTGAGGGTTCTTGAGGTTCTCCTTGGGAGAGTCACTGTTGGTTCTGGAGAAGGATGTGTTAGCAGAGTCCGTTAGCTGCTTCAGCGTCTCACGTCTTAATAGAACAGACCTTGGCTTGGGTTTCCTAGCTCTTGCCCAGAGCTGCTTAGAGGTAGACTGAGAATCTTCAGGGTTTGGCTCGGAGGGTCGGCTCGGCAGGTTAGCTCTTCCAGAGCTTTCACGGAGGAAGCACGAGTCACCTAGAGGCACAGAGACAAACGTTAGGATCTGACTCGGGATTAAGGTCATGGAAAAATCACTGAGATCAAGGCTTTAGCGCTGACCAACTGGGACAACACTGCGGCGTTGAGGTAAGGTCTGAAGGCAGCTTAAGTAGTGGATCCTCTGATGGTCTTGATGAGCTGCACCTGTGCAGGAGGCTCCCTCAGAGGATCCACGGCGGACTCTGCTGGAGAAAAATGGTATCTTCTCCAGCTCCCAACAGTCATTTTTTGCAGCACTGCAGTGAAATATATATATATATATATATATATATATATATATATATATATATATATATATATATATATATATATATATATACCAAAACACTTTGATGGGTCTTTTACACAGTTTATCTAATTCCAGACTCAATCATCCCAAGACTAAACATAAGAAAGTTACCTTCAATTGATTGATTGATACAACTTTTAGAAAATTGGATACAGGGAATAGAAACAAATTACATCTTTTTGTTTTTGTAAATATAACATCAATGCAGACCTAAAAAACTCTTAGATTAAATTTAGTGCTTTCCCTTATTTTTCAGTATAAGAGAAGCTCCAAACCTCAGACGAAGATGAAAAATGATTTCAGGGACTTCTGAGAACATAATATCTATGATATTATACAGTTGCAGGCATTCGCTTCACTGCATTCACTAACAGTTTGGTTAATCTTAATATCTAAATGACATATTTCTTATCTTGAAAGCTTTTCTGTAGCCTTTTGTTGGATATATGTTATCCTGAAAGCCAAAATGTGATTCTGACATCAACAGCAAGCCATCTCCTTTGTATTTAATCATATCAAAAATAAGCAAAATCGATTTCACCTCACAAGTCGAGCTTTAAATGGCTCACTGATACCAGTTGAATCTTTTCTTGCCTCGTTGACGGGGAGCGTCTGGACAGAGTCACCTTTAAAGCGAAAGCCAGGTGGTGTCTTTGCCATCCAGGAACATAATCAATACATTCATCTTAAGTTTATTTTAATATGGCAGCTGGTTAAAAAATATAGTAAATAAATATTGGCCTTTTTGGCACCAGCTTTTGTATATGTAGCATGGTTGCTGCTCCCAGCACTATAGAGAGAACAAGCAGCCCACAGAGAAATTTGTACCTTTCTCCAGATGTTTTTAGCATCTGGCATGCCTGAGTAAAATCTATAAGAACTCCCTAATTAAGGGGTTATACATTTCTCATAAAAATGTTGATAAAGAATAAAATGTAATTCTTTTATTGCTGCTGGACATTATGCAACATTAATGAGATAATTTACGGTTTGAAAAATTCTGAATTATGCACAAAAGTGTTTAAAACTAGGTGAAACCGTAACCACAGTGTGTTAGAGAGCAATGGATTAAGCTTCATATTTTTACTTGAATTAATCTGTATTAATAAAGGCACTATAGATTTATCTTTTTTATCAATCAACCTCCCTAAAGATAAAAGGATAAAAAACAAATTCGAAAGAATAACGTGCTTTCATTTTTTACAATTTCAGAGAAAATACATTTACAATTTATTTAGGATAGAGAATAAGAAGTGTTTCATGTGATTTAGAAGAATGTTGAATTTTCCCTTCACTATATAAGAAATAAAGGTTTTAACTTGCTAAAAACTGCACGGCTATGGCAGTGGAAAGATTATAAGTACTGTTCAGTTTGTATGATATAGGTTTTTATAGTTCACAGAAACGGCTACCTGAAGAAGGTAAGGCCAGTCCTTTCCAGACTTGTTTTTTTAATTTTGGTGATTTGCCAAAGAAACATAGAAAGCAAAAATACCTCCACTAGCCACTGCATTGTTTTCCAAAATAGTTGCATGGTGAAATTCTTTATTTAATAGTTCTGTTCAAACTGAATGTCTCCCCACTGCAGCTCTGCTTTATGTATAATCTGCATGTCTATTTGTTGATAATGATCTATGTTGTTATCTGAAAAAATTCAAAACACGCAGCTTTAGCCTGCATAGGCTTACATCACTAAAGTACGTGTTTATCAAGCTGCAAACAATTTCCATTTAAGAAATGGTCCCATCTTCTGGGACAAAGATGTTTTATGGAAGTAAGGACAAATCGCAACTAAAATACAAGTTGTGAGGCCACATATTTCCCTTAAAAATTAAAAATCTTCATTTATATTTCCTCTCTGCATCTCTGTAAGTATAAAAAAGCTTGAATTGTTTTGGTATTTAAAAAAACAGGGAACAGTGGGGTGGTCGCATCGTTACCCTGCAGCAGGTAGAGCCTGCATCTAAATCTTTTCCATTGGGTGTTTCAAGTTTAAATCTCTGCATTCTTTCTGGGAAATCTACCCCTCCAACAACATCCATGTTTGGTCAATTTACGTCTCTAAATTTAGCTTTGGTTTTGTGTGCGTGTATTGTTGTTTTTCACGTATGTCTTTATGTCAGATGATCAACCTGAGAGCATTTTATTGCACACCATCTGGTAGCTAGTATCGTTGCATCACAGCTCAAATGATTAAATCCCCATTCTCATCTGATTCTCAATCCACTCACCTCGATAAATAAATAATAGAATAAAAAGATCTCAAATCCCTTTTTTTTTTTTTTTTCGAATGAAAGATTGCACGGATTTCTCAAGATTTGGTTCCTTCTGATTTTAAGCCCTGAACAAAGTGAATCCGATTTTGCATCTAATCAGACAGAAAATGATTTTGGACGAGGTTGAGGTGTTTAGCACTTATTAAGTCTTAATATGTAAAGTGAAATGTCAGGTATAAAACCTGTTGACCAGCATTTGGCAAACGACAAGGCAATACAAATGAAAGGATGAATGTTCTGTTTTCTTATTTTTTCTCTCTCTCTTTTAATGCCAGTGATACCAATGAGATATGAAATCACAGAGGTGATCAAGATGAATTCAAACAATCAGTGAAAGAAATGGAAGAAAAAAAAAACAGAATCAGAGTAGAACCTAATTCTCTTCTTCTGGAAAAAGTGACTGTATTTCAGACTTGGCTCCTATAAGAGCCGGGGATGACTTTCATTTAGCCTCACCTCTCCATCCAGCTGGGGTCACCCCTGTTGGTATAGCAAGCACAGCACTCACATTGCTCCACCATGCGCACAGATTGCTTACAAGAGCCGCCTGGAACCCTTCATATTTCCCAGTCAGCATTTTTTGCTGGATAATTTTGGCAGCCTTTAAGGATATCGCTGCCTTAATAGAGGATAAAAATAAACGGGTGCTGGAAGAGCTATATCAGGCTTTATAATCTTGTATTCTACACTGTGAGGAGCTAAACGTCTGGCTGCGGCTGTGTTCAATGGGATTAAACTTTTCCCTGAGCTGATTTTAAAAGAGGACAATTTCTGCTATTTTTAAAACAAGGGGGTTCTACGCTGAGAATATTTTAAATAAAAATAAAATAAGAACGCATCAGAATTATTTTGACTTGTATCCACCGAGATATCAGCAGGTTGGTGTCTTAGATGTTTGTTAGGTTCAGTTTTTATTCATAAAGGTGTAAAGGCAAAATAAAGGAGGAGAATAATACCTTTCTTAGATTATTGTTATAATTCAGACAGACATCTATTTGCAATGCTAAGGATTTTTTTTTTTATGTTTGCTTAATTCAAGGTTGTCAGCTTTATTTGCTCAAATTTAGATAATACACGCATAATCCAACAGATTATTCATTATATATTATTGTCAGAATATTTGAATGGGTTTTTTTTTTTAAATGCTTCTTACTGTTTATTTCAGGTGCATGCATAATTAATAACACTAGAAATGTTTTAAATAGATTGTTTAAGATTATTAGCTGTGGAGTTGTTAAGCTTATTTCTGTGTCTTCATTTTTCCCTCTTGGTTTTGCATGTTAAGCTGCTTGCGTTTTACTTAAAACATTATAGATTAGTTCATTCGGGTATATTCTGTTTTATGAGTGTTTGTTAGTTCCCCCCCAGAGTTTCCATCTGGCTGCCTCTGTTAATTATTCTCTTCCTCCCTCAGCCCCTTACCTTAATTCTCATCAGCTGTTTCTTATTCTCACCTGATTATTCTTACCTGCCCTCCAGGCCTTTTCTCCTCCCTCTCCAATGTATATAAGCTGCCTGTTTCTGCTCTTGTTACTGGATCCTTCCAATTGACTGCTTGTCTATCTGGTATTCAGGGTTTTTTTTGTCTTCTGTTTCCTCGCCTGATTCTCTACCCATGTTTTGTGCCGATTTATTTGACCATCAAACTCAGAGTGCAGAGCACAAGCTCATGTATGTTTTTTGGTCCAGCAAACACCCTGCAATCCATGGCAGACACAGGAAAAGATAGAATGCTATCTTGATAAGTTAAATAACATTTGAGTACTAAAACAATAAGTTTATAGTGTTTATACCTTTTTAGCTTTTCTTGTGCATACAGTAGGAAGAGGGATGCAACATCTCACCCTCCTACCTCAGATTAAAAAAAGAAAAAAACAAAAATGTAGATTTGAAATTCATGCATGGCCTCTTACTGTAGCAACAGAGATTATGGATAAAGTAAACATTTGATCTACAAAAAAACTCTTAGGTAGGAAACAGGAATTAGCAATTAAAAAGTAAAGTACACAAAAACATGACTGAATTCCTTTAATAAAAATAAAAAAAGTCATTCTGTTAGAAACACTGGTTTCATCACGTTAATAAAATAATCTAAATCTTTGATTTAACTAAAATTGAGGAACTTGTTTGTAATGCAGAGTAAATCAGGTAACCAAAGTCTTTATTTTAAACCTGTTTTACTATTTTATGTGTCCATGGTTACTACAAAAACATCTGCAAAAAATAGTAAAAGAATAAAGCCTTCAACATTTCTGTCCGTAATTTTAACCTTGAAAATTTTCGTGTTTTTTTTTATATTTGAATCAAACAAAGTAGAGGGTCTGTTTTTTCTTCTTTCTCTTAAATCAATAAAGTTTAACATTAGAATGAAGGATTTTATTGTGCTTTGACCCAAACGACTATGCTGTGCTGTTAAAATAAGAACTGCAGATTCATTCAGTGTAGTTACACCTTCACCACTAAAACACATATTGGTTATATGGAGAAAGGTGAGTCTTCTACAATCACTACATAGATGGATTAGAAAGATTAGACTGTTCTGGTAACACAGAGGTCTTATTATCTTAAATTACAGTTTTTGTCAAAATAACTCTTTTACAGTGGTTAATTAAAGGAAGATGGGGTGTGATGGGGAGAACGTCCTATTTTTTCATAGTGCGCTTATTTGTTTTTTCTCCAAACTATTGAGATTTCTTTGGAACTCTTCTTCCCGACTCTACAAATTTTTACATTAACAAAAACTTGACCTGGAGATTTTTCCCTCACTGCTTTTTTCTATAGAGGACATTGTATTATGTAGTGATGCCAGAGTTATGTGTTCATCTGTCATGAAAATTGAAATGATAACTAAGCTACAAGACAAAAAAATAAAAAAATAAATAAAAATGAAAATAAGGTGATTTATGCCTTTTAAAAACCATTTTCCTTTCTGTTTACAGTTTTTAGGTATAAGAATTTATACAACTTATTTTTATGCACATTGAGTAGGTGAGGAAAATAAACACACTATCACACTGTGTTTACACTTTTTCCCCACCCCAGACATAGCTCAAACCAGCCTTCAGTTATTTAGTATAAAATGGAAAAAGGGATAAAATGATAAAAATGTTTCCTTACTTTGGCAAGAAACTGTGACAAAAAATGATTTTTAACATTTTCAAGAAATGGTGACTAAAGGAATGTATTTGTTAAGATTTGCTTTAATCCCCAGTTTAAATGTGTGACCCAATTAAAAGACGACTTAAATGAAAGTTAGAAGTAAATTCCTTAAAATATTTAGTTATATATTTATATTTGCTACTTTTTGACAAATCGGACTGACAGCATCATATGGTAGTTACCACAGCTCAAGAGATGGTAAAGTCAACTTAATGGGCACATGATGTAGAACCCGATTCTTTAACACTTATTTTCCATATACTTATTGACCACAGTAAGTAATATGGAGATTATAACTGCCTACATTTGTACGTTTTCTTAAGTCCAGGCCTTTAATTAGAGGATCAACCTCTTCCCTTTTTGACCCATAATTCAGGGATTTGTACTGCAGTGTTCATTGCCTCACCTGACTTGCTCTCATAAAGCTTTAAACCAAACCAAACCACTTAATTCAATTAGCGCCAATGCTTTAAAAACCCACAAGGGGGTCGGGTAACACTGTTAGAAACTTGAAAAGTTAGGAAAAATAAGCTTGAGGAAGTTCTCACTACCTGGGAAAGAAGTATGCTCCTCAAGGCTTTCTTATACCGTATGATAGTAAAAGCTTCACTCTTCTGGGCCTTGTTGCGCCTTTGTGAGCTCAAATGCTGGATTTTAGTTTGTGCTCTTCCCAGGAGGACCTGAGCTTTGCAGAAGTTAGAGGAGGGTTATGTGAAGTTCAGTAGAAGTGTTTTCACTCAGCCAACTTTTTAATAAAAGACAGGAATACGGATCGAGATATTCCACAGAAGCATGTTCGTAAGGGAGAGGATTGGGAGTTGTTGAAGAATACAGAGGTTTTGTCAAAAGTAAAATAGCATCCTGTGGGTTTTACCTTACAGAATTAAGAGAAAGAAGCAAATGTCATGCCAGCAGCTGAAGAAAATATGTCTGTGTTTAAGGCTTTGCAGTTAGAACTCTGGCCTGTAAGGCCTCCACCTCAGTCTTGTTTCCTGCACCCTTCCCCCTTCACCGACATTCACCCACATTAATTCTATAATTGTGCCTTCCTCTCATTTTCCCCCTCGTTATGCATTTAATGTTTCCAATTTGCCATCATCACAGAAAAACGCCACAAGAAGCCATAAATTCTTTTCTAATTCAAAATAATTAGGATTACACGGATCAGTGGTTTTCAATCAGCGAGATCATCGCAATGATAGATGGTAGGATAACTGGTCATTGGCGAGACATAAATATTGTGTCGTTCAATTAATCTGGTCTAATGAGGTGTCAAAGCTGCCACTCATCCATCAAATACAATTAGGAATAAACACATATGCATGGAGATGGGTAATTAATAATTAGCAAAGCAAAGAAATCCGTATTGGTTTCAGCAGCCACATCCACAAAGCAAATTACCACAACTCTTTCTTCAACTGAATGAGAAGATGCCACGCCAAAGGAATTTGAATCAGATCTTTATAACACTTTTTTCTCTTATTGTTCTGTTCCCCAGGTCTATGCCTCAAAATGTATGTATAAAAAATCTCCTATAAACTTTTAATAACAGAGTCCAGGAATACTACTTTTTAAAATTATATTATTAATAATAATTAAAAACATACAAATTTACAAGATCTAAAAATAAAGACTTTACATGTGTACCTGTTCAAAATCACATGTGAATGTACTTTTACATTACATGCGTAATTCAATTTTTACATGCTGAAATCAGATTAGGGCTGCAACTAATGATTATTTTGCAAATTGATTATATTTTTAATAATCTGATAGCAAAAGGTTCTTTAAAGAAGACTTTTCCACTTGAGGAGAGCATATTGCTGGAAGAAAAAGATTTTTATCATAAATGTAAAATGTTTACATATTTTTTTTTACAACTTTGATATAATTGCTGCTCAAGGTGGGTTGCTCAGACAAAGGCATGTTTTACAGTCTCTAAACTCAAGTTAACGACTGATCGATTACTAAATTAGATGACGATTATTTCAAAAATTGATTAATCATGATTAATCCGATTAAATGTTTTAGCCCTAAATCAGATATACATTTGAAACAGATGTAAAACATGTGTTACACGTTAGAAACATGGTTTAAAAAAACGTAATGCCCATATGAAGCCCACAGTTTAGAAACACATACAATTACTTGTAAATCCCCTTTGAAACCCTTATTGTTAAAACTCCTGTAAAATGTGAAACACATGAGGAAACATGTTCAATTATCAGCAACTTTTAAATGTTGGTTCTAAATTCATTCTGTGAGGTTAAAGCACTTATGCAGGTGCTGTCCAACCTTTTTGCAACAAGGCACAAAAATCTTATGTTAAAGCACTTATGAGGTGTGTGTTTGTATGGAGGGTAGTTGGTAAAAAAACAAAAACACCACAAATGTTAATGTTTGTTTTTGTCTCTTTTCAGGATATGACACAGCCTTTTTTATTTTATAAAATTTAATAAATAGGCATGTCCGACTTAGTTTTTTAATTCGTTGAATGTCTGTAGTCACTTTTGTAATTACCGTAAACAGATTTGAAAGCAAAACTTATATAATGAAATTGAAATAATAATAGTTTAAATGTTTATATTATCTTAATTTAGCTTTTTTTTAACCTAGTTTTTCCTTATTTGTTCATGAGACTGAGATTCATGTTCTTGTTCAATGTTGCGCTGGGCGACGTAGGTATTTTAATCATATGCGATTTGTAAAAATTTGGAACACACAGTCTAAATCTCAAATGTGTAAAGTTGTTTTAATCGTCTGTATGATAACAAGAGAAATACATAAAACCCATACATTTTTCACTTTTTTGACAGTGAAACATACAAGATGTTTTGAAGTTTTGAACAGGTTATTCTAATAGTTAAACACCAAGAAAAATTTATTATTTATGACACACTGAAGAGTGGACTGTATGTAATATGAGTTTCAATTTTTGCACAGTCTGGCCTGAATATTTAAAGAAGACATATAAAGGATTGATCTAAATCTTTAGGGGTAACAAATATTGTGATTGTATAATTATGGTAAAAATTCATGCTGCTGTGTAAACTGATAGGATATTTTAGGTTAGTTGTAGGGAGCTCAAGCAGTATAAAAAATAACATCATCACTATCTATGTTCTTGCATGTAATGGAAACCTTATTTAATCCCAGCAGTCATATCAGCAAAAAAAAAAAAATAATAATAATAATAATACAGGTTAAAGGCATATATTAAGTTAATCAGCAGAGGAATTCCTGATAAAAGTGTGATTCCTTTGCGTGAATGTGTTTTAGCTGTTGCCTCCTCAGAAAAAAATGGATATATCATTGTTTTTCATCATAACATTTCCACATGTAAGGAAACTGGACTTGACACATCTCCCATGCTTCTACATAGAATCATGTCAAAACACTGGAGATGTAGCCAGAAAATCTATTTGTAGTTCTGCAAAAAAAAAAAAGATCTGGCTACCAAAGGATGTAGATTTCAAAAGAAAAAATAATTAAGAACATTTATACCCTGCTGTTGAAGATTCTCAGTCATCCAGGTCAAAGTCATTCCAAAAAAGTTTAAAACAGTGTTAACCATTGGACTTTGTTGTCAACATTTTGCTTCCCATCCAGATAGTTTTTTCATTTCAAAATGTGTCAGGGTTAGTTGAGGTTTGAGGACCCAAACGCAGAGGCAGAGAGGCTGAGGAGATCTCTTGCAGTTTAATGGGGCAAAAAGTAAACAAAGGCAGGAATGCAAAAATCCAACTAATAATCAAAAGCAAACCATAACTATGGAGACATCTGGGGAAACCAAACACGAGAAACCAGGGAGAGATGAGGTATGTGGACAACAGCATGGGAGGACAGCAAAGACAAGGAACCAACAAAGAGTGAGAGCAGAGGGAGAGCATATATAACAGACAGAGACAAAGGGAGGGCTAACGAGCAGACAAGGAGCAGGTGTGAGAGGAGATAATGAGGGAGCCAAGGGGAAAGGAACACACACACAAGAGGGCAATAGAGGACAACAGAAAAACATGAGAACTAACATAAATCTAGAAATTACAACAAAACTGGAATTAAACCAATAAAACTAGAAAACAAGGAGCAAAGTAAAGAACAACAGAAACAAGACCATGACAAAATGCAAAATGTCTGGATTAGCTTTGAGTTCCATGCTTTGTATATTAGATGAATAAAGCCTTTTTATTGCTTAGCATACATGCGAATTGAACCGGGAGAACAGGTCCACCCCTTAGTAATGGGGAGTCGTTGAGGACTTTGTTAACCTGCAATACCTGATACTGGCCTATGCCGCTGAAAAGGGGAGCCGTTAGGGTCATTGTTGGCCTGGCTGATGAGGCGAGATGTCTTTGCCCCCCCCCCGCATGATGATGAGGATTCAGATAATAGCTGGGAGGAATCAGCTCTATCGCTTTGTTGTGGATTTTTGAGAGCTGAAATCTGAGTCCATCCCCTATTTTTAAGGTTGGTTTTTCTCCCTTAACATAAATGGCTTCCTTCACACCCCTTTCAAACCACCTGTCTTCTTTGTCCAAAATGTGAACATTCTGGTCCTCAAATCAATGTCTTTACCATAAGGTTTAGATGGACTGCCGAGTCTTGTCCGGAGGAGGTAGCCTGTCATGTTGAGCCATGCATCTGTGGAGAAATTATTTAGTTTCTGCAATATAACGTTTACACCCATTCTAAACACCATGCTTTTTATAGAGGTGCTATTATTAATAGACAATGTTGTTTCCTCAACCAGGATCAAGAAATGTGTTCATTCTGGGTCTAGGGAGTGTCATCAACACTTTGTCTTTGTACCTCTCTAAATCCCAAAAGGCTCATTGTCCTAAAAACATTTGATGTAGTTTGTTTATTTTTCCTTCCATTTTCAGGGGCCAGTCAAGCCTCCTAATATACTTTAAATATTGCTGCAGCATCTACAGCATAGGAGGAAATGTCAAAAGTTTTTATCAGTGTCTGTGACACAAATATAGAAATATCTTTGACCCAAACTTGTTAACTTTGAGGAAGAGGATCTGTCTCACTTTACGCTTCAGGAACTCCAAAGTTGACAGCTGTCAAACACAAGTAGAGAGGCATTGTGACACATGACTAGTAAACGTTTCACCTCCAAACTTCTCATTATACTTTCCAAAAGAAAAATGCTCTAATAGAGGTTTCCCATCAAAGAACTTCAGGATCTTAAACGGGGATAGTTTTATAGAGGTTTTAAAATCTTTAAATAACCAGTTTTGTTTTTTACAGCACATTAGCACATTTTACATCATTCCTGACTCTCATTGGTTTTTAATTTTATTCATCTAATTTTTTTCTTGTTTTTGTGAACAATAGTCATGTATAAAGAGATCGCTTAACAACACAAATACAGTAGTTACCCTTCAGTCCTTGTGAGTAAGGGCTTTAAAATCCCAGTAGTTTATTAAGATTATTTTAAACAAATAGCATTTATTCTGGTCAGATAATCGTTTATCAGCAACAGCAGCTGGAAAATTGGAGTAAAGTGCTTTATAGAGCGAGATTGGCTCACAGCAGCAGTGTTGAAGGAGCAAAAAGTAGGACATTTAATACAAATTTGACCAAAATTATTCTCGTTTGTGACGTGGGATTAAAGTAACTTTCACTATAATCAATCAGTTTTCTATGTTAACAATGTCTTAATCCAGGTTTTCTCCTTTTAAACCTAAAGGTATGAAGTGAGACTGCTTTAATGAATTATGTAGAAATGTTTACTTCCTGGTTCCAAAGCTTTCATAATTTCTGATGAATTTTTTTGTATCTATACAAGGGATATAAGATGTAGTGCCAGGCTAAGGTGATGGATCTCCAAAAAGCAAATATGGACAACTGGGATGCTTATGAGGACAATGCAGTACAGACGTGGCTTTTTCAGCTAAAGTTTTCTTTTTACTCACTTTTATAGTGTTGCTTTACATTGCGCTCCCCTTATATCAGATTGAAAAATAACTTTGGCAAACTCTCTGAGAACCACCTGCTACTGGTCCTGCCCAGTTATAAAGTGCTCCCAGGATTATGCATAGGTTAGTCATGCTGTTGGGCACTAGCAGTTCTGCTTTCTTTGCATTTAGGAAAAGTTTTGTTCGTTAAATTTGTTTGTTTTTTCACCCAAATTTTTCAAATTATCGAAAAATGGGACAGAAGGGAAATATCTTGGCATCTCTTGTAACAACCTAAGTAGTTAAAATTTTCTTTGCTTAAATCCGCCATAAAAGACAATTTGACAACATGAACATCTGTCTGAAACAGATATCCTTATCAAAAAGTGTTGGGTTTTAATATGAATACCCTGGGGATTTACAAGCAACAGCTAATAAAAAATAAGTTATATGTAAGTTGTACCCTAAACAACTTTTTTTTTTACTTTTATGCATGTGCAACCAATGGAGCAAAAACTGGGTCTGATACTGACAATCTTTCCCACATGTAATATCTTAAACCATGACAAATGGAATCATTGTGGTCAACTAAGGGTTTTGGATAATATACTATATATCAATATTTTAAACCAGGTATACATGACTGAAACCTCTTATTTATTTTGCTCTAAAAACAGCTGTTATACTATTTATATCTACGGTGCACAAGCTAATTTTATGGAGACTCATACATGTATTGTGAAGTCAGCAAGGATGTCTTCTGGGAAAGTGCGTAACAGGCCAGAGTCACTGAGATACCCTGATGTTTCAGTTCAGACAACGCAACAGCAAAGAGGCAATTACCCGGAGGCATTGGGGCGAAAGACAGGAGGAAAATCAATACATAATTTCAGCATTTCAGAGGGTGTTTCCTTCAACCAAATCAATGTCTCAATTCACCACTGTGGGTTAGTTTTGTTTTAGCTTAATCTTTGTCTTTCCCACTGTGCAACCACAATGCAAACAAACAATGATTTAGCTGTAATGCCAACTGAAAGCTTAAATAACTGAGAGACATAGGATGCATGCAAATACAGCTTGCAACTGAATCTTCTACATGTAAGGTTAGCCGTTGATAATAACGATGGCATTGCAATGAGTTGTGAAAAAGCTTATTCTAAATTCAAACATGGAAAATAAAGGTTTTTCAGACACTATTGTTAATTCTTTGCATTATACATTCATTTCAATTTACTTTACTCATCTCTGGATGAGAGGAATTACAAATTATATCAACTTCATTTGGTGCAAGGTGTAGGTTCACATAAAGAGTGCTGCTTCCCCAGAATACAATGAGTTATCCAGTAACACATGGCTTTTGAGCTGTTCAGATGGGAAACCCCAAACTACAATGTATGGAGATACCATGGCTGAGTGACAGGCTCCAGACACTAAAAAATGGAACAAATCAATAGTGTCGGCTCATATCTAGAAGACTAAACCACGGCACAACATGATAATAACCACAAACCCACTCAAGCATGGAGGCAACCCCACAGAGGCACTGATTTAAATAAACGTAGTTGAATATGATTGACTAATCACCTACTAAATTAGAAAAGACAATATCATACAGCTTCCCTCTGCTTGTGAGAGCCTCGTCATTGGAAGAGTTATGATCTGGAATGATTGTTAATCATAACCATACACCTTTTTCCATAACCTGCCAATTATTCTGCCTGCAAAAAAAAACTTTATGCATTATCTCTTTATAAAACAGTAAAAAAACAATTTTGAGGATTAGATATGGCTAACTTTTATGTTGTGGATTTGAATATGAAAAGAACAGTGGCAGGGAGCTCAGGGAGCCCATGGGAGTCAAACACAGACTTCCTCTAAAATGTTAATCGTTTGGCTAATTGAAGGTATGTTCTTTGTCAGCTCCGCGTTTTGGAGGGTCCCTTCAATAGACCAGGCGGGCACAAGGTAACAGGGCTTTCAGATGTTATTGGATTTGACTGCTTCTGCACAGTAGTGCCGGAGGATTTAGGTGCTTTCAAGATAAGTTACGCAAAACACACACTCGTACCCACAGGTGTGCATAAAGTAATACACAAACCTGTAAACTTATCTATTCACACATGCTCATGCACACACTTGAGCAAGTACATACCTCCATTTGCATTTCAAAGGGGCATAATTGCCCAGGGCGGTGGCAGGGGGAGTGTGGCCTCAGGATTCCCCGAGAGTGCCTGTGAAGTTAACGTATCATGAGTGGAGACTTAACTGAAACTCGTCTTTCATACAAGCACATTCACAACAGCATCCTCCAGAGTACGAAGCAGGTAGAGCAGCCAGAGACTGTTTCACAGACAACCAATTTACTGCACTTTGCATAGATAAAAGAAATTATTGTATCTTACCAGAATACTGAGCTTGCATATTAGTCGATATCTACGATCTTTACTTTAAAAGTTTAACATGTCTAGATAAACTGTAATAATAGGGAAAAGGTTGCATAGATTTGACCTTTGCTACATATTGACATGTCATTTGTGTCATGATATGGGCCTGTTTGTCAGAAACCCCCTTGTCTGTTCCTGCACCTACCTCTGCTGCAGCAGTGTGAATCACTGTTATCATCTGCTTTTTCACCATCTGCAACCTGAATCAAGCCTTGTTCAGTCCACCTGTTGACCTGGCTTTATATACCCCTCTCTGGCTGACAAACATGGCCAGATTATTCATATTCTTAGTGTGAGTAAATGTCAAGCATCCCATACTAGCCTGCCAGCCTAATATCGATCACCTTTTTTGTTGTCTTTCAATATTCACCTGGCTTCTGATCTGTGGGCATCAACCTTTTTTATGCCTCCTGACTACTGCCCTGTGCCTATCCCCTGGATCCGTCTGTCCGAGTCTACCTCCATGTGTTCGACCTCACTTCTGTGTCCCGCAAAATCCAATTCAACCCTGCCCCTTGGAGCATGTTGCCCGTTTCTGCTTCTAAGACTTTAACCGAGTTTCTGATCTTGGATTCCTGCCAACCCCCAGTTTATTTACATCTTAAAATGTTGTCCTATGTGTTCTGATTTTTCTTATTACAATCCAATCCCCACATGAAACCAATGACTCAATGTCACAGCCTATAAATTAAGTGTAGTGACGAGTTATAGTTTTTAGCATTATAAGTATATGGTAAAAATGCAAAACCAACAGGCGAAATGGAATATTATGAAATATTGAATACATCTGAATATTTAGCCCTTGAACTATATTAATTGGTTAACATGTTTTTTTTTTTCATATTGAATGTGCTAAAACTTTAAAATGTCATAATCCTCTCGCTGATGGTTGGCTTTTTCCATCTACCCCTGCTGACCTGTCTAGTTGGCCCCGCAGCCGACTTCCGCCGATCTGATTCACTTGGTCCCTGCAGCTATTTATGCTGTTTGCTTTCCTGCCATCAGCAGCAGATTATTCAAGCTGTTTCGGTGTGAGTAACTCCAGCGTAAAAGTAAGGTTTTGTCCTATTGATTCTGATATGATTTCTGCCTGTGAATTTTATTTATTTTTTTTCTTTTCCTTGACTGTTCTGCTCAGTGGCATTTTTGGTCTGGCTTCCTGGATTTGCTGGTTACCGAATTTGGACTGTGTTACTGACCTCGACTTGGATTCTCCTTGGAAACCTCTTTGGCTCTCTGATCACCTAGTCTCTGAAACTGTTTCGGACTGTACTTTGGCCTTGGATTATCCCTCACGGACACTGCTGCTTGCTCTGGTCCGTTGGCTCCAGCTCTGCTGCACCCTGTGCTCTGAAGTGGTAATGACGAGCTTTGGACAACTCCTCCCGGGTTTCTCTCTCTCTGAATTGGACTGAACTCTCAACCAGGTCAGTGACTTTTCTCCTAGTCGTTATCAGCTCAACATTCTTGTCACTGACCTGAGTTTCCTGTCTCTACAGAGAATCCGAAAACCCGCCCAGAGGATGTTCCGTGGCTCTCTTTTAGTTTTTAAAAAATAAACTTGTTTCAAGTCGTCCTGTTTGTCTGCTGAATATTGGGTCCAAGTTTCTGCGGTCATTACATAAAGATTCCCATTTTTTATGTGATACAGGTCCAGCAGAGTCTAGGGAAACTAGAGGAAGTGTGAATCATTAATAGTTTCAGTTATTTTATCTCACTTTGAATCTTTGAATATCTATCAACTACTAAAAAGGATACGTTATGAAGAACACTGTTTGGAATTTGCAATCATGTTTAAATAAATCGGCATTGTGAAACATTCCTAACATGTACTTTATTAGATGTATTTTAGAAAAAAATTTGCCAAGTTATAAGCCTTTACAGAACAATGTGATGTATTGCACTTAACCTGGAAGTTTATCATTACGTGATTGTAATAGGTCATTTTCTTTAGTGGGTCCGTCTGAGGTATGATTCACCAGGGCTGAAAATTAGTCCCACTCCGGCCCTGGTATGAATTATTTGAGCTCAAAGTTTCTCCATGTTTGGTTCTGGGCATGCAGAGCAGACTTAAGCCAGAAGACCTAAGAGGTTTGCGTGCTTCATACACTCATGAACGATCTGTAATGTATTTTTGCGATAACCCATTAAGAAATCTATAAGTTGTATAACAGAAGTACTTTAAAATCTCTGAAATATGTAGCGCCATTGTAAGAACTTTACGATTTCAAAGGTGTGAAAAGGGCGGGACTAAACCAGTAAGCAGAAACAGGGTATAACCATGCAGATATAGAGCGATGTGGCACAAAGACCTCTTACGGCTCTTACAGCTCTTACAGCAGCCAGTTGTTGAAATGTTAAAGATATATCCAGCTCATTAGGGGCATAATAATACCTAGTTAATGAAGGGTCGAATAATCTTATTTTGGAAAATCAGTGGACAAAAAATTCCAAGACAGAATGAGGAAGGGTTTAGTTGGTGCACAATGTATTCAAAGACCTTATAGTTAATTTGGCATAAATGAGATAAAATCATTTTTGTTGAACTTTATTTCTTGACTGGATGTGAATGTACACACAGACTGCCCCTCTAATTTCTAAAATTTTTAATTAAAGATATTAGCAATTCATTGCATTTCCTAGTACAGTGGAGTTCAGATGCTTACAGAAGTGTTTGTTAACCCATTGAATGTGACAAATTAGGCATGAGTATTATACTATATGATGTTTTTACAAATGATCTAAGAGGAAATGCTCAGTTGTAAGTTATATCTGTAAAATCCAGTTTTTTACCACCTGGGTTCATCTTCGACAATGCCATAGCATATATAATTTTTAGATGCATCTTAAGTAATCCAAATCCTTTTGCTCTTCTCTTCCTTTATCAATTTGAAAAATATCTTCTCTGCCATTATGTTTCTGAGTTTAGAGAGTAAACTTCTCAGAAAGTGTGAATAACCAGAGGCAAAATACACTTTTTTTTCTTGTTCTTGCCACCTTGAGAACAAGAACATATTTTCCAGTTCTGGTGGTGTATTGCAGGCTTTACCCTTCAAGGACCTGCAACTCAGTAGAGTTATCAGTTATCTTACTGGGATGTTATATTTATGCCATAACTTTGACAAATCAGTAGAGAGAAAAAAAAAAAAAAAACATCAGTGAAACTCTAATTACAAATTCATATGTTTAAAACAACTTTAAAGCTGTAGCCTTCTCTGTAAAACATTTGTAACTTGTATGTATTAACCTTTTAAAAACAAAATATATTCTTCACACAAATTATTTATAATCTATTGATTTACAAAGATAATATTCTCAGTCCCTTTGGTATACAAACTAAAAAAAAAAAAAAAAAAAAACAGCACTGCAACACATTCTGATGTACAAGCATAAAAGCCTGGGGACTGTTGCAACACTTCGGCATACACCAAACATTCATATGTTAAACTTATATATCTGTGTGTTCATGCCTATTTCATTTACACATGATTAAATACAACTTGCTGTACTAGGGCTGGGCGATATAGAAAAAAAGCTTATCAATAAAAAAAATGCATATTGATCGATATCGATAATTATTGAAAAGATTTGAAACCATATTTTATGTGCAGCTCTGCCTGGACTTTTTATAATATTGCTAAATGATTGAATTTTAATAAAAAACACTTCGACTTCGAATTAAATCTTTATTTAACCAACTTTTTTAACCATAACAGAATTGTTTTAAAGAAAAATAACTTAAGAGACCTGAGTTATGTTATTAAATACTGACAAAGAATAAACTTAAGTGACCAGAAATAAATATAACAAATAAATAAATGCCCCCCCCACCGCCGCCCCCGTTTCCTGCTTTAACCTGAGTTATTACTTTGAAGTTTCTGGCCCCTCAGCATTTTTATCTCAATTGTTAGAACTACGTGGGAAACTGCCCAGAACTGAAAATATATATATATTTTCCGAAGATTCCTCGGAGGAGAGCCGCGTCGGGGCCTACACAGCTCGTACTCCTGCGGCTGTGAGCGGCTGAGATGATAAAAAAAAGTTGGTTTCGTTATTAGACTGGTTTTCACTGGTTCCCGACACATTTTCTAGATGACTGTGGTTTGTTTTTGGTCCGACTTGCCATGACCGAAATACTGCCAGACTGCCGAACTACAAAAACCTTTCTTTGAAACAATTTCCTCCGCCTCTCCTTGCTGCACAGCTTCATGTGCTCTGTGTTGAGGTTTGAGAGGGCGGCGCTTGATGACGTCGTGCCTGGGTCCGCGATTGTGATTAGTTGGGAGGAAGCAGTGACTAGCATAAACCTACATGCTAGGCTACAATGAGAAGGAAGGAAAACTGCGTTTCTTTTTTATCGAACTTTTATCGACCCTCTTTTTTTCTATTGCGCCACACGTCTATCGATCGATATATATCGTTACTGAATTATCGCCCAGCCCTATGCTGTACATCGTGTTCTAAAACATATCCTGCTGGTTGGTCGATGTGGGGGGCACTTTATCAATCCTAGGGGCAATTCGTTTAAACAGTACAGGAGACAAAAAAAGGTTATAATAAAATAAAAACATAAGATGGTTAAAAATAAATGACAGGGGCCTTGAGGACCCAAATTAATAAGAATAACAATAAAAACACAAAGATTATAGAAAAATAACACAGTTGTAGTCATTAACTATTATTTAAAGTTCAGAATGTTAACATAATAGTTAACATTTACACAAATACAAAACACACTTTATTACCTGAGTTCAGTAAATGTGCATTTTTTTTCATATGTATTAACACAGGCTATTTAAAAAAATAAATAAATTTGAAGTAAAGTGACAAAAATTTGATTGCTCTTCCTAAAAGTAAAATTATCATACATCTTCTTCTTCTCTTGCACAGAAGCCATCAGACCCATACTGTACTCTTATCTGGAGAAAAAGGGCTTCTGTTGGTGGGAGCTCTTGGTTCACGAAAGCTTTTAGAACCCCAAAGTTAGATAATATAACTTTTGCATTAAAGCTGCAGTCTGTAACATTGAGAAGAGAGCAGACTTCGACTGAAAATTTGAAGAAAAACAGGTTTCACGCCACTCCCCCACCCTCTCTGCTTCACTCATGCCCCACCTCCAAGCTCCACCCCTCTCACAGCATCTGCGCAGCTACCGCATGCGACCCCAGAAGCATCCAAGCAGCGTACGCGGCATGGAGTGTGAACCGGTAAGAGCGATAACACTCACCTCCAAGCAGCTAGATATAAGATGCTGGTTATACCAAAGTTTACCGTGTAAGCAGTTGTCGGCAGGGGCAGTAAGGGCAGTTTCTCTTTCGCTGGTGGCTGTCGCTCCGCCATGACTTCCATGCACGTCCTCCTGACTGCCGCGCGGTAGCAGCAGGTTAAGCGAGAGGGGGGGGGGGGGGGATTCAGCGTGTGTGAGCTGTGATTGACACTCCATCAGACGCTTCTCTGGCTATGATTGGTTGTTTTGACTCGTCCCGAATTATTCTTTCCAGATTGAAATACAGGCAGTATGCGGGACCAATTGAAGCAGTTTTTTTCACAGGTTACATATCACATGTACTGCTGTCTGGGCATAGGGACAGTTTTAGCCAATATGACAAAAAAGTGATTTTTAAAAACTTACAGACTTCAGCTTTAAAGCCAACTAGAGGGTTTACCATAAGAATATGGTGCTCTGAATTGCAAAGTTTTTCACTATACCTCTCAATGGTTGCAACAATAGAGCTGATCTGAATATTATATTTATATCTCAGGAGAAACATGTGCCACACATAGCAAGGTTTTGATGGGCTACTGTATAAAACCTCATGCTCATAACTATTCCTGACATTTTGAATTGACAAAGGTTCCTGGATGGGAAGCTCCACCTCCCCCTCTAAAAAAAACACGCCTCCTTCCTTCTGGAATTAGACAACACTAACACTGTCTAACACATCCACAACCTACCCACCCCTGTTGATCTGGTTCATCATTACAACAATGGTCTCCATGGTATCCTTAATTGTCTTGCTCCATAAAAAACAAAAACAATTTTTTTTTTTTTTTTTTTTTGGGGGGGGGGGGGGTCTTTGTTGGCCTGCACTACCCTCTGAAAGACGGGTCGTTAGGTAGCCTAGTAAACTAGCTCCTACCGCCAGCGGCCAAAATAATTTTTGCCTGCGAGTGGTCTAGCCTTGATCAATGCCCCAGGCTCTAGAACTGACTGGCCAATCATAACGCAGAGATTTGTTTTAAATTTTTGGATGCAAAGCATCATTTTGAGGGCGGGGCGACAAAGCTGCCGGACGCTGGAGAAAGCACAAGAAGGAAGATGGCAACAACTATTGAAGAGTTCTTGTTTGACTCAGCTTTGGAATCAGTTTTGCAAGGATTAGACTTGGGGTTTTCATTGAAACGGGAGCAGGAAGAGGCTCTACAGTACGCTCAATCATTTTTAAGAAGGACCTATTTGCCGTTTTACCGAGAGGCTTTTTGTTTTGCACTCTCCCACCAGCTTTCTGTCATGCTTACCACGTTACAGTCAGTTGCGCTCATTGGTCAGAGCGTTGGCCAATAGGCACAGACATGGTTTGAAAGACAATGGGTTGTTCTCATCAACAATCTTCCAATGTCTCATTCATCAGGGCCAGACTAAATTACACATTTAATCTCACATTTAGTCTGGTTTATCAGGCTAGTTGTTAAGGGTAATTCTTGGCCTGGCTGAGCAAACATGTTCACCCAAAACTTAAAAACAGCAGTAAAAAAAAACAAGGTTCTCCTCAATGGCACAATATCCAACCCTATCCAAAAGCAACAGCTTTTCTCTTAAAATTGATAACTCCACTGTCTCACCTTCCACCAGGTTAAGAGACTGGGCATCATCCTTGACAGTATACCATCCTTTCAATCCCGCATCACAGGTCTGCCTACTTCCACCTTTAAAACATCAACTGCCTCCACCCTTCCCTTACCCCCCACACTGCTGTCATCCTTGTCCACAGCCTTTTCAGTTCCGATCTGGATAAATGCAATTCTCTCTTCTTCAGCCTACCTCACAAATCCTTCCAAAAACTTCAACTGGTCTAGAATTCAGGTGCAAACCCTGTCAATCCACCCCATAACCACTGTTCTCCAACAGCTCTACTGGTTCATGGTTTAGTTCCATATTCAATTCAAAATTCTCCTGGTAACATTCAAGTCAATCCACAACCTCGCTCCCCCTCTCTGTCTGACCTTATCCATGTTCCCAGTCCCTCAGATCCTCCATACACCTCTCTGTCCCCTCTGCCTGTCTCATTGGGAAGCAGAGCATTCAGCCGCTTTGATCCCCATCTCTGGAATTTTTTACCATCCCAACTTAGAAACATCGACTAACTCCCCTATTTCAATTCTCAACTCGAAACACATCTGTTTATGACTGACTTTTCCAACTGAGGTCTATTGATATTTCCACTGTGTATTTTATTGATTTTATTGTTGTTTCTTTTAATGCATTTTTGTATATCTTTGTGTGGTGTCCTGGAGTGCTGAGAAAGATGCCTTCAAATAAAATGTATTATTAATATATGTTATTTTTCCTCAATGATGATTTAAACTTCAGACAGCCGTTGTCTTTGTAACAAGCGCTCCCTTTTGGCCATGAAGACAATGAGAAATGGTGAAGTAGGAGTAAAAGTTCGATACTATACTACACTAGCTTTGCTAAGTAAAAGGTAGCTGCTTTGTTGCTGGAAAGAGTGATTGCATGGCAGAGGTGTTATTTGTCTTATATCGCTGACTGAGTCTTGAAGTCCACTCAGGAAGATATGAATAAGAAATTGGCAGTGTGTTGGAGAGAGGGGTGGTGGAAGACAATTTGTCACTGGCAGTCATCACTTAACCAACCCCAGAGCTGCAACACTCACCAAATGAAACCTCTCCATATTCAAATGGGAATGCTGGGTAGAGTCAGAAAGGGATATGATTAAAAATATGCATGAAATGAAATGCAAATTTTTCACTTTAATGCTGGGCTTTAGCACACACAATCAGAGCTACTACAGTTAATGTTTTTATCTACTGCATCACATGCAGAGATGCAGTAGATAAAAACATTGACTATAAAAGCTGAAGCTAGTGCAATACCTACATTAAAACACAACTCACAAACACTCAAGTTTTGATACCTGTATATATTTCAAAAAACAAAACCAAACACAATTTAGCTACTCGTCGAGCCAACGTTGTATGCAGGAAGTGAAAGAGACACAGAGGGACCAGCCATGTTTATATAAAAATACTGTGTTTCCAGTTACAGCAAAAACAAGGACTGCTCTTCATATCTTCCGTCTTAAGCAAGATGAATGATGAACTCTGGGTAAGAGGTTTAATGTTGTGGTAAAATATACCACATTATTTATTAATATAAATCAGGGGCCAGGGTGCTACACTAAATCAGGAAAGAGTTAGAAAACATAATTCACAAAGATGTAGTTATTTGCAAAGATTTAATACCATTTAACTTGTTTGTCATATTGGTGTTGTGTGCTTCGGTATTTCAGACTTCTGAGGCTTTGTAGAGCCACAGAACTCAGTCTTTTAGGTAATAACCAAGTGGTTTATATTGAATAGTAAGCTTCTAAGAAATCGTGTTTTGCCGCAGATTGTTTATTTTTTAGGTCTGGACTTTACATCGGTTATTCTAAAATATTATGCTTGTCTAAATCTGAGTTGTGTTCATCTGACTTTGTTTTGATTTAAAGCTGTGTGAGAAGGACAAATACCAATCAACGCTGAACAGCTGCCCTTCAACCACTAGAAAAAGTATTCCAACATCATGATCCTGCCACAATGAAGGTTAAATTTTAATTAGATGTTATATTCCTACCATGTTATATGTTTTTATATAGGTCAGAAAATTTTACATGTTTCCTGTGTCCAAGTTTGGCTTGTGCAAACTTTAAAAATGGCTTCTTTTGGCTTTATATATCAATAAAAAAACATTCTTCAGGCCTGTCTTCCAGAAAAACATATACTTATAGAGATTTAAACAAAGATTATTGATTTTGAATCATATCAAGAAGCTTTATCTCATTTTCATTTATTTATAATTTGCCTTACACAACACTTGAACAAAAGTTCATAAATCTATTCTGAGAAAGGGATCAGATGGAAAGGGAAGGAAAGATGGATGATTCTGCTGAACACTCTAGACTGAATAATCAATACTGACATAAATTAAGGACTTACCTATTTATAAAACTATGTGATCCTCAATATAACATCAGTCCTGTGTATTTTATACATCTAAAGATTCAGATATTTCCTGCTTGGTGGTTTGTAAACCCTGTGCTATTGATCTACACTTCATATAGATGTATGTATTTGAACACAGATAATGAGATCAACACTAAACCAATAATGAAAAAAAAATACTGCTCCATGTTGGTAATAGCCAAAAAAAAGGAAAAAACCAGAATTAATCAACATTATATATTCTCATGAACCATAATGTGGCTACAGAAGCCATATTTTAGATGTTAAATGACAATATACCAAATCAGAACTCAAATTCATATATTTATCAAGCATGTCTAATACGTATGTACATTCCACAGGAAGACATTGATGAGAAACGTCCCTCTAGATTCTGACGGATTACACAAAAAGACAACAGCATGGTGGGAGGAAAATATGTTTGGATCAGTGGTGGTAGATTAATGATCAATAGGCCACTCACACCATCACACATTTCCTGCTGAGGCCTCCAGTCACAGTTAAAAATGGTTGGGCTGATCCACAGAGTGATGATTTATGTTGGTGTTGCAGATGTGTTTAATAGAGTTACCTGAATGTCACTGCTTGAATCTGTGAGTATTTTGGAGCATTTGAGATCATTTCTGAATTGGTATATAGTCACTGAATGTTTGGTCCTTTTTTATATGTTGCTTTTTTTGATGAAAAGGTGGAATTCCAGCAGTACCTGTTGAAGAAAACCTCAATGGAGGACGTTGTGTCAGGACTTCTTTTTACTGTAGGAGTCTGGACAATTTAATTAGTCAATCTCTGACAGTCCATGGTCCATACCAGGAAGAAAAGTAATTGCACACTTCTCGCTTCTATACTGTTATCCACACATTGCCCCTTTGAAACAGTGATTTGCCCATGGCCAAAAAAAGAAAAAAAGAAAAGAATCTTAAGAGGAGTACAGTATGATAGTTTTATTAAATTTGATAAGATTGTAGTTGTTAATTCCAATTGGAAAATTTCAGTCTGGACAGATAGGACTCAACGTTGTGGCTGTTACATGCTCGTCATGATGCCAAACAGTCTGAAGCTGGGACCCAAACCGACTGAAAAGAACTGGCACAGAGAAGTTTTCAGAGGACACATTTTTTATTGTTTCTGGTAAAGCACATTAACCAAACCACACCAAACTCAGAATGTTGGCAGACATGTTTCTTAAATTGAGGTGGAACTAAATTGGAAGAAACAATAATAAAAGGATATACAGCTGCAAAATAACAAAAAAACAAGAAGATTTGTTTAAATGAACAGCTAATAAAGAAACCCATTTACCAATCAAGACAAAACAGAAACATTCTAATTTAATCCAAATACTCAAAACTTAACATAGAATCACCAGGAAAATGGCAGAGTGAGTATTTGAAAATTAACTTTCAGATTTTACCTCTTCAATAAATGTGCTTCCCTTTTGGGAATAGATAAGCAATTAATAAAATTATTGTAAAGTGAAATAAATGTACCTTTTTACGAAAAGAAAACAAGATTAGGCCTGTCAAAGAAGCCATGCCCCAAACAAATCCACTGCACCCAAAACAACCAAACTACAAAACCAAAAGCTGTGTTTAACTATCATCTTTATCAAAACACCAAACCAGAATCTCTCCAGATTCTAATGAAAGCTTTGCTTAGATGACATCTCAGAAGCCCCATCAACCCTCCTACCCCTTGCTGTATTGTTGAATCTGAACCTTGGAGAACAAAGACAATGTCAAACAATCCCAAATAACAGAACGTAATTCCGATCCTGCTCCCCAGAGAACAGTCTATTTCCCCACAAGTGTCCTTTCTAAGGTCTTTCACTGGTTTCATGCAGCAGGGGTCTCTTGTCAGCTGGGTTCTAGTCAGACCAGTGTTCTCATTGCCTCAAGGTTCAGGTGACCATCATTACACAGAGATGTATAAGAATATTTTCAAGCCTGTCAAACACATGCAAGAAACAACACCTCCAATCACCATCCTGCTGGATTACTTCCACCTCTGACTAACCCTAAACGCCCCTGGTCAAACATTGTCACTGACTATGGAGCTGGATTTCCAACATGACAAGGTATGACCAAAATTCTAACCATCAATGATTGTTTTACTATAGCAAGCAACATGGAATCTTTTAACAAACCTAATTCAGCTCTACAGACTGAGAAACTACTGATTAACCACATGTTCAGACTCCATGGCATCCCACAGGAAGTTCAGTCTGACTTCTTACTTATCACCTACAGTCAAATGGTCAGACAGGACAACTAAGCCAGGAACAAGAAGCCATCCTCTGTTGTCTCAGCTCCATCAACTCCATCCAACAAGTACAGCATCTCTCCTAGGGGGAATATGCTCAAAAATTTCTCACTTCCCATTTAACCACTACTGGACCCATTGAGATCTCCCTGGGATACCAGCCACCTCTCTTCCCTGCTGACAAAAAGGATATTTGTATACTGACAAACAAAGCACCCCAGCTCCACATTACTTGTCCAGTCAGAGGGTTTTATAATCCACCAGAGACATCCCATTAAAATGCATTTGAAAGAAACAATCACCTACATTTATTAGTCCACATGAGATACAGTCTGTTATGAGAGTGCCACCATCTGCCTTAAAGGAACTAGAGGCAGGAAGAGGAAATGAGACTCAGGACTGACACGACTAGAGCTGTATTTAACTTCAGCCACCAGCCAAGCTGGCACAGGAGTGTGCAAGAGCGGAGAATCCACCTCTTCCTCTGGGCATAGACTCAACTTTAAGACCGGCTTAGCGACTTAAATGTTCGTAATCTTCCCCCGTCAGATTAACGTGGTCACTAACCTGAGTTTTCCCCCTGCAGAGGTTCCTGCCTTTGACGTCTTTGCAGTTACTGCAGATCCACCAATTTTTAATAAACGCCTCTTTGAGAAATCTGTCTGTCTGCCTTGATTATTGGGTCCTCTATTCTGAGCATTGACACTTTCATATAAATTAACAATTTGCAACCCATTAGTTGATTGCAAAAAATGGCTTTTAAAATTGTTATTATTTGGTTATTATTTGCCAGTTAAAAACTTGCATTTGCAGCTACTATTTGTTGCATGGTTGTTAAAGTAATGTAAAAAATAAAGTAAAAAAGATTTGAAGGACATAAATCAAATAAAATCACTATAATTAAATCAGGACATTGTTTTTACCTAAATATAATTTTCAGAACATCTAATCCCGACCTACGGGTGAAGTCATACACTTTTGAATATTCATAAGAAACCCCTGTTTCGACCTGTCAGTCACCCATGCCACTCACTCCCAGGGTCTAGTGACAACTGTTAAATCAGGGCATGCTATAATTGCTGCCGTAACTAACGCTGTTAACTGCAGAGCAGCATCTTGGCCAACACCTCCTGGGCAGCTGTAATTACCCCCAGATGGGCCCAGTTCTCCCTTTCACCCACCTGGTACACATCAAGCAATCATATTAGGGCAAAAAAGACTATTCTGACTAAATATATTGCTTTTCAAGAAGAGCACTCTTTTTCATTTGTTAATATCATATATTGAAGAAAATAACCCTCGATCTTCTCTACATCCCACTCAAGGTACCCCTTGAAGCTGTGTTCACCTGTCACCTGTCAGCCCATGGTAAATTGGGTTAACACACACTAAGTGTCCCATCCTTAGGTCTGTTAATTGACTACTGCGTATGATAATTAACAGGGACCGGCCTTCCTACTTTGCTAAGCTTATTTAGGTGATTTGCATTTAAAAAGGTTTTGGTCTCTGTGACAGCTATGAAAAAAAACACTGATGAAGGAGCTCAGCTACAATAATAGATAAATAAACTTGTGAAATAAAATGCCTTAATAAAAACCACTGCATTTGTCTTCAATATATTCCATGTAGGTTTTTTTTTATTTTTTTTATTTATTTAATAGTGAACTGTATACTTCTCAAAAAAGGTGTCTCCGTAAAATACACCAGCTGCAAAGTTGCAGGTCGTTGCTTCCCTTTTAGAGTGAACCCCTAACCTTATCACAAATACTTAGCAGTTATCAAGTTGTGTTTTTGCTTTTATTTAAAAAATGTCCTGTACTTAACTTCCTCCTTCTTAAACCAGCCTTCATGTCTCTGCTAATTAAGGATTCCCACACCATGCTGCTACCACTGCCTTGTCTCAATTTTGTGATTGGGTTCAGGAAAATCTGAAGTGAACACATGCATAGTTGTGAAATAAATAACTGATCGTTGTCCGGTTTGCTTCTCTCAAACTCTGGTTCTGAGAACAAACTGCTCTGTGTGTTTTTGGTATCCCCCTACTGTCACACACCCGGCTTTAATGAAAGTATGATAAACAGGCCTCTATAACACTGGATGGCATGCAGAGAAGGTGATGCAGTCATTTTAATCAGGTCAGATGGAGTATGGACACATCCAAAACATGTAGGACATTGTAGACTAGGGTTGGGTTCTGGCAACCAATTTTAATCCCTGAGCTTTGATTATCTGCAACTTTACCGAAGTAACCATGAGCCTCTTGGCTTTTTCTTTCAGTCATGCTCTCCCGGCCTCACATCTGGGTATATTCTTGCAAGGTTTGCAGTTATGCCGTATCTAAAAATTCCAAGATTAATTCAGCCATATTCTGTAAAATGTCAAAGTTTAAAAATGTATTGTTTCTTTGTCGTTTTTTTGGTCCAAACCCTGCTTTCAATGTCTACACAGCTTTAATCCCTGACCTCTCTGTTGTGTTCTTTTATATTTCTGTTCATAAATATATTTCACTACTTTACAGAACAAGGTACTTTAGCGGCTAGATAAAAAGCTGTTTCCCAAAGACATACTGGACCAAATATTTTTCCTGCAAGCTGCAGTTGAACCTCATGAGTCTAATTTTGTTGTTGCAAAACCTCCAGATATTTTTTTCCTTTGTTAAAGCACTGTCTGCCCTATTTTGGCAATGACATGAGCACTCGGAAGCTACAGGAGGGACACACGACTGAGCACTCCTCCTGATTCACACAGGCATTAACACAGCACATTAGTTTAGCAGAGTTGTGGGAATGAAAGATGGGCCGAGACCAGGGCCCCAGGCAAAGTGAAGACGTACACTAAAGCCAGCTGCCATCTATTATGGATAGCCAGCGTAGATCCCCCGCCGTTCATGTTGCAGGGTGACAGTGCTGTCCTTGCCGAGGCACTGACCTTCTTTGGCGGGGAGAGGGCGCTGGGCAGATTAAAAGTGGACTGGCTCACCGTGCGGTCCAGGCGTACCCCTGATGTTCTGCCCAGATGGTAACCGCACACACTCATGAACACACATGTTCTGCTGCATCCATGGAGGGCAGATGTGAGATATGAACACGGCTGCTCCTCAGTGCTCCCAGGCGTTAGAATCTATATCCTCTATATCTAGACTTTTCTTCCTTAGTATTAATACTCTGAAAGCGAAACCCACTCTTCATGTAGTCCTAAGAGTCTCACCTTGTAAGACCCTCACCTCCTCCATTTTCCTTCACTTGTTTCTCCAGTGTTTCTCCATCACTTAATTCTGGCTCTTTGTATGTGAATCATCTATCACTCACTCAATCAGTCCATTGAATTTCATTTAGCGCTGTGTTACACAGGGCATGTGATTGATTCACTGGTACCTTTTCACTGAAGCTTGAATGACACACAATGCTGGTTTGTGAACACACACATTTACACACACACATGCTCTAACATATCACTTGCTTGTGCGACGATGTACTGGGCCTCCTTTGCCAGGGGGAGAGTAGGTACCCACGCTGCCAAAGAGGACCCCTTTGAGATTTACTCAAGGTCGCCATGTCCAGCTGGCTGTGCCAACATCTGTTCAGAATCGCCTCAAGACTACCATAAGAGTGTCCGTCTAAAAGGCTCGACCTTGGATCTATGCGTAATTTAAAAAAATTCAAGTTATAATTAATATGATAGCATTATAGTTAACAAAAATACATTGTCAGAATTATTTAGTTCTGTTTGATATGTCTATTCTTTATATTCATATTAATTTATTTTTTATCTGTTTTTTTATATACTACAGAATTCTAACAAGCTATCTTAGGATACCTTGCATAATCAGATACTGCTCAAATTAGAATCCAATCACTTTCAGTTATATCATTTAAGTGCTATTTAGATACAGACCATGAATAAAGAGAAGAGTTTTATCTAAAACTCAAATTTTAGCCACAAGTTATGTCTACGTTTTTACCATTAAAGGAAAGGTGCATCTATTGACCCTCTTTTTATTGTTTCAGTACAGCAGTTCCATTCCACATTAGTTTATTCTGTCTTAGCATCAGCATCAACACTGGATAGTTTTTAAGGAACACATAAAAAGCATTATTTCTGGCCTGGCTTCACTGCAATAACTGCCCGTTCAATATAGAGTTCAGTTTAAAGAATTTTTTAGGGGGGTTTAAGGTTTAAACAGCCAAGTCTGCCTTAACTGAGCTTCTCCAACACTACACCAGTCTGTCAGATCCACTGACAAACTGCTCGGAGCGATTCCCTGTTGTAAGAAGCAGCTCAGGAGAGACAGATCCTTCTCTGCCACCCCCCATTAATTGTCCTTCAATTCAACTGAACCCTGAGTTTATATAATCTTCATGAAAATCATTTTTACTGCTTAGATTTATTGTGTTTTGTATTGAGTTTTTAATCTGTTGACATTGTTGTGTGTTTAGATTTGTTATTTTATTACACATGTTACGTTATCTTCTTCATCCCTGATGTTAAGCTCTAAAGATAACGATAAAGAAAACTTTTTTAACAACAAGAAATATTTCTCTGATCAGGGATCAGAATGAGCTGCAATCTTCCTTGACCAGCTTGTATATCATGATGCAAAAGAAGAGATAAAAACTAATTTGTGTATTTATTAGTATAATCATTATTTCCTGCAATTAAAAAACAGATTTTAATCATCATGCTTTCCAAATAGGAAGATACAATATTATTCAGATAATGCAATGCCTTTTCTTTTTGGCAATGCGTCTTTTTTTAAATGTTGGGGTTTTTAAATAAACTTGAGCCTTGCCATAAATACTTAAAGTAATCAAGAACTTTATTTATATCATGGTAACATCAGTAAGCAAAAAAAAATCACCTTTTAAATATAGTTGCAGACAGGAAAAAGTTAGCTTCTTCTGTTTTAAGGCAACGGGACAGAGAATTCAATATATTGTAACTAATTTATTTGTAATCATAACAGCAAAGGTAATGCGTATGACTTTTATATCCATATATTTCCAAGCATTTGCATTTGTAGCACAATCTATACATAGCACAGGTCAAAACATCTTGAAATTCAAATTATATATATTTTCAGTTTTATGCTTTAAAAAAGCTATCTTTCTGCATCAAAGGTTTTCAGCATTTTTTTTCAGCGTTAAATAAAATCAAAATCAAATGGTGACTCAGAATTTAATACTTATGTATCTTTTTTTTGCAGTTTTTTACATAAGGGGTAAACATATAGATACAGAACAAAACTGACAAAAGAATGTGCCTTGAGGAACCACACATGTAAACATTGTTTACTCATAATCAATATCCCCAAAAGATGCAAAGTGTCCCTGGTTCACCAGATAATATCTAAGATCATCTAAAATAATCTATTAGAGTAGGCTGGATGATTCCCTCGACATTTCCAATCTATCTGTCAGAATTTTACAGTAAACTGGGACGAAAGCAGGACTGAGATGCTAACATAAAATTCTGAATGATCTTGCTGTAAGACGCATGCAATAAAAAAAAAAAAAAAAAACACCAATGCAGTGTATGCATCAGATATTTTGCAAAGCTCCCTTTCTGATTTTGATCTGCCAAATAATATTTTGAATCTGGATATGCATCTTTAATTATCTTTAATGAGGCATCCAGATTAGGCATCTTAAAAAGACATTTGATCAGAGCAGTTTTTAGAGCTTAGAGCAATTAACCTGAGTAAAGAAAATTATTTACTTATGCAGCAGTGACTCACAGTGATATCAAACTTTGAAATACTTTCTACCTTTTCTGTTGAGCAGGTATTAAACATACACTGAATTATAAAACTCAAACTATAAATTTCTTTTTAGTCTTATGATTTACACTACAGGAACTACTACTATGTTTTTACCTCATCTTTGAATCACTCTGCTAAAACCTAAAATGGGCCATTTCTGTTCAATCACCATCTGTTTTACATTTATCTATATCATATTATTTTGAGATGTGCTACTCTCTTTTTCCACAAAACACCCCTCAATACATCCCCCTAGCGTGTCCTCGGGCCTTCTGCCCTAGGGCTCTTGGGATATGAATACTCCCTGGGGCTGGTGGTTTTTTACAGCCTGTGAGAGACGCACTCAAGAGAGAGAGCAATGCGAAAGCAGCGGCAGTGTTTCAGTGTTTGCTTGATGTCACTATAATGGAAATATGCATAAGTGAGGAAAAGCATAGTGGGCCTTTGGGGCCCAAA
The DNA here is from genome assembly GCF_016077235.1 of Cyprinodon tularosa. Classification (NCBI taxonomy): domain Eukaryota; kingdom Metazoa; phylum Chordata; class Actinopteri; order Cyprinodontiformes; family Cyprinodontidae; genus Cyprinodon; species Cyprinodon tularosa. Next base: position 1,429,308 of record NW_024038896.1, on the reverse strand, counting down.
AAGTACAAATATTTTAATAACAAACACGTTCGGTGTTTGCCTCCTGTTACGGCACTTGGGTATTATTTCATACTGAGTGCAGTCAGTCAGCAGCAGATTTTGCATGCATAAAGATAGAGATGTTTTCTTATTTTACTGGAAGTGAATTTCATACCGTAGAAAGTTTCCTGGCTATATGTCCTTTGGAGAACTGTCATTAATCAAAAGTCAAAGTCACCTCAGATCTCACATTAGAAAAGACCAGTTTAGCTACAGCTGAAATTGCAGCTGACCCTCTCGCCCTGAGCACTTATTCAAAATCAGCAACACAGCCATAAGGGGCTAAAACAACTAAAATGAGTAAGGTTGCAAGAAGCTGGGAGGAGAACTAGGGGAAAATGCCAAATAAAGTGTTGCCAAGTTCAAATCTCAAGGGTTTCTTTGAGTTTTAACATTATGCAGGGTGACCTATAGCTTTGCATGGGCTATAAATGTAAATGACAAGGAGGTTACATAGCTAATAATAAAGAAAAATGTAAACCATAGTTGTCACCATACCACTTCAGTAACTTCTGTCCAGTAAAAGAGATGTTTATGAGTTATATGTAAAACAAATCTGTTCCTCCTGTGTGGGCAATGTCACTGGAAGTAATCCATTAAAAAATGAAGCATAAACCATCTATTTGTTTAATCCCAAAACATCTGATACAAAAGAGTAGTTATGTTTTTCTAAGACCAGAGTTTATGCATATGATCAAAAATGCTTCTGTTTAATCAGTAGTGTTTCTATTTTTTAAACTGGAAAAAAATACAGTATTTATTTGATAAATATTAATTATATAGGCTTCAGTTAAATATTTTAAGACAAGCTTAGTCTATTTGTATAGCACAATTCAGTACAAGGACCATTCAAAGTGCTGTATATGAATTAAACAATGGAACAGAAAGAAAATGAAAGAAGAATACAGGAAATAAAGATAAAAACATAATAAAAGTAGGTACAGTAGTAAAAAAATAAAACAGTTGGACGACATATCTCAGTTAGCAGTTTGACTTCAACAGCCAAATCTAAGCTTTGACTTTTGACTTTAGCTTTGACTTAAAAGAACTCAGGCTATCAGCGCTTTTACAGGGCTGATGTGTTCTAATTTCTTAGTTCTAAAGAGAACATGGGCAGCAGTGGTTTGGATCAGATGCAGCTGTCTGGTGGATTTTTTTAGGCAAACCAGTGAAGACACTGTTGCAGTAATCAACTCTACTAAAGAAAATTTGCACTAATTAGTTATTTTTAAATCCTGCTTGGACATCAGTCCTGGAAATGTTCTTCAGGCGATAAAAGGCTGACTTACTGACTGCCCTAATGTGCTTTCAAAGGTTCAGGTCTGAGTCCATAATGACACCAAGGTTTCGGCCATAATCAGTGGTTTCTAGCTATAGCAGCTAAAGCTGTGAGCTAACTCTGGATCTCTCCTCCTTTGGTTGAAAATTTTTTACCACAGTTATTTTTTCCATTATAGACAATCCATATATTGATCTGTTCTAAGCATCTAGCCAATGCTCTGATGAGTCGATAGTCACCTTGTGGCATTTTGGTGTAAAGCTATGTGTCGCCTGCATAGTTATGGTAAATCATCTTTATTTTTTCTATAATCTGAGCAAAAGGAAGCGTGTATATATTGAATAGTGGGGGCCCCGAAATGGGGCCCTGAGGAACCATGAATGTGAGTTTTCTGGTCTCTGATTTAAAGTTCCCTACTGACACATACAATTCCCTAGACTTCATTCCAGTTTGGCACCAGAAAGGCTGACCCAGTTTTTCAGATGCTCTAATAAAATAATCAACATAATCAAACGCTGAACTGAGGTGCAATAATACCAGCACTATGGTCATTAAAGCTCATGTTTAACTGATAGTTCTTTAAAATTAAAATGACTTTACCTGTGTTTTAAAATAATCCAAACTTTGTAATAAAGTAATTTAAAGAGAAAAGCATGTTTTATCATCTCAAAACTTGGCCAATCCATGGATCTAAGTTTGGAGAGGTTCCTCAAATGGAAAGAGCAGGTCTTTACAATTTAAGTGAGGTTCCAAGGAGAAAAAAATAACACCTTGATGCGTATCCCACCGTAAGAGTGTTAAATCACTAATCTTAAATTCATAAAATGTAGTCTTGTGCAAAAATAATAATACGTTTTTGCTGAGTTTAGCGGTGAGTAGTTATTATTTATCCACTGCTTAATGTTTGTTAAGCACACTGCAACCAAAAACAACCAAACAAGTTGGTTAAATAAATTTTAGTTAGATTAACCAATACATTGGTGAGAAACTGAGAGAGCCATTGGTTTCCTGTCAACCAATTTATTTGGTTAAAAAAAACAAACAAGTAACAGTGCTTGCTGATGACTTACTAATCAGACTGTTTAGCTATATTTAGCTGTAGTGTGTAATAGTTATGGAGCTAGAGTCAACTACAATGATGTGAACATTTGCAGAATGCAAATCTTGCTGTTAACCTTGGTTGTAACTTTAGTCTTATGTAGTATTAAATTCCAAGAAATATTAGCATCAACAGTGGTGTCAGATGGAAGAGTTAGCCCTACGACAAAAGGGTTGTTGGTTCAAGCCCTGGCCCTGCCCTTTAGTGTTGCTATATTACTTAACCAATATTTTGGTCAGAGTGAACAATTTCTATTGTTTTTTTTTTTTTTCATTTTACCAAAATAGAATGGTTAAAAAACACTACCATATTAAATTGGTTGCTTTAAGCAAAAGGTTAGTATGAAACATAACTACCAACCAGATTGATCAATTTTTACTGATTCTTTAGTTGTATTAACCAATCTGTTTTAGGGTTTAGCTGAACAAATGAAAGACTTGAACACAGGAGTGTCTGAGACTCTTTCCAGGAATAAAAAAAAAGGTGAAATATATAAAAGGTTGCATCTGGTGTTGTTTTGTAACCTATTATTGAAAACCTGATTTGAGACCTTATACAGCTTGTAGTATCGAAAGAATCCGAAAAAATAAGTCCAATGTAACAACGGCAGCAAAACTTCGATGAATTGACAAATAACAAAATACAACATACTATATGCCTGAACAAGTCTGACTTTCTTTGAAGATTTTCATAATGAGCTGTCAGTCATTTCTCACTGCCCAACAACTTTCATCTGCCCTGATTCCTTCCAACCTCCCCCATTTATCACTCCTTTCTCTCTACTATGACGTATTCCTCTGATGCCCCATGTCGTTTATCACATCAGGTGGAATAGAGTTTCTCCAGCTGTCAATTTAGGAAATGGAGTGACGAGTGGGGCCCCAGGGACCCCTCACTAATCTCAAACCGCCATGTTACAAAATATGAGGCATATCTATGGTAGGCAGTTACATTCAAAGGAGCCATAAGCAGCGGTTCCCAAAATGTACCCTCTGTTTAACATTAAATGTTCTGTAACACAGCAAGAAGCAATATGTTGTGTGTTACCTCTTACCCCATTGCTACACAACTTATGTTTTACAACTTCCCGATGTGATCTAAAATAAAGACAATCTTTCTTTTACTTAAAGGGCCATCCACTTTTTTTATTTGCTAAACTCTTGCATGCTCAGGTTGTAAAACAGAATGGTTCCTTTTCTGTGCAGTTTTGTATCCAATAGGGAAAAGAAATCATAGTTTCTTACATGACAGATGTGGCAGATGAGACCTCTGCTCAGGAGCTACTCTCTACTGACTGGAGGAGACTGTAGAGACCTCTGCTAAACAGGGGTGCACAGTTATTTTTTTTTTTTAAGCCACATCAGCAATTCTGACTGTTGAGGGTCTGGACCATTGTCTGCAGTCAGTATTTATTAAGTTTAATGTATTATTGGTAGATTCTGCAACTAAAATGTCACCTGCTATAATGAAACATATTTTTTTATATAATCACCTGTCCCCACTGGTCACAAAAAATATCTTCTTTTTTAAAATTCAATTAATTTACTCATTAATCATAAGGCATAATCAATGTAATCAAAAACAACTATTACTGCTGTCAAACATAAAACATTGCATAAAGAAATTTAACCACGAACAGTCATTTTTGGGGTTTGCTGTAAATTCTCTTGTTAAATCTGTAACCAACACTAATGTATAAAACATTTTTTTCCTCTTTTTAGCAGCAGTTTTATTATTCACATATTGAAAAAAATAATCAACAATCAAGATGTTTTCACACTGACAAATTTTCTATAATCAGCTCTCTTTGTCAAAGTAAATTTAATGGATTTTTCTTCCACTGCTCACATATTCAGGAGTCCCTACAGCAAATTACGTCCTTCCTGACGTTGTCTAAAGCAAAACAAACAATCCATTTAACTAGAGGGACATGAAAAATGTTTTATGAATCCCAAAGGGAAAATAAATATTGCTGCAACTCTAGTGGTTTCTCCTAATAGTTGCTGTATATGTTGATAGCTGTTGACAGGAAGTGTCTCCTGTAGTAGTGCTTTATCTGCAATATCTTCAGAGGACTTTGACTGAAGATGCTGTCTTGTTGTTCAGTTGTCTTAAGAAGAATAATCTTCTTCGCTTTATGAAGAATTTTTCTGTGTGAACTCATCTCCAGATTTTCAAGAGGACTTCCAGGACCACAGTCTGCCTTCTTTACCAGCTTGTTGAGCTTCCTAAAATCATTTACTCAGATGCTGTTACCCCAGAAGATGATGGTAGAGGAGATCACACTATCCACAACAGACTGATAGAAGATATAAAGCTACATTGAGATCATGAAGCAAAGTTTGCAGGAATCTGTGGGAGAGTCTCGGGCAGTTTTAGTGGAGCAATTGAAACCGAGGACAGGCCAAATGTCTTGTTTGTTGTTTTTGTGTGTTTTTCTAATACAGAGTTATAGAAAAAGTAGAAGTTTGATTCAGCCTTTTTTAGAATGCAGTCACATGACAGCCCTATCTGCCAACTCTTTGTGTTGCTTGGCAACCTGATTATTTCTTTATTGATTTTAAAGGATCCATTCTTCATCCCTTTGTTTTGAAAAATTTGGAAAAAATCATTCACTTGTCCCTGCATTTTGTTGCTGTGAAATAAGCATATACAAATTATTGCAATTTTGCTAATGTGAAATAGAACAACAGGTGTTAACTAGCTTTACAGAAAGTTATAGCCAGCTCTATAGTGGGGATATACGAGACTCTATCATCTACAAAGGTTAGTGAAATGCAGGACATTTGGATTTGGACCAACAAGTTGAGAGACTCACTCACAAAACACAATTATTTTCTTTACAATTACATGATCAATATCCCTTTCCATTAGTTAATAATTATCAGTTTTAGAAACTTTTTTGTCATTTTCCATTCAAGGAAATACAAGTTTAGTTTTTTCTCTTATTTATAAATTGCTCTTTTTCGAGAAGGTATTATCAAAACGAGGTAGTGTAAAAATAACTACAGCACTGATTCTAATCATGGTCATTCCTTAAGTTTTACACAAAGTCTATTTTGTACAATTCCATATGAAAAGTGGTCAAAATAAATCTTTCCCCTGAAAAGAAACTCAAGAGAACATTCTATTGAATTTTAAATGCCTAAAAAGAAACAAGAAATTAAAATCTAAAAACTTTAACAGTGATGTGTCCTTCAGTGGGAGTCATCCATCCATCCATTTTCTGTCACACTTATCCCAAGGGTGGGAGGGGTGCTGTGTCTATTTCCAGCGGACTATGGGCGAGAGGGGGGGTACACAATGGACAGGTCGCCATGTCCATCGCAAGGCAACACAGAGACAAACAACCATTCACACACATACTCACACCTAAGAACAATTTAGAGACACCAATTAACCTAACAGTCTTGAGTCTTGTTTTTGGACTGTGGGAGGAAGCCGGAGTACCCGGAGAGAACCCATGCATGCCGAGGGAGAACATGCAAACTCCATGCAGAAAGACCCCGGGCCGGGAATCGAACCTGGAACCTCCTTGCTGCAAGGCGGCAATGCCATGGCAAGACATGTCAGAAGAGAAACAGGCTTCTATTCGGACACGATCAACATAGTTTTTGAGCAGTGAATAAAAGACAATTAGAACAATCATTATCATGACACAACCAGGTCTACTTTTAGGGCGTCAATCCAGTCAAAATAATGCAAAATATTATGCTTGAACAATACCAACTAATGAAAGAGGTAAAACATATCTAACAGCTAAATATTTGTATAATAGCCTAATTTATGGGGGGTAGCGGGGTTTAATAACCTTGCAGTAGCCAGTTTGATATGTGACTTAGGCTTAGACAAATTTAATAGTCATATTGTATACACAGAGTGTATAGAAAACGAAATTTTGGCAAGGCCCTTCTGACATTCCTTCATGTCCCGTCCCAAAAAACTCTGCTGGCATGTCATTGGTCCAACCCGCTGGTGATTCGGAGACGGACCAAGATCGGTTTGTCGTGAGACTGAAATCCAAGATCTCGCGACAATCTAGCTTGCACTGCAAGGTTAGGGGTTTAATCCAACCGTTTGGATTTAAAAAATGATTCCCACAAACAAGTCTGTTTTTAACCAAATACACAATTTTTTCTTTTGTAAATGAACTATCTGGTTAATATCTTTATTGGAAACTTTAGATTCCATAAGTCGTTTCCCACTAGAAATGAAAACATTTTAAGATTAAAACCACATCTCTTTAAATTCTACACCCTACATTAAAGACATGAACAAACAATATGATTTGCATGGTGCCATACATCTTGGCACATTTCAGAAACTACACTGTGGTGAATGTATCTTCTTGTAGTAATGGCTGTTTTATTGACCGGCCACTTGCAATCACCCTTGTGGTTTAAAGGGTTGAGGGGTCAGAGGTTACAGGGGATTAGGACACTAGGGACCATTGCAAGACATGCGCCACACTTAAGTCCTCATTTTTCATGCCAGAGCTTGATATCACACATTCATCTTAGTTAGTGGGTTATCCCTGTCAATGGACCTCTTAAACTGTAATGAGAAACTAGTTGGAAATATTTATTTTTACTGCTTACCTTTTTAGAGTATGGTGGCATGTTGCAGAAATTCCTCTAAATTTTTAGAATACATTTCCTTATAAAGTCAAAACAGACAGTATTTCCTTAAACTGGGTGGCAACAGTGACTGCTCACCCTCATCTACGTCATGGGATTCCTCTAACTCTCCAGTGAAGAAAGGTGCAATCAAATGGCAAACAAAACAAATGAGATTTCCCTACATTAGGAAAACATCTAATCGCATTTCCCATGTTGCTTCCCTCTGTGCTGCACGCTGTTGAAACTGGAGACAGAGAGGAACCGCTGGGTCACAGTGCAGCTTGATGCAGGCCTCTGTGCCGCTAGCTCTGCATACAGAGACATTTGCTTTCACTTATACATCTCGTTTAGTGCATCTGCAAACAACATTACAGGTGGAAAAGCTTTAGCAGATCTCCCGCAAATATTAATCCAATTTGTTTTAAAATACGATCCCAGTGTTTTCCACAGCACTCATGAAATGAGATGCAACACAAATATTTCCAAGGACTTCAGCGGACATGCTAGGAATATGTCATTCCAAGACAATTTCAGCGGGAGATTAAAAGCTGGTGATTGAAGAAATGGGATGTATTACATGTAAATAAATAATTATACCTTTAACCTAAGGAGACAGAAAGAGAAACACAAAAAATGTTGCTGTTACATTTTAAGCCAAAATTATTATATTATAATCATTATATTTTATCTATAATCATTGTATAAGTGTGTTTTTAAACGTAATTGAGGGTTAGAAAACTGCATCACCACATTTTTTAATAGAGTGCTCATATCCAAACCATATTAGTCGCAATGGGGTGTTTAACAACAAAATAGATTTTTAAATTGAAAAAGTAATTCATCAAAAATAAATTCTCAATTAAACGTTCTTCCTCAGAGATACTTTTTTATATATATAAATGCTATGATATGAAAGTAAAAACCTATTCTAAATAAATGACCAAACTCTTAAGAACTTAAATTTTAACAGAAATTTGTTCCTTAAAAATAAATTAAATCATGTTTATTACCCAATTGCAGGTAGTTAAATACTACCCTCTAGTGGGCTTAAGGGTACTTTCCGATGTTTATTTCCAAATTTAAAAAATGGATTTTACATGATTGGAATACTGTAACTAAAAGGAAACTTTGACTTTGGAAGGCAGTTTTTTTTAGAGTCGTAATCGGTGATATAAGAAAGGAAAACTCAAAAAGAAAGCAAATGAGTGAGAAAACAAAGCTTTTATGAACAAAATTAAGACAACCATAGCAATGTGTTTAGTGAAAACAGAAATGTTTCCTTGACCAGATCTAATTAGCTAAATTCTAAGTGGTTTCTGAGTTGCCTGTATTCATCTAGTACCTAAAACATAGCATAGTTTCACTGAACTGGTTTAACAGAATACGAAGTAAAAACAACAGCTAATGAACTCGCACAGTGCAGAAACACCAGTTGACTTGCACTCTCACAAGCAACTACAGGTGCTTGGTTCCAGGTACTTGGAGATTCACTTCCATACAGAAAACCCATATTCTTATCTTCAGCTACCACAGATTACATGTCAGAATAAATAATACTACTTATACTTCAGCTATAGTCTTTGGGTGTTACTTTATTGTACGTCTTGTACCATGTCCGTTGGTTGTGCTGTTCTTTTTACATCTCTTTGCATGTGATTAAGAAGACTGAAGATGTTTTATCTTTATCTCCCTTTTTTTAATCTTTTCTACTTTTTTTTTGTTTTTCCTCTCCTGTTCTACTTACATTGCAGTGTCCATGTAATCTGTACAACTCCCTGAATAATTATAATAAAGCAATTTATATGCATAAAGGAAGAGGAACACTATGGCGGTAGCCGTACTGCTCCACTTGTGAAAGTAAAATTTGTTGGGCTCTTTTTTGGCATCAAGACAATTATTCTTATTGCCACATCGTCAGACAGGACACTGTTCAAAAAAGAAAGAAACACCAGATGAGTCGCTAGTATCCTGATCTATATTCAACTAATCTGTGAAATATGATGATCAGCAGAATGTGACAAATTTAATACAGAAAATCCTCTGCATAAATTGGGCAGTGTCAGAATGCAACACGTTGTTCTTTCAGAACTACATCCCCTGAGAGAATCCCTCACAGGTAAAAAAGTCACAAAATGTTAGATGCTTCCCATCGATTCCGCAATCCCAGCAACATGCACTGTAAGCTCAGGTGGCCAGTGATCTCAGCAGATTGCCTTGTCTAATATGAAAAGTCAGGGTGAACTGCGATGGGTGGGAAGGATGAGGTTGAGGTGTGTTTAACTGGGGACGGTGGCACTTAATTTTGGATCTATGATGTGAGGTTGATCTGATTATGCAATCAGAAAACTGTAAAAATATATTTTACTATATTCTGGGTAAAAACTATCACCAAGATAAAAAGTAAAGGCAGAAATTTAAGATCCTCAACTACCATTCATTGGAATAACTCCTTTCTATGAGAAAAGTGATATAAAGCAGCCATCGTTCTTATCCATATAAAGTTAGAAATGATTTGGACACATTGTACAATGCAATAATCCTCTTTCTTTTCCATAGTTGTCTGAGATATTTCTTTAGCAGTTTAACTATTAAAAGATTTACACCATGTAGTCACCATCACTGCCTAGTTTTAGCATTCTCCTCCATGGTCACGTTCAATTAGCCATCCCCTAAACACTTTTTCTCATCAGGCTGCCCATAATCTACCCATCGCATCTTGATTTAGTGAATAAATCACACTCGGCATGCTTTCCTTTTTTTCCCCCCAGACTCCTCCTGTCCTCTGGTCCAGTCTCCCTCAGTCTCTTAAACTCTGTCCAGAGTTTCTACGGCGACAGTCTCCGCCAGGGCTCCTCATTGGACGTGGCAGGCGGCAATTTGCATGCCAGACTATTTCTCTTCATCATTGGGCCTCTTTCTCGCGCTCTCTTTAAGCGTGTCTCGCTCTCTCTCCTTCCCTATGCTGGAAGAATAGAGAATAACTCAGCAACTGACGGCAGACAGCATGCACGTCCTTGTCCTACAAGGTTACGAATCCATTTCATCTGTGCAAGAGGGGAGTGAATTAAAATAAATGATGGCCGGACATTTATTGCATTCTGGGGGTGAAGGAGGGACTGGAGAGGAGAGAGGCGCAAGTTGTGGCATAATACTTGTGCCTCAAACTGAGCCAGGCTAGATAGTTGATACCAAATCCACACTAAACTCACTCTTCATTGTCTTTATAGACCTTCCTTTGTGCTATGATTTACTGTAAGAGTTCCTTCCACTTGAAGTAAGGGACCAAGCCCAGCTCTTGAAGATCAAAACCACAAAATAAATTCCCCTCAACCAGACTTTACACTTAAACTTAGATAAGTAGTGATCAACAACCAAACCCAAACTTGTCCAACAGATAGCCAGATTGCTTTACACCACTGCATCCTCCACTTTGCATTGCACTTGCTGATGTATGGCTTGGATGCAGCTGCTCTACCATGAAAACCCATTCCAAAAAGTTATTTTTGCACTGCTTATGAGCTCATCTGAAAGCCACCTGAGGTTTTGACGTCTGCAGCTTTTGACTCTGCAGAAAGTTGGTGATCTCTGTGCATTATGGACACAAACATCCGCTGCCCTCCCTCCATCAGTTTATCCATAAGTTCATGGCTTAGCTGCTGTCACTTGTAATCTTTTCTACTTTGTCGTAATACTGACACATGATGGAGGAAATTTAAAAATTATTGCACAGGTGGCCTCTCCAATCATAGCACCAGCTAAAAATCACTGAGCTCCAATTATTTCCTAAATGTTTGTAGAAACACATGAGGGAGAACTCATTCAATTTCCAACTTATATTCACAATAACCTAGCTGTATTATTTATCAGAAGGATGGATTCTGCTTTTTTAACTCACATTAATTCTTTTCTGTTTTGTAAGAAAACTGAATGCTATGATAAATGATAAGAATAGTGTTTGGGGAGATATGCTTGCATTGCTCTAAACTGTGCCAAGGTTTAGTCTGCGTGTTCCAAAAATACCTCCCAAGACTAAAAAGATCCCTTGCATTGAGACTTTTTCCCCCTCCTCTGGACCAAAAATCTATTGATACGTCTGCCTCTTGACACCGCCTGGTCTCTCTCCGGACATGGAAGGCTGAATGCTGACTGCTGCTCGCTGCACAACTTTCCTGGACCTCCTCCAGGACACTCCATTGTAATACAGTTATTTTTAGACAAGCCGACACAAATAAATATTTATAGTTGTTCGCAGGTCAGAGGTCTAAATGTACTGCTTACTGGCCAGCAGTGTATAAACTGCAGTATCTAACTATGTAAGCATAAATATGGGTTCAATAAAGCGCTCCAAGAATAAACTGCTCTGACCTGAGGTATTTCAGGCTTGGCAGAAGACCAAAAAGCAGACAAAAATAAACATATTAATTATACCTTTTTTTTGTTATTAATGTTCAGGCAGCACTGCTTTGGTAAAGTATATACTTCCAAACAAATTTCCTTGGTCATATCTTTTTGTCACACTCGAAAATCGCAAATGAAAACAGATTTACCAAAGATAGCATGAGTAAACAGAAAATCCAATTTTCTAAAGGTTATATAAACTAAGATAGATAGATAGATAGATAGATAGATAGATAGATAGATAGATAGATAGATAGATAGATAGATAGATAGATAGATAGATAGATAGATAGATAGATAGATAGATAGATATTTGCACATAATTTGTGCAAAGTTTGAGCATTAAAGGGCTAGCGTATTGAATGACAAAATTGCGATAAAACCATCTCTTTCTGTGAAAGTTGACCGCTGTGCGAACATGATGTGTAAAGATTAAAGCTGAGACGTGCATCTTCTGTAAAATACCTCAAACCTGCTGCTGCTGCTCTGTTTGTGCCTCAGTTATTCATCATATGAGAGATGGCCGTCAGAGTCTCTAAGCAGACACACAATAGGGAGAATACAAAGGAGTGAATTTTAATTTCTGAAAGTAATGGTGTACATCTCTGTATCTGAGACTACATGGATCCAGAATGAATTAAGATTCACAAGAACATTTTGTCCTTTGCCTTTCTCAGCCTTTTAAAGTATTTTAGTTAAAAAAAATAATAACAACCTGGAGGGTGATCCAATCAGTTCTTCTAATCCATTTCCACAGATACCATCCCTTTAAATCAACTGAAAACAATTAGTAGTCCCACTTGCTTCAACTTTTTCGAGTTTTGACCTTCCTACACGTCACCCCATGCTGCCATTATAGGCAGTGCAAATATTCAAGTAACTTAAATTCTTGTCATCATCCCTCATCAGTGTCTTGGTAGCTGAGGCAGACAGATCAGAGGCAGGACTGACATACATCCAGTGGTCTCTGATGTGTCAGCGAGTGTTTATGAGACACACAGCCCAGCTTGCTTCACCTTGACCCCTGCAGAGTCGTCTCTCCTCTTCGTTTCGAGCTCTCTAATCTGACCTCGTCATCCCAGGTCCTTCTGGCCTCGCCTCTGACGGCTGAGTTATTACCATAATTACCCAGGAGGCATTGCAAGGAGCAGCCACCCGCCAGATGCCGCCCATGTTTAACAGAATATTTGGGTGTTTTATCGGCTTTAACTCAGCCCCCAGGGCAGGTGAGGGGGGTCTGGATGATAAGAAAACTGCTCATGTGGGAAATGAAGGGGACTGTTTTACAGACAGAACCAAGAACAGGATGAATTATACTGTTAATGCAGGAGTGGCCAGTATGTCATAGATCCTCTAAGACATGGAGTAAATATGCTCATATATTCACTGAAGAACACAGACTTGGATCTAGAGGAACAAAGTACTCAAACCATACATTTAAGTAAATGGAAAGTTTTAGATGTCAGAAAGTCCTATTTCAAAATAAGTGGTAAGCAATAATTCAGCCTGGAAACTCAAATATAATTACTCTTTGGGGGGAATAATCTAATATATAAATGACTAAAGAAGCTTTTTTCTTATATTACATTTAGTTTTTGTATTTCATGGGGACACTTATCTGTTTGAAGGAATACTTATTAATTGGCAGTATTTATTTATTTAATTTTAAAAGAAGTGGGTCTCCTTATTAACTTACATTTTTTGGGACCTTTTGCAAACTAAACATAGATATTATAAATATATTTTTTACCTCAATAGCTTTATCCAGCTTAATTGCATGCATTATAAAGCGAGGAAGAAAAATTATGTTACCAGCAAACCTTTTCTGTTTTAATTTTTACATTTTTTACCAGATTACTGTGGCCACAATCTTTTGCATGTTTGGCAATTCCTATAAATAAATGTAACTGAGGGCTTTATTAAATAAATGTCGGGAACTTACTGGTCACCGTTCTATGGGCAAGTCTTTAAAATTGGAAAGACAAGAGAACGTGCCATCTGAATAAAGGATATATGTTAACCGTAAAAAAAACGCTTCTTTAAAAAATGCATCATAGACTTTATGTGTCTAAATATCTTTCATATTCTTTATTATGAGTATTTTTAATCATCACAAAGGACAAAAACACAAACATATTTACTTTTACTTATAGAAGTTGTACAACCTAAATCCTTTGCATTTTGAATGGTAGTAAATTTCCCAGCAGAAAATTAGAGAGGATATACGGTTCTGTTGTCAGGAAGGCATATAAAGAAATAATACAAAAAATTCAAATTTCTCGAAAATAAAACACTGACTTTGCATCAGACTTGCTGGTATGTAATTGTTTTTCAAAAAAGCTGTAGTTGTGTAAAATAAAAAGTCAAACTTGATCATCCGAGAACCCAGAGCGTCAAGACTACTGCTGGATTTTTTTTTTTTTTTTATATGAGAATTTTTCAATGCAAATATTAATCTAAAAGTGCATCCTGTTTATCAATCTGATAAACTGAGAATAATAGATTTACATTTTAAAGGCCCTGCAGGTTTAAGTCAAAGTCTGTCTATGTGTTGGATTGATCTAGTCATAGTTACAGGCTCAATTAAATGGAAAACCTAAAGCAGAACATGAAAACTAATGTTCACATACGTTCCCTGTTCAAGCTAACTCTGAGTTCGAATGAGAAGTCCTACCTCCAAAAAGCCCCAGAGAAAACCCCCCAAAAATGCTTGCAGTTCTATTTCACATGTCATCTGAAAAAATCTTAATTTATAAAAGATTAATAAAATCATCCCTTTCTACTTTACAATATCAAATGTTCTCTTTCAAATAAAAAAATCCTAACAGAGATGTGTAAACGTGTAACTCCTGCAGGGCGAAATTGGATTTTTATTAAAGGGTAAAAATATAATTTCACAAGAAGTTGCTTTTGCATTTTATCAAGATTGACAGAAAATTCACCAGGGACAAATTTACAATTTACCTCAAACTCTAGTCTAGATTAAATATTAGTTTTTCTTTAAAAGCTCTCTGCAAAGCATGTTGATATTGCAAGGTCTAAGGAGCCAGGAGGCTATGCATATTCATACAGTTAGAATAAAAAGCTCAGCCCATCCTGCCATAGACAGAGCACAGAGGTCACTGGCCTCAGGCCAACAATGCACAGGGAGCTAGAGATTATGTACAGTAAGCACACTTCTGCCTGTGTGTGTGTTTAGCCCTTAAACCTTTAGTTAATTTCCCAGTATGATGAAAGAAAAACACACACATTCACACCAGCCTTCACCCAGTCACAAAGGTCGAGAAATTAGCATTCAAACATACAGTATTTTAACTTTCTAAGTCCATTATAGCTCCCTGTCAAACGTGTCCAAGGTGGAACTTAGCCGTGTGCGTCCGTGTCTTATTATGCAGACCCATCTGTGTCGGGTCAAAGGTCATGGCCGGGCCTGGCAGGAGCTACAGGTGAGCAGATGAGAACAGTAGGGGCTCGGTTTAATTTAGCAAAGCACTACAGGGCGCAGTGTGCCGCTGTACCCGGGAAGGACGAGTTGAACTTTTCACACTGTGCCTCAGACTCAACACTTCAAATGAGACATAAAGTGAATAATGAAAACTGAAACAAGCACCTGACGTCAAATCTGCATTTCTCATTAGAGGAGAAACAAAGGCTGATCAATATGGGAGCAGAAATCTTTATATACACGGCCAGAACTGTAATTCGATCTTCCTGCCGCACATCCAAGGACACAGAAGTTGAGGACATGCAGAAAGACAATGGCTGTCAGTAGTGTAGCCCGTATGGATTTGATCTGGGTGTGTACTAGAGTGAGGGAGAAAATCCCTAATCTGTCCAGATTTGACATGAGGCAACCAGAGTAAAACCTGGACCGTACGGGATAAAGTCTGTACGTGTGTCTGTGAATGAACAGAAGTCCAACACCACAATGCCCTGCTTTTCTTACAACGTAGTTGCACAAACCAACATTTTATCTGTCTGTGCTAATCTGCATCAAAGGACAGAAAATTTACCTCATATGAAACCATCTACTTTGCATTTTTCTTAAATTTCCAATTAAGATCTTTTCTTTCTTCAGTTTGATCTTTTTGCTGCCAATATGATGATGAGCTCTGCAAATTCAAAAGAAAGTTTCTTTTTTTTTTTTTTTATATCTACATGTCAGCACTTTTTTTCGTCTTTTTAAAAGCACTTTTTCCCAACTCCCAAGATACAGTCTGACATGTGCTTTCCTCCTTATCCTTTGGCATTTCAAATATATCTGAATAGGCTTATGGGTAAATCTGCTCATAAAAAGCTGCAAATCTTTGTCTAGAAACCATAAAAAATCGCCTAAAACTCAAGTTACATCACCAAGGATGATTTCATAAAGAATCATTCCTGGAACAGTCTGCATTATCAATCAGTCACAAAAAGACCTACAATTAGTCATCACAGCAAAAAGCAACGAGAAAATAAACAGATTCATTTGGAATGCTCATCTAGAAGAGATAAGTATGTTGGGTTTTTGCTTTGAGGGAAGTTTTCTGAATCAACATGCTGGCCGGCTACTGTTTCATATTCATGCAGAGGCCCAATGACACCTTGTCCTTTGTTTTTTAAAAAACCTTAACTCAGCACTTTGCCACTTCCTTTGGACCTAAATGTAAAGTGAACAGTCTTCATCTCACCACCATCAAATTGGCACAAAATACCATTTTAAGGGAGCAAGCTATCCATGGGTTTAAAAGAAAAAAACAGAACTCTGAGAACCAAAATCATGCCACTCAAAAATCAAAAATTGTACTTTAAGAAGAAAAGGCTGGAGGAAAGACCTCTGAATAACGTTGAATTAATATTAAATTATACCCATATTTAATTTGTTTTATTCCCAGCATCTGGTAGTTTATTATCATTACAATGACTATATTGTTTTAATAATTTCTACTCCTGTCTTTCAGTGTCACCAGCTGGTATTTATACATACTGCATTCCATTTAAAACTTCTGCTTGCAAAAACTGTTTATATTCTGCTGTAAACAGTGTGTGTAACTATCGTTTAAAGTCTTGTTTACAAACCCTGCATAAAAGGCTGTGTCAATCCTGTATGGAAAAAAAATCATGTAAACAGCACATGTAACTCCTGTTTGTAGTACTGTTTATAAACACAGCCTAAAATGGCCTGTGCAACTCCTTTTTTTGGAGCAGTATTCCATTTTTTTTTTGTGTCACTTTTTTGGAATTTGCTGTAGAACTTATTTATCTTTCAAATTTATTTTATCTTTATGATTGTAAAGATGGATAAAACTAAGATCGTCATAAAAACATCTGATTAGACTTACTCTATTGCATACATAGTTCTGACAATCAGTTCATAAAAGTAAACAAGAGTTGTTTTACCAGAAGTGATACATTAAAAAAAAATGCAAACAGCATATTACATTACGTCAGTCAACCACTTCAAGTAATAAGTGATAAGACAAAGCAAATAAAAAAATGTATTTTGCTTTTTTATCAAATTAAAAACCCAATAAATACAATGATAAACAACAATAATAATAAAAAAAAAAAATTCTTTTTTGGGCTCATTCACTGGATACTCTTGGATGTGGCTCTGTGTTTTAATTGGTTTGCTTTACGCTGCTGCTCACATTTAAACTATAATGTTCTGCCCACTAGTGGACAAAACTAAACTTACATACTAATGGTTTAAAAGGAAAACTTAAAGATTCATAATTCATATAACTTATTTTTAAGCAATAATATTACAAATCACAGTTATATGTGATCTAATGAATATAGATAAGATTTAATTTAATCAAACCATTTTCCTGTCATTTTCTGATAGGAAATGAGACAGACATATCTTGAAAATATACAAATAATATGATAAATTAATATTTTTTATATAATGGGTGATTTGCATTCGAGAAAATGTTTGTATGCTCCTTAATTATTAATAGTTAATAGTTTTATTAATAGTTGATAATAGTTTTTTAGAGCAGTCAAATCTTTTTAATGACAGCGAGGTACTTTTTGTATGTTTCAACTGTTTTTTTAAAGGTTTGACCTTGGTGATGAGTTCCAATATTTAAGCTTAGTCCCTTACACTTTCTTAAATAGAGTCAATTCAGCTACTTTAGGTTGTTCACTCAGAAAAAGTTAAGTGAGAAGAATTCCAAAAAAATTAAAAACTATCCACTGGACTGGTTTTCCAAGTTTGAAGATGTTTCGCTTCCGATCTTGGAAGTTTTTTCAATTAAAAATGTCAGAAATAGCGTTGAGTTAGAGGTTGTTTCTTCTTTTTTTTTTTTTTACATGTAAATTTTTTATTTTTTCGGAATGACTATGACCTCGATGACTGGGAACCTTCACCAGCAAGTCAGAAGAAACATAGGTAAAATCCATCCTAAACCTGCCATGGGTCTACATCATTTTCAAATTGTAACACAAGTAAATTAATTCTATAAAATACTTGCTGTCAGGTTCCTAGATATTGTTGCTTCTGTTCTTTAAATGATTTTCATCTTTCAAAATCAACATAGCACAAACTCTTTAAATATCTGATGGAAAAACCTCCCAAACCAAATTGGTTTGGCATCAGCTAACAAACAGAACAATTAAATGTGAAAACTTTT
The DNA here is from genome assembly GCF_016077235.1 of Cyprinodon tularosa. Lineage (NCBI taxonomy): Eukaryota > Metazoa > Chordata > Actinopteri > Cyprinodontiformes > Cyprinodontidae > Cyprinodon > Cyprinodon tularosa. The sequence goes on along the minus strand of NW_024038896.1, from coordinate 1,411,257 downwards.
TTTTTTAAAGCCAACAGTTTTCATTTGTGAATGTTCAAATTTATTATTTTTATATTACTTATAGACTTAGTAAATACTTTAAGAACAAATAATTTTGGCTCTGACACAAACATATAAATACTGGGGTGCCTTGAACAACAATATAACTTAAGGTCCAAAAATAAACATCAGACACAACAAAAAATAAGTGACAAACCTGCACTGAATTCAAATGATCTCACTTTAAGTCATCGTCTAGCCGGTTTGGAATTCCTGTCCGTATTTTCATGTATCAGGACAAATGATGACTAAAACAGATGGTGGACCAATCAAACGCTTCGTTGTAGTTATGTGGCTATGACATACACACATCATTGACTCCTCTGGTGAGGGTTTTAGGGGTCTCCTGTTAGCATTCTTACATGAATACGTCCGCACATATGACTCACTGATTTGTTTCTCCCAGACAAGGCAGTCTTACTGCACCGGCCTGTTAGAGTGCTGCAGAAAGGGAAATCTGGCAGGAAGCTGCTCAGTACTTGGACTTTGCCTGACTCTGTCTGGCCTTTTTTTTTAGTCGTATGTTTGTTTTTTCTTCCTACTTTCTAAACCTTTTACTTTGCAAACAATTTCAAAGCCCCTTTTGTTTATTTATGGTTACAATAAGCATTTCTGAAATTGGAGATATTTATGGGTTAAATCAAATTAGGGAACTGCCTTAAGGATGCAGTTTCAGCCCTCAAGGTTAAAAACATTTGGCAGAAACTTTGTTGAGGTCAAACAGTACATCTGCAGTTAACATCTCTGTCAAATACAATCAGCAAAAAACTGACCTACATATCCCTCTGTGCGGCTACCAGCATATGTTTTTATTTTCAGCCCCTAACTCTGTAGCAGCATTCCTTTTCAGTGCGTAGTGGCAGACAGAGAGATTGCCGGATAGTGACTCACTAAAACCTGACCCAGCAGTGAGGTAATCACTGGTCGACACTTGGAGTAAAAGTGAAGTTAGCTGGTGATGTCTGGGATTGTTGTCTAGGACTCCCCACAGGGACGGGAATGTTGGAGTGATGGAAGATGTTGCTCGGAGGCTTGGCGGCTCCAGAACGTAGAGGTTTTTCTTTGGTCTTCCATTCATTTTGTTGTAATCCTCATGATGACGTGTACACGGCCTTCCGGCTCAGAACCATGACAGAATCCCCCTTAACTGCTACGTCCAGACTTATTGATTCAACTACATAAGTTAGGACAAGAACTGCTACAGTAGGCATCCTTTAGAAGAGGAATGATGCTGACTGTTTACTTAAAAAAATGTTGTTGTTTTTTAATTCCACATATTTATCATTTTACAGCTCAGCTAACAATAATGTCAATATATCCCGATTTTACTGTATTACATGTAAATCCTAGGAGTTTGATTAAGTATGATTTCTTCAATGTTTCCAGATGTCATGAACTGGTATGCAGCATCCCCTGGTGGTTTAATGGAGAACTGCCAAAAATCAACCAAAGGCTTTGAGGTAAAAAAAAAAAAAGAAAAACCCTAAGACCCTTTGATGTTGTGGTGTAAGGTAACAAAAACCTTTAGCTATTTATTTGCAGGGTTTCACATTAACAGAACATTTTCCTTTATCTGTCTCTGTTTCTTACCTCACCTCTGTCAGATCATGCCTCAGTTGACCTCCTTTGCTACCTCATTAATATAGATCTGGAACGAAACTACATCTGTATGCATTCTATAGTCAGACATACTCCATCTACCATTTTAACCTCTTATCACACTGACAGCAAGCATCACTTATGTTGTTCTCTGTCCTTACATTTTTACCACCTTCTACCTGCTCATTAGCCTACCGCTTCTCATGATTTAACTTTGTAAAACTTTTTTTTAAATATATTTTGCCTATATTTCCAAAAAATTTTACCTTCAATGTATTAAACACTGATCTTTATGTGATTTTCATTGTTCTCCATCTGCCTTATTGATCCTAAGCACTTATCTACTGTTAGTGTTAGCTTTCCTCTTTTGTCTCTCCTTTTCTCTACCACCCTAGTCTCTTTGCCGTTATTTCTCTGTCAATATTTTTTTAAATTATTCACAATTAACTCCCTGCTTGGGGACTATTGGAAAGTTTCTGGCAAAAACCATAGGGATTGGTAACTTACCTAAAAAAAACACAACAATGATAGATGTGAGGGATTTACCCCCTCCCTAAGAGGTGCTGTTTTTCATGTTCTTTGTATACTCTGGGTTATTTGGGTGAATGTATTGTTTTGGGAGGTGGTTTGATTTGTTTTAATCATCTTTCTCATCTCTTTGAGGTCACCTGGTCCTGTGTTGCCGTGGAAGCGCGCCCATGAGCAACGCTGACGAGGACCTGGTGTTTCCAATCAGCCTCATTGGGAAAATCCATTTTTGGAGAGGGAGAAATGCATTTCTATTTTGACTGGATTCCAGATTGTTTGTTTCTAGTTTTGTTTTGGTTGTGTTTAAGTTAATGGTAAATTTATAGACACTTTTTAGGTATAGTTTAGAGTATGTTTGTTTGTTTCTAGCTGAAAATGACTCCGCCCCTCTAATTAGTTCGGATGGGAGCCCAGCCTTTAAAAAACCAGGTGGTTGGGATGATAAGGGAGTCTCCCTCTGGCTTTGACAAACATGTGGTGCTGTAAAACTGAAATGTAATGTATGAAACTGAAAAGAAAAGATAAAAGCTACCGAGTGCTCGACAACTGCAGACTCCAGCCTCCTTCCTCCGTGGCCGCAAACTAACATTTGGTGTCAGAAGTGGGATGCGACGCTGATTTCTAGTGATGTGCAAGTGAAGCCTCATGAAGCAATGAAGCTTTCCAACGCAAAGTGTTAAAAAAAGTTCATTACTCGATGCTTCATTCATCACTCACTAGTGACATCTGCTGGTGAAACTGTAACAGCCTTGTAACTCAGTTGGATCATACTTCCAAATATTAGGAAATGCAATATTGTCACAAAGTTTTCACCAAACTCATGTTTAGTAAGAGGAGAATCCTATTCAATTGTCATGTTTTAATTATTAAAATGATTTGTAGCCAATCTAATCCTTGACCATCAGTGGTGGTGTTAGGTTTTATTTTATGTCATGGACTTATTAAACAATGAAGATGTGTTACTTTAATGTATTGAGAACTGAGTGACTGTTGCTGCAGACTCTGTGTACTTTGAGCTTGAAACTTGCTTCCTTAAAGACAGAATGTGTTTAAAATCATCTCTTCCTAGGAGTTCTAGTTCTGATTCTTAATATTAAGTTACACATAGAGTTTGCCTCTTCTAATGGCTTTTAGTCTGGTTTTGATGTGTGATTCTGATGCATCTCCTGATTAAACAAAAGAAAATATAGAAATTTCTGGATTTTAGGTTTAATTGTTTTTATTTAGGAATAGGACTTTTTTCACTGTTTCAGGTTGTGATCTGTCATCTCATAATACTCCCACATATGAGAGGTTTTTCTCTTTTTTGACGGCTCCATTTCAACCACTGCTGATGAAAACTGTTCTGCTGATACCAAACCACCTACTACAACCCACGAAGAAACAGGATTCATCGCGCTTTTATTTTGAAAACCGACACGCAAAATGAAGCAGTCACGTGACCAATGCAATGCGAGGCCTCGTTTGTTGCCAGTCACGTGGTTGTCAACAAGACAACACAGGCCTCGAAGCGGGGCTTCATTGACACGCCCCCTTATTACTCGGTACAAGCCTCGAAGCCTGGCTTCAGATAGCCCATCACTACTGATTTCAGATAGGTGTTGATTATGGGTCCAAAGCCGCAGACAAGAGGCCTCAAAGCTGCAGAATCGGATTCAGTGGAGGAAGCAGACCAGGATGGAGCTACAGGTCAGCAGACTTTGCAGTTCAGTGATGAAGCAGCATCTGTGGACATGAAAAATATTTCTGCCATGCTGGAAAAGTGTCTTCAGTTCCAGAGTGACTTTGTTGACAGATGGGACAAAGAAGAGTGTAAGCAAGAAAGGAGATGGCATCAGATACAGGCTGAAGTTAAAAATCTGAGAGATGACTTGGAGAAGAAACATCAAACGGAAGCTTGTCTTCATTCAGGCCCCTCTTCGGAAGATGATTTAGAACCGGCTTCTCGGCATAAATCTAGAGGTGAGCCAAAACAAAGAGCCTGGACTCAATCTGATATTCCAAAGTTTGAGGAAGGAGAGGACAGGTTAGCAACAGCATACCAGTGGCCTGAGAGGGACTGGGCAGTAAGGTTGGTACCTCATCTCACCGGCAGAGCCCGAGCAGCGTATGTGGCCATGGCTGCAGAGGATTCATGTGACTATGGTGAAGTAAAGGCAGCCATCTTGACAAAGTATGAAATTAATGAAGAAGTGTACCGACAACGTTTTAGAGAGCCAGATGTCCGTGTGAATGAAACCCCCCGAGAGTTCTACAATCGTCTGAAAGATCTTTACCTGAAGTGGATACAGCCGCAGAACAGGAGAAAGGATGAGATTGGAGAGATCCTCATCCTGGAGCAGTTCTACAGTTCTCTGTCACTGGAGCTCAGAGTATGGGTCAAAGAGAGGAGCCCAGCATCAGCACAAGAAGCGGCAGAACTTGTTGAAAACTTCCTAGCTGCACGACGGGGACCAAAAACCTTCCGATACAACCCTCAACAGAAGTCCAGCTATATGCAGGGTAAGTCTGTGGGGTTTGGTTTGGGTGGTGGTCCAGGTCAGATGGCAGGGGTAGAGAAGCAAAGGGGGAAAATGTTTTCATCTAAGCCTAAATCGGAAATAAAACCTGTTGTCTGCTATTTCTGTGGTCAAGAGGGTCATATAAAACCAGAATGTCCATTGAGAAAAGCCAAATCAGCATATTTTTGCACTGTACCAAGGTCATTGTCTGCAGAAGACCAATTTCAGGGAAAAAAACAAGTTATGGAGGTTAGAGTAAATGGAAAGCCGGCCATTGCTCTATTAGATACAGGAAGTGCACAGACCTTAGTTCACCCTTCTATTTTGAAAGATCAATGCTATCTACAGGGTCCAGGTCTTGATATTTCCTGTGTGCATGGTGATCATAAAACTTACCCTACTGCTGCAATCTATCTAGAAGTGGCAAACCAAACTTATCTCTTAAGTGTAGGTGTAGTGGAAGGTCTTCCCCATAAGGTTATCTTGGGTCAGGATATTCCAGTCTTGCCAGATCTGATCCAGACCTGTAAGCCAGTGTATGTTGTAACCCGATCACAAGCACAAGCTAAACAATTAGCTGGGGGAGATGATTCAGAACCTCTACCAGAGACTGTGAAGTCAGGCCAGCAGATGAACACTGAGACTGCTGGTAAACTGAATTCCCTGCAAGAACTGCCCTTCTTTAATTTTGATATTCCTTCTGAGAGGGTGGTTAAAGTGAGGAAAAGCAAACAACAAAGGCGGCTTCAGAAAATGGCAGGCACAGTTAGACAAACATCTTTGGGATTGCCAGATCTTGATGGGGACATTGTGGGTTCACAAGTTGACTTCAAGAGATTACAACAGTCTGATGAATCGCTGAAGGGTCTTTTTGATCAAGCAACCCCCATTACTGCGGGAGAAATTGATAAACAGTCTGTGGGGGGGTATTATATCCTTAGAGACGGGTTGCTTTATCTTCAGGGTGGAAAAACAGGATGTGAAAAACTGGTGGTTCCACAGAGTCTAAGGGAACAGGTGTTAAATTTGGGTCATGGGGTACCCTGGGCTGGACATCTGGGTTTTAAAAAAACCTATGACAGGATTTATGCCAGGTTTTATTGGCCAGGTCTTTATAATCATGTAAAAGAGTACTGTCAATCATGTACAGTGTGTCAGCTATCAGGGGGAAAGAATGTCCCAAAGTACCCACTACAGACATTACCTATTATTGATGTTCCTTTCAGGAGAATAGGTATGGACGTTGTGGGACCACTGGAACGGACTCAAGCAGGAAATCGGTTCATTCTGGTGGTGTGCGATTATAGCACTCGCTATCCAGAGGCTTTCCCCCTTAGGGACATAACAGCTAAACAGATAGCCTATGCTTTACTCCAGTTGTTCTCTAGGGTGGGGATCCCATCAGAAGTACTTACTGATCAGGGTACTAACTTTTTGTCAAACAATCTTAAGCAGGTCTACAGATTGTTGGGCATAAAGGGTATTCGGACCACCCCCTACCACCCACAGACTGATGGGTTGGTAGAAAGGTACAACCGGACATTAAAGAGTATGTTGAAGAAGTTTATCTCTGTCAATGGTAAAGACTGGGATAGGTGGCTACCCTATCTTCTGTTTGCTTATCGGGAAGTTCCGCAAGCTTCCACTGGCTTTTCGCCATTTGAACTTCTTTATGGCAGGCAGCTGAGGGGCCCTCTGGAGGTTCTTCAAGAGTCCTGGGTGGGCAAGAAGGATCAGTCAACCAATGTCATCAACTACGTTCTAAATATGAGACAGAAGATGGAGGAGACAACCAACCTCGTCAGAAAGCACCTGGAGAAGGTTCAACAGCAGCAACAGACCTGGTATGACAAAACGGCCAGATGCAGATCCTTCAAACCAGGTCAGAAGGTTCTTTTACTACTTCCAACATCTGACAATAAACTTTTAGCAAAATGGCAGGGGCCATATACTGTTGTGAAGAAGCTAAGTGCTACCACCTATGAGATTGAGATGCCTGAGAGAAGGAATTCAAAGCAAACCTTTCATATCAATCTGCTTAAGGAGTGGAAATCCCGGGCTCCGCCCCTTAGTCAGCAGTGTTTTGTGCGTGCAGTGCAAGAGGAAGATGATGATGAGGGTGAGCTGCCATCTGTAAAAGACTCTGTTATTTCACTTGATCTCTCTCATCTCTCTCTCACCCAGCAACAGGAGTTGGAGGCCATTATTCCTTCAGATCTTTTCAAAGAACATCCAGGTTCAACAAACTTGGTGGAACACGATATTCGTCTAAAATCCGGTGTTCCCATTCGACAACGAATGTATCGGATCCCAGAGAGGATGTCTCCTGTATTAAAGGAAGAAATTGAGGTCATGTTGAAGCTGGGCGTGATTGAACCATCCACCAGCGAATGGAGCAACCCGGTGGTTTTGGTGATCAAGAAAGATGGGAGTATCCGTTTTTGCATTGACTTTAGAAAGGTAAATGCTCAATCAGACTTTGATGCTTATCCATTACCCAGGCTGGATGACCTCATTGAATGTGTTGGCCAGGCTAAATATATAAGTACTTTAGATCTGTGCAAGGGATATTGGCAGGTCCCTCTAACGGATGCTGCTAAGCCTCTCACTGCCTTCAGGACCCCGCAGGGATTATGGCAGTTTACAAAGATGCCTTTTGGACTTCATGGAGCACCCGCCACTTTTCAAAGACTGATGAATAAGGTACTGTCAGGTATGGAATCATTTACTGCAGCTTACCTTGACGATATTGTCATTTACAGCAACTCGTGGCAAGAACACCTAATTCATCTGGGTCGGGTGCTACAGGCCATCAAGCAGGCTGGCCTGACTATTCATCCCAGGAAATGTGCATTGGCCAAGAAGGAACTCCAATATTTAGGTCACATCCTGGGTGGAGGAGTCATAAAGCCAGTGAAAGACAAGATGGAGGCAATCCAAGCGACAGAGAGACCAACAACCAGAAGACAAGTCAGGTCCTTTTTGGGCCTGGTCGGTTGGTATCGTCGATTTATCAGGGACTTTTCTGCTAGAGCAGCTCCTCTTTCTGACCTCACTGGGACATCAAAGACAAAAATTGTGTGGGGAGAAGCACAGGAGAGGGCCTTCCAGGATCTTAAGCAGGCACTGTGTCAAGAACCTGTACTCCAGAGCCCAAACTTCTCTTTACCCTTCACAGTACAGACTGATGCATCTGCCAGGGGAATTGGTGGGGTTCTTTTGCAGGGAGAAGGAGCGGAGAAGAAACCAGTCGCCTACATTAGTAGGAAGTTGTTTCCGCGAGAGACCAGATATTCAGCGGTGGAACTGGAGTGTCTGGCTATCAAATGGACGATCGACTCTCTCAGATATTACCTGCTGGGGCGAGAATTCACCCTTGAGACTGACCATCGTGCATTGAAATGGTTGGAGGCCATGAAAGACACAAACAGTCGCATCACACGATGGTTCCTGTCTCTTCAACCTTACCGGTTCAAGATAAGTTACATTCCAGGAAAAGAGAACAAAGTTGCAGACTTTTTGTCTCGCTGTGGACACAGCGAGTCTCCTGAAGGGAAGGGAAGTGTGAGGGATTTACCCCCTCCCTAAGAGGTGCTGTTTTTCATGTTCTTTGTATACTCTGGGTTATTTGGGTGAATGTATTGTTTTGGGAGGTGGTTTGATTTGTTTTAATCATCTTTCTCATCTCTTTGAGGTCACCTGGTCCTGTGTTGCCGTGGAAGCGCGCCCATGAGCAACGCTGACGAGGACCTGGTGTTTCCAATCAGCCTCATTGGGAAAATCCATTTTTGGAGAGGGAGAAATGCATTTCTATTTTGACTGGATTCCAGATTGTTTGTTTCTAGTTTTGTTTTGGTTGTGTTTAAGTTAATGGTAAATTTATAGACACTTTTTAGGTATAGTTTAGAGTATGTTTGTTTGTTTCTAGCTGAAAATGACTCTGCCCCTCTAATTAGTTCGGATGGGAGCCCAGCCTTTAAAAAACCAGGTGGTTGGGATGATAAGGGAGTCTCCCTCTGGCTTTGACAAACATGTGGTGCTGTAAAACTGAAATGTAATGTATGAAACTGAAAAGAAAAGATAAAAGCTACCGAGTGCTCGACAACTGCAGACTCCAGCCTCCTTCCTCCGTGGCCGCAAACTAACAATAGAGAAATCTCATTCTCTGTTTTTCATCTAGGGTGTATAAACATAAACATTATGGATGGAAACGTCAACATTGAAGTGTATAGGAAATCCACTCACACAGACAAATATCTTCTTTTTGACTCACACCACCCACTGGAACACAAAGTTTCAGTCATCAGAACCTTACAATACCGGGCTGAGCATGTCCCTATTAAAACAGAAGGGAAGCATAAAGGACAGAAACACATCAAAAATGCTCTTCAAACTTGCAGATAGCCAAACTGGGCGTTTGTCAAATCAGCAAGGAAGTCCAAAAGACACGCAGCAGAACATAACGGGGAGAAGATTCAACAGAAAAACATCCCCATCCCATATGTAGCTGGAGTCTCTGAAAAACTCAAGAGAATTTTCTCCAAACACAAAATCCCAGTACATTTAAAACCTAACAAGACCCTTAAACTAAAGACAAAACCCCTAAACCAACTATGAGCGGAGTGTAATATTTGCTACACTTTGCATTTGCAATTTGCATGTTTTTTTAAGGCAAAACAAGGCTTTGTTGTTGGTCCAGTCTATAAAACCTCAAACTCAACACTATTTCTGACACGTTTAATTTAAAAAGCTTCCTGGATGTAAGCGAAACATCTTCAAACTTGGAAACAAAGTCCAGTGGATTGTGTTTTTTAACTTTTTTTGGAATGATTATGACCTGAATGACTGAGAATCTTCACCAGCATAAACATTTGGGCTTTTGATCACATATGTGACCATTAAAAGATCAAGTTGTCAATTAATAGATTATAGCCAGAACTTGTAATGGTGAAACCAGAAATCTGTTAAAGGAAAACTCAGTAAAATGCATTAATTACGATAACTAAAAAATGCCATCTGTTTACCTGCTCAACTGCCAGGAAATTTGTGTTATGCAATACTTACAGTTGCTACATAAACTTCTTCTCCAAATTTTGATTTTTTACTATGACTCGAAAAATAATACAAATTTTGCCTAGATGGAGAAAACATTTTAGAGATTTCTGAGAAAACAAAAAACAGACACAGGTTGTTGGCTTGACAGAGCCCTACCAAGCTTGTTCACATTGAAAATGGTGAGGCCACATGTTTCTGCTTACGGATTTAATCTGAGAGGCAAAGAGAAGCCAGAGAAAAGCTTCTTCTGTTACCACAGGTGTTTTAGGACAACTGGTGGACCTGAGATTTATCTAGTCAAGAAATAGCAGCTGTACTGCTGCCATCATCAGCTTTGTATATAGATGTTCAAGCTTGACCTGGTTTTCAGTGCAGTTCTATTTTTCTGACTTTGACTAACTGGTTGTGCTCTCTTCATCCTCTGATGGGAGCTGGCTCGGAGCCCGTCTGTCTGACTGTGGAGCTGGTTGACAGTTACCTTTTGTATCTCTGTTTCTTTCTGTATCTCTGCTTCTGTCTCCTTGAACCCCATTAGCCTCAGCAGATGACCGCTCACATTGAGCCTGGTTCTGCTGAAGGCTACTTGCTGTTAAAAGGGAGTTTTTCCTCTACCCTGCATGCTTAGTGTGAGGGATAGCTGTCGAGTCAATGAGTCGATACAATCAACTGGGTTTACTTAGAAAACTTTGAACCAATCTGACTGCATGATCTGGTTGAATTTTCTCTGAATTGAACTTACAGTAAATTACCCTGGTACACATTAAGGTTTGAGGTTTTAATCTGAAAATGGGGATTTGAATATCTTGCACTGAATTTAGGTAAGTGTGAAATATCAACCCATATTGCAAAATTATACCTTTGTTCTAAATCATTTGCAAACAGAGATCTAACTTTGGAGAACCAACCCTATAGGGCAGAACGCCTTGCATACATATGTATCATATAACTTAAAACCAAATATTTTCCATACAAAGTTTCGACATAATATGAAATCATTCCTGGAATGCAAACTGCCATGCAAAATAAACATACTAACATATTAGAACCCATGTTTCGGTACAGGGCCTGCAGAGGCTAAACCAGTCTGACCTAAAATAGGTTTGAAAAATGTGGATATGCCACAAGAATTGAGATAAAGCTGATGAAGGAGGAAAAGGATAGAATAACTCAAAGAGCAACAAACAAAGCTTCAGACATTGGGACAGAAAAAAGATGACAGTTGTGTGGAGGACAACTGTAGAGGGCATGGGAAAAATCTGTGCTACCAAGGAGGAACCATTGATTCTATTGACAAAAAAAACAAAGGTGTTTGTAGAATGTCTGCATTGTTAGAACTGCATTTAACCATGGTAGAACTAAAGATAAAGCAGATATATCATGCATATTTCATATATTTTTAACTTGGGTCAAAAACCTTCTTTGTTAAATATTATCTAAAACTACTACTCACTAGTAGGTGTATCAGAGGAGACAGGCTGCATTTACATTCTAGAATGTATTTTGCAGTTTTCTTTCTCTGAATAATACAACAAAAATTTAGAAAATTCTGCAAAATTATAATAAAATAACAAAAAATGACAATATGACCATGGTCATACGTATTCAGACCCTTGCTATCCAGTAGAAGCTCCCCTGAGCTAGTACAGACATGGATCTTCTTAAGAATGATGCAATACTTTTGTTTTTGTTTTGTTTTTTCCTCTGCAATTATTCCTTGCAGAACCTCTCCATTTCTGTAGGGTTGGATGGTGAATGTTGGTTAAAAGCCATTTTCAGGTCCCTCCAAAGATGTTCAATTGGGTTTAGGTATGAGCTGTGTCTAGGCCAGTCAAAATGGTCATAGTCGTTCTGAAGCTACTCATTTGTTATTTAAGTGATAGTTAACTTTGTGGAAGTTTCTGCAATCTTCTTACTGCATATTGGGAGCTCAACCACCGCAATCATTGGGTTCTATATCTCTCATCAAGGCTCCCCTCCCACAATTGCCCAGTTTACATGTAGCTGAACTGTCAGGTTTAGTAAAAGCTCTGGTCATTCCAAATTTCTATTTTACAGACCATAGTGATCTGAGGGATCTCAAGTGCTACAGAACTTGTTTTGTAACCTGAACCAGATCTGTGCCTTGCCACAACTCTGTCTCTGAGCTCTTTGGGCAGCTCCTTCATGTCATGATTCTCGTTTGTTCTGACATGCACTGTAAGCTGTAAGGCCTTATATAGACAGGTAAGTACCTTTCCAGATAAAGTCCAGAATGTTTCATTAATCACAACTGGATCTCACTGAGGGAGCGGAAATATTTACAGGAGGATCAAAAGTAATGGGGAGCATGTGAGTTAAACATGAGTTTCAAAGCAAAGGGTCTAAATACTTATTGACTATGTGATATTTTAGCTTTTTTTAAATTAACTGACTTTTCAATTTCCTGGGGGGGGGTTCTCTAAAGATTGGGTGCTTTTAATGTACATTAATGAGAAATTAAAGTGTTAATTATGTTAACAAGTGGCTGCAACAAAGAGAGGGGGTCTATATACTCTCTTTAAAATAGAAAATATATACCTGCAACAAACTTTATGCATGCAACCACTTAGGTGGTTTATGTTCTAGAATGATGTATGCTGTTAGGATTTCTGGTTGAATAATTAGCTTGGCTTTTCATTGCCAAAAGCAAAAAATAGCACACAAAAATTGCTCAAAATGTGTATTAAAGAAGAAATTCAGAAAACAATAATTTAAGAAATAAGAATGATGATTAAACATTTTTGTGTCAAATTAAAAGTTTAAGAAAGTTTTCAGATTTGGGTAGCAGTTCTCTCCTTCACTAGAGGGCGCAGTACAAGAGAGATGAAAATAACCCTTTATGAATTAGAAGAGCCAATGAAACAAAGCTCTGAATAAAGCATCATAATGTTCAAAGCGCACCTTAGTGATCCCAATGACTGGATCTGGGTTCCAGTCTGCGCCATGCGACGCAAAGCTTTAAAAGATATACTTCTAACGCCTAGAGAACAAAGCTACTGTTGTGTTCCATCGTTACTCATCTTCCTTTCCCTTTAAATCATTTAGTTTTTCACACTCGATGAATATGTCAATGGGCCCCTGTAGGGATTTGTGTGCGCTGCCGGGTGCCAGCGGTCCCTCCTCTATCAAACGTCAGAAAGCAGCGGCAGCCTATAAAGCTCATATGAAGCCATATCAGCAGCTCTAAGGCGCATATACCTCGTTAACGTGTCAGCCTGCACTGAAAATAAGACCTGATGCTCTGAAACTAAACGACGCAAAAGTGGGAACAACACAGTCTGTGTTGTATAGGAGGACTGCAAAGTAATGGACTGAGCAGAAGATCACAGAAAGCAGGTCTTTACAGATATTTGTACCGGATGAATTAATAATGGGCGAACACAAATTCGAATTTCTCCAAAGAGGAATCAATGTAGAGCTCAGTTGTTAGTTGGGAAAGAAAACAAGCAGCAGTAGAGCTGAGTTAGAGGCAGTCTTCTCTGTCAATCCTCTCTTTTCAGCTCCCAGGGAAAAACAAATGCGGACAGAAAGATGCATCTGGGTAAAGCTCTACTGTTCGTCCTCCTCCTTAACTGCGCCACTCTGAGCTCTCCGCTGTCCACTTGCGCCACCGTGGACATCGACCATGTGAAGAGGAAGAGGGTCGAAGCGATACGGGGTCAGATCCTGAGTAAACTTCGTCTGACGAGTCCGCCGCACTCCCTGGGACCGACCAACATACCCTATCAGATCCAGGCGTTATATAACAGCACGAAGGAGCTTCTGGAGCAGCTGAGCAGGGAACGGAAGCAGACCTGCGGCCAGGACAACACAGAGACAGAGTACATCGCCAAAGAGATATACAAAATTAACATGGTGTATGGAACGCCAGACAACAGTAAGTTTTCCCCTTTCATACATATTTCCCTCCTCTCTGTAGTGCGTAATTACGCACCGAATAAAGGCCGTTCCAGACGCATAATGATAAAAAATCGACTAACTTTTTACTGGTACTTATTTAAGATCTCTCAATAAACATGTGTCGATTGTATTTTAAGTCTAATAAAAGTCTTATAATCTATCATATAAAGTAGACCTATGCTTTTGCAAAAAGTAGTTTATTCAAGTATACTAAAAGTGCACTAATTTCATACTTAAAATCAGGCAGTGCACTTAGAGTTTACTTATTCTAAACTATATTTCATATACTAAACAATAGTATAGTCAAGTGTACTTTATTGTTTACTAAAGTATACTTTAAGTTTACTTTACTAAACTTAAAAATGTCCCAATTTAGTTCAAAGAAGTATTACTATAGTAATACTTCAAGTACACTAAAAGTACATTGTTCGGTATACTTTCTAAACTTATACTTAAGTATTCTTAATAGAATTTAATTCATGTATACTACTTTTAGAAATCGATTACAGGGTGAGTGAAAAAGATGAAAGGTAACGAAAACCCCTTATTGTGGTTCTTAAAGAGGAACTTGAACTACAGTAAATTTCCTGCATTAGTTTTGTTAAACCCCTCCTGATTCAGATATAGCATCTGTAGTGCCTTATTGGGGGAAAAATGAGAAAATTAGCTGGAACTTTTTTTAAGTGGTAAAGTCATTTTTTCAGATACAAATACAGCTAGCTTTTCATTTGAAAATCAAGATCCCAGAGTTTGAAGAAATACAAAAAAAAACAAGTTGAATGGGTGTCAGTGCATCTCCACAGTCAGTGAAGTCAAAGACATCTGCTGATTTCTTAAAGCAAGCATGCTTTCATTCTGCTGACAAACTTCAAGAAGGTCATGTCATCTGCCGACACTGCTCCAGGACCATCCTGGTTTAATGAGTATTTTATCACCTGGACTGATTAGCCAGAAAAATGGACCCAACTCCTGAGAGTATTGACAAGAGAAACAGGAAAGATGCCACAAAGGATTAGCTGAAGACCACAATCAAAGCAATCTAGAGTTCCTGAACACCCCACTGCACAGACAGGTCACCTCCATGCTTTAATGTAAGGATGCAGTTATCCATGAAAACAGGACAATCTTATTTTTAATAGAGTCCCATTTTTATATTAGAAATAGAGAATGTAAATACATTTTTAAGTGTTTTTATGTGGTTTTATTGTCAGAGAAAATATGTGTGGGTTTTCATTAAACTTATATTTTCATCCAAATGGTGATAAAGGCTTAATATTAATCAGTTCGTAATAAATCTACATGATGAAAGGTCAAGTTTTTGTATTGTATTGATAGAAAAAATAAATAAAACATTGCTGGATTTTGTAACATTGCATTTACAGAGGCATCATATAAAGATTTCCGACATTCTGGGACCTTTAGCAGTTTAGGCAATTCCATTTGTATCTGAAGTGAGCTTCTTTCATTCTTAAACTCAGTGTAACCCATTAAATAATACATAAGCATGTAAGATGCAATTTACTGACACTTATTATATATTAGCCAACAAATATTTAACCCAAACTGTTTTTTTACATAAACATTACAAGTGTCATTGCAATAATGACTGAGTTGATATTGTTAATGATAACTGTGCAGGCGATATTCTAGAATCACCAACCGTTTGGAAGCTTCATGGCTTCATGGGTAACGATTCATTTGAAATACTGATCTATGAACTGAGAGTCGGTGTCCACCTAAACGCCATGTATAATAAACTTAATTTTAATGTTTCTTTTAGATATCATCAGTTTAAACTCTGTAAATGCAAGTGCAGTTTAAAAAAAGAAGAGCAATTAAATCAAATCTCTCAGGTGAGTTATAGAGGGAAAGTTAATCTAGTTTTTAAATTCCTTCCAAAATGCAAACTGGATTGAATAACATATAAAATGATACATGTTTTAAAACTATTTTAATTGTTTCTGTCAGACCTACCCCATAATGTTGTTTTAAGTCTAATACTCAGAGATTTGATATGAGCACAAAAACACAATGAATCTTTTATTTTTCATTTTTAAGTATTGAACATAAACAGGCTACACCTCATTCCTCTTGGAGGGAAAACATGAACCACTGTGTGACTTATCAGCCTTCTTTTAAGAATACAAATGTAATATATCTATTGCTTTATATTGATATTTATATTAATTTACTCCATTAATCCATCCATTTTCTGTCACGGTTATCCCAAGCAAGGTCACAAGGGATGCTGGTGTCTATCTCCAGCTGTCTACGGGCGAGAGGCGGGGTACACTCTGGACAGGTCGCCAGTCCATCACAGGGCAACACAGAGACAAATAGGATGAGCAACCATTCACACACACACACACTCACACCTAAGGAGAATATAGAGAAGCCAGTTAACCTGACAGTCGTGTTTTTGGACTGTGGGAGGAAGCCGGAGTACCCTGAGAGTACCCACACATGTACAGGAGGAACATGCAAACTCCAAGCAGAAAGACCCTGGGCCGGGAATCAAACCAAGAACCTTCTTGCTGCAAGGCAGCAGTACTACCCACTGCCCCACTGAGCAGCCGTTAAATGACTTAACTAAACAATATATGTATTTTTTTCAAAATAAAAATAGTTCAAAGGTTTCTTATATGCCACAATATTAATTGACTCCAGCTGATCAGGTTTGCCATCTTGCCAATGTTATTACCAAACACACACAGTGGAAACTGTAGCTGTTTTTTTAGTTTTAAAAATACATTACATTTTGTGAGTTCCTGCTGTGGATATCCACACTTCTGCACCTATACATGTTTTTATTGTCAGCACGCATTTTTTTAGTGGGTGAAAAAAATATATCACTGGGTAGTATCTTAAAAACCAGAAAGACAAGTTTGCCTATGGAAGGAAATGTACTTTTCAGTGCTTTTCCACCTGTTTTAACTCTGAAACAGGAAGGTCATCCCCTTCCTATATTTCTGCACCACCCTTCTCCCTCTTGTGTTTCCCCCCTTGATGGATCATGTTCTACCTCCCAGATGTTCCCATTTCCTTTCCAGTCAGGCCCAAATAAGAGGGACATTTGCCTTGGCGGATGGGGATGTCTTTAGGGGAGAGTTAACAGAAGTGGACAGGAAGGGTTAGAGGATAGAGGGGACCCCCTCCTCATTATGAGAGGGATCCTGCTCTCAGAGAAGGCCTCATATATTTCCAGTCACACTGGTATGAAGATGCTGCTCCTAATGAGCACACTGTGTGTCTTGGCTTGATAATTGCACACCCACAGCTGGCCGTCAAGGCCAAGCTCACCTAACTGTTAAGTTATGCTTAAAGAGCCTTTAATGTGAATGTCTTAATTATGCCTCTAATTTATTGCCAGTACAACACTAAGTAATTTTGTTTATAATGAGCTTTACTTTGGGTGGAATCAATTTGTTTAAATAATCAGAAAAGACTGTTTGAGCTTTAATTCCTCCTCCTCCACGTATTTCATGCCAAGCTTATATGGTTACCATGTTTTTTTTCTTTATGAAATACAGGCGATGAGAATGGAAAACTGGTGGAGAGAGGGACACGTGTCTGTGGTCAGATTGGTAGTAGAACAGGATAATAAATGCTAAGGAAGGCTCACGGTCCAGAGCAAAGCCAAGCTTATTGCATCACAGTGCCTTTGAAATTAAGAGGTTTTCCTGAAGTGTAACTTTCCCTCTCTAATGTTCTGGTTCAAATCTTGCAAAAGTGATTTGGACCAAAAAACACCAAAGAGTTTTCTCTTGCTCACAGAACCCTAGATTAGCTTTGGGTGAAATAATGACAAACTGATTAACTAGATCTCTAGTTTATTTTAGTATAATCACATGTGAACAACTGAAAATCAAATAGATGAAGAGAAGGTTGAATTTACAATGTTATTCAGCGATGTTGCTTATATTATTAGTACTACTGCCATTTCAAACTGGAGAGACTCAAACAGAGAAAAAGCAGCAGTTAGATGATTCATTAAGGCTCAGGTCTTGACATCAATGCTGAATGCAGTTCAGCATAACCAGGTAGGTCTAGGTTAGTGATAGCTGCCCCCAGAGTCTGACAATGGTGGTGGGATGGAGGCTGTAGGGAGATGTATGGAGGGATGCTGTTCAGTAGGAAGTGATGATGTCCCAGACAGAGATTGGCTTATATGAAGGCATGGAGTTGTGGTGATAGGCTGGAGCAGAGGCCCATGATGAGAAGAGAGGGTTGTAGATGAGAACCTTTTAGATTGAATTTGTCCAACGACTTCATATCACTTACTGTATGGTAATTTTCAATGTTTTTATGGGATCAAGTGTGTTTTGGTATGTAAAAATATGTATATTTTGTTTCAAATTTTTAATGTGTATATTCAGTCAGTGTGGTTACTAGAGTTAATTATGTTTTTTGCTGATGTGTTTATATATAATATTGCAACGTTCATCATTTGATCCTAAAAATGTTGATGCCTACTCTAAAAGTTAATTATTTATAATTATCAGATATAATAATTGGACAAGCACCATAACTTCATGTTGCTATTTTGGGTAATGTGTGTTATTTTTATATATGTTGGGTCTACATTTTATAAAGAAATTAACACAAATGCTAAATCAAAGTGTAACAATCTTAGTAGTGGAAGCACTCTGATTAGGAGCAATTAACCCACCAGATCAAAAAAGATCCTGTGCTTTTAATCTATCAACGCTAATAAACCAGGAAATGTGTATAAATTAACATTAAAACTTTTTTAAAAAGTTTGTGAGATAAGTATTTTGAACAAAAAGTAATGGAAAAAATTAGCTGTTGTTATTTTAAATGGCAGTATATCAAGAGAAATCGTAACTCTTTTATATTCTGTAAGAACACATTTTCTGTATGTGTATCTTCTAGATTGCCTTTAAAAAGAGGTCAGTTTTTTTAAGCGTTGGAATTTAGCAGCCATGACTTAAAACTTGAAGCACAGCAGAACATGTTGCATTGCTGCTCCTTTCTCTATTTGATATTTACTGCTAAATTTTAATGTTTTTTTTTTTTTTTTGCGGGGGGTTAAATTTGGACTTTTGTAACTTTTTCTCTTTTTTTTTTCTACCACTGTTTCATTTTTATCACGTAAATGGTTTAAGCGAGAATATTATCTTTAAAAACCAGCATCTGATGTTAAAATAATTTGTATTTTTGTAAATACAGTATTAAACAAAAAAAGGTATTAGTAGATCTTTAACCCCAATGTACAGTATTCTTCAGATGTCCAGCTAATTACATCATCAACCCTCCAAATCTATCTCTCCTAGTCTCTGTGTAATTTTGTAAGTTAAATAACCTCAATGAAATAATTTGATTGATTGAAAACCATTAATCAAAATATTTTCAAGAAGTCAATATACTCTAGAAAAGTTAAAACAGCCTCTAAGACCTATTAAAACAAATAAAAAATTAGTTTAGTTCAAAATCCATTCTTTAGCTTCAATATTACATATTAGTCAGCCCTATTGTGATGTGTGAATTGATCTAAAACAGTTAAACCCTAAATAAAGGAAAGCTGCAAACAAGCTGGTCAGCAAACCACAGAACAGAGTTCAATGTTGGGGGTTTATGTTCATGACAGATCTGGCATCTGTCACTTACTTTAAGGAAGTCATAATGATAACAAAAGCTTCAGCTCCAAAAGCTTATCAGTAGAATGAGCATAGCATGGCATTTGATACACAGATACCTTTGGGATGAAGTCATAAAATAGTTAAAATGTTATTGTTTTCTCCAAATATAGACAGAGTGTGTAGGAGAACCAGTGAGGAATTATGATAAGAGAGAGGCACCCAACCCTTTACTATGGGACGGAAAGCTAAGTGCCAGTCTTTCCTGTATACTGCAAGGTGCAGAGCATTGGGCCTAAGGGCCTGATCTATCAAAGGTTTGCGTGTATAAAAACGTGAGCTATTTCACTGCGCACGCTAAAAAAAGTACAAACTGAACTATCAACAGCGTGCTAAAATGATTTGGTCTTTAAAACGTGCTAAATAGCGCCTCTTATCCATTTAGTACTTTTTCTGCAATGAATATGCAATATGGGGCGTTTACACGCAAAAGTGCATCTTGTGGGAGGAGAACATGTAAATATATTAATTTAGCACTCGCAAAGTGATTTATTAAACCTGAAAGCAATTTTGCTAACGGTATCTGACTCTATATTTAACACGTTTCAAAAGAAGGTGCAAATGGTCTGTATGCGTAATTGCGCACACATGGCAGCGGTTATTGTCGCAAGAAGGAGACATCGAAATGAAGCAAGGAGACGCAGAGAACGCATTTTTTTACTCCGTGTGAATATTTTTGGAATTAACGAGGAAACAATCATCAAAACATATCGTTTATCCAGCATTGCCATTTTGGAGCTGTTGGGGGAACTCCGAATGGATTTGGAGCCAGCCACAAGGAAGACGCACGCAATACCAGATATCACAAAACTCCTTGCAACGTTGCACTTTTTTGCATCTGAGATCTCCCAATCTCGTTTTTCAGAAGTGCTGTCCGACGTTTTAAATGCCATGTCGCCCTGACGCCCTAACGGAGAATCCCGACCTCATCCTTGCACCTGTGGAGCAACATGCCAATGCTGCGGGGATGCGTTTTTTTTTTTTTTTTACTGCAGTGAAGTAGAAATTCAGCCACATACCACCTTAGGGAATAAAGGTTGCCAAAGTGTGTATATATATATATATATATATATATATATATATATATATATATATATATATATATATATATCTATATATATATATATAGATATATATATATATATATATTTTTTTTTTTTTTTTTTTTTTTTTTGGAGGGGGTGGGGGTGTCACTGTAAGATTAAAATTTCTTAATGCACTAGTTTGCACAAACAACAAACTACTTTGCCGCAAACCACAAAATGCGCAAAACCGTCATTTAAATAGGGCGTCTCCAACAGTTTTGCACCTGCCACCAGTTACGCAATCGCTCTTGTTAAATCACCCGCAAACCATGGTTCAGCCCCTCGCGCAAAATTCCAGTTTGCGAGCGCAAATTACTGCACGCAAAATTGGATCTTGATAAATCCGGCCCTAAGTGTATTCATATAAGAACCCTGTGCAGTACTAATTAAATTTGATAAATATGTTGAAAGAGGCTCCAAATAGATACCGCAGTAGTTTAATTTCATTTTTTTTTTTACAACAAATACAGTGTTTGATACATTAAAACACTCTAAAAAAAAGACTTACACATTAGAAAATAACTTCTTAATAACTTGTTAATTGGTTTGTGCCAAGGTTGTCTACAGGACAATGTAGGAGCAATTTGGGATTAAGGTATGAAATGGCTACAAAGTATTTTAATACCAGTTTCCATAAAGTGATTCATTCACATAGTTGGTGAAAAGAAAAACATGACATTTACTTTGTAGGGAAGGCAGTGAAAATCATCTGTTCTTCAAATACCTGAAAATAAATTTACAATACTGACAATACAAAACCAAAATACATACAAACATCTTTCATTAAATTAAATACTATTATAATCTGTCCTGAAACATAAAATCTTAGCAAAAAAATCTGAAAAAAAGGTCAATTTCCATTTATGATTTACTGTAATTTCTGATCTTGATGTGCCTGTTTGGAAGAGTCATCATTATTTAGCGGAGGAGTGCTAAACATTACCCCGCATTGATTAATTAACTCAGTTAATAAATTTTCTACCAATGTATTGTTACTTCCTGTAAATAAAGGACCACTTTGAAAACACATCCAATCTCAATGGGGGAAAAAAAGATCATGCTGTTTATTTACACTGATATGGACTGGGTGATGTGTTAGGAACAAAAGGATGCCACATCATTTGATGGAAATGAAAATTATCAACCTACAGAGGGCTGAATTCTAAGACATCCCAAAAATTACAGTGAACAAATGATGCGGCAGGCTAGTCCATTTTGCTGAAATTTCATTGCAGCAACTCAAAATGGTATGGTATTTAGTCTTTTCTATGGCCCAAACGTGAGTGTATGCATGCCTGACAACGTCGGGGCACGCTCCTAAAGAGACAACGGATGGTGTCCTGGGGTATCTCTTCCAAGATCTGGACCAGGGCATCACTGAGCTCCTTGACAGTCTGAGGTGCAACCTGGCGGCGTCGGATGGATCAACACATAATGTCCCAGAGGGGTTCTATTGGATTTAAGTCAGGCGAGCGTGGGGGCAAATCAATGGTATCAATTCCTTCATCCTCCAGGAACTGCCTGCATACTCCCGCCACATGAGGCCGGGCACCAGAATGAACCTAGGACCCACTGCACCAGCATGGGGTCTGACAATGGCAAGGATTTATCCCGTTACCTAATTGCAGTCATGGTGCCGTTGTCTAGACTGTGTAGGTCTGTGCGTCCCTCCAGACCATCACTGAGCTCCAGGGTGCTGGGCAGTGAGCACAGGGCCCACTAGAGGACCCTCAGGCCACCCTCGTGAAGTCTGTTTCTGATTGTTTGGTCAGAGACATTCATAGCAGTGGCCTGCTGGAGGTCATTTTGTAGGGCTCTGGCAGTGCTCCTCCTGCTTCTCCTTGCACAAAGAAGCAGATAGTGGTCCTGCTGATGGGTTGTAGACGTTCTACGGCCCTTTCCAGCTCTCCTGGAGTAACTGTCTGTCTCCTGGAATCTCCCCCATGCTCTTGAGATTGTGCTGGGAGACACAGCAAACCTTCTGGCAATGGCACGTATTGATGTGCCATCCTGGAGGAGTAGGACTTCCTGTGCAACCTCTGTAGGGTCCAGGTAGCGCCTCATGCTCACAGTAGTGACAGTGACGCTAGCCAAATGCAAAACTGGTGAAAAAGAGACAGAAAAAATTAGGAGGGGAAAAAACGTCAGTGGCCTCCACATGTAAAACCATTCCTGTTTTGATGGTCATCTCGTTGTTGCCCTTCTAGTGTTATTTTCATTAACACCAATGCAGCTGAAACTGATTAACAACCATCTCTGCTACTCACCTGACCAAATCAATATCCCAGAAGTTTAATTAACTTGATGCTATACTCTGATTACAAAGTGTTTCTTTAATTTTTTTTTTTTTTTTTTGAGTAGTGTATGTGTAAGTTTATATCTTGGCATCATATTATTTTCTCAGTATTATAGTTGTATCAAAGGCCTTTTAGGGCCGCAGTGAAACATGGGCACCTATCCTTTTCCTTTTTCACCCATTTTGCATGTTGGACTCTGACAGGTGTTCCATCTGTCACCGATCTTTTTATACATTTCATTTACAGGATGTCTAAGTGCAGACAAGAACCGGAGGGGGTCTGGTTGTGGGACCGACGCATTTTTACCTGCTTTTTGCAAATTACCTGATTTTGCTGGCTCCCATTTTGCAGCTGAGTGCGAAGTGGCTGGGATGAGAATCAGCTCTTCTAACTCTGAGTTAATGGTTTATGACCAGAAAAAAGTGGTTTGTCACCTACACATTAAAGTATAGTTCCTGCCTCAAGTGGAGAAGTTTTAAGTATCTTGGGGTCCTGTTAACGAATGAGGAAAGGAAATGGATGGGGATGGCTGCTTTTGGCTGTTTTGGTGAAAGTGAAGAGAGAGCTGGGAGAAAAGGCAAAGCTCTTGATTCACTGATTGGTCTACGTTTACATCCTCAACCATGGTCATGAAATTTGGACCATGACCAAAAGATGAGACACTGGACACAAGCAGCTAAAGTGAGCTTTCTCTGACCGTTTTTGGTGGAGTTCTGTCGACCAGGAGAAACTTGAAATAGAGCCACCTCTCTTATACAGCGAGAGGAGTTAACTGAGGCTTCTCAGAAATCATTTCTGGATGTCCCCTGACCTAGGAAGGTTTCCAGGCACAGGGGACAACCCAGGACATGCTGGAAAGACTACTTTTCTTGGCTGGCCTTGGAGCACCTCTGGCCTCCCCCAGCAGAGCTACAGGAGGTGTTTGGGGAGATTTGGAGTCTCTGTGGAGGCTGCTGCCTCTACAACTTGGTCCCACATTAGTGGCAGACAACGTGTATAAGTATGAGACAAAGGTGAGCAAAGGGAAACCGGAAGTTATGCCATGTATAGAACTTTTTTTAGATAGAAGAGTTTTCACCTGCTAACACTGCAAGTTGACGGAGGCTCTTTGGAGCCTCGGGTGCCGGAACCATATTAGGTCATAAATATAACTGCAATAGCAACTTTTTAACCACTTCGGGCAGCATGAAGATGGTTTTAGGATAAACACAGACCTGCAAAACAGTAACATTGAAACAGCACCCAGTTCATATGACCCAAAAGAAATTTAGATATACTTTTAAAAATCATTCAAATTTCATTAACATATGTTGCTGCTTGTGTAATACTATAATACCCCTTTCACATACATGTTATTATCTTTAAACTGTCCACATATCTTTTGTATACTACAGCTGTGTTTTATCATTTTCTACTACCCTAACTTCTGTCGCAGAGGCTGAAATAATTAACAATGCTAATTTGACCAAATGCACAAACTGATACGGTCATATTTTGAACGTGTGACTCTGAATGGGCGTAATAACCGAAACAGTCAGTATATTTGAAAAGTTTATTGAATAAATGGAGATGAACAAGATTGAATTTCAGCTGATCAGGGGTCTTGTGAGATCTGCTGGGAAAGATAGGGAGGATGGAGAAAAACTTAAGCTTTGGGATTTGAGAAAATGATGTTTGGATGGTGGACTCACGGAGGTGATGGCTTGGGCTTAGTCTGGGGAAAGAAGTGCTGTTCAGAAGTCCGAGTTGTTCGTGCAGATCCAGATCCTCTCGCTGTGTTGGTTTGTTGGAGGGTGGACAGGCAGGCAAGCGCAGGCAGGAGGGCTGACAGAAAGATCTGGGGTTCTTCTCTGGTACGAGAAGTTTTCCAGGAGTTCTTCTGACTCTGATCAAAGGCGTGGGTTTCCAGGTCTTTGACTGGATGGCTTTCTAGGACGAAACAACAAGGACGAGGTTAGGTCAAGCTTGCACGGATAATAGGGTTAAACAAGGAGTTGGTCTATACCATGCTGAAGCGTAAACGAACTGATGCCCTCCACCTGGTTCCAGCTCCTTATGAAGGCTGGTAATTAGCTCTGATGGAACGCACCTGCCAGTCCAGCCCTGCGGAGGATGGAGAGAATAAACAGACCTGCACCTAGAACACAGAGTATGACACCTACAAGAAACAATAATAACAACATTATTTCAATCTATTGAAAAATCTGAAATCAATAAACATTTTCAATGCTGTTAAGCAATATGACTTTGGTTTTGGACACAGAAAATATGAAATTTGGATATTAAAGTCCAGAAATTTGTTTCCTATAGTCCAAAGGTTAGTATTTGAAACATTAGAATTCAGTCGTGGTTTAGTTGGAAGTTGTTATTGCGAACAATCTTTCTGTTTTCTTTGAATACTTGTTTCAGCTGTTTTTTTTACTTCTGAATAGCCTTATTTTTTTTCCCTTTTTCACCAGATGATCTGCCCTACTGCTCTAAAAGCATGACTTCTAAATTTTTCCGCTTCGATGTCTCTCGAATGGAAAGGAACTCATCCAACCTCTTCAGGGCAGAGTTTCGAGCCCTGAGGGTACCAAACCCCAGTGCCAAGAGGAACGAACAGCGGCTTGAGCTCTACCAGGTGTGTAAAGGTAGCATTTCTTTGTCTTTCTAAACGTCACAATTTATTTTTATTTGAACTTTTTTATTTTTCATTTCATAAAAACTATTGCTTCCCATGAGCTCTGAGATATTTCTCTTCAGCTGGAATAACATCCCCAAGTTCTGCTCCATATTGGAAAGGCCAAAATTAACAACCTTCTGCTGTATTTTCAATTGATACACTAGAGAGTTGGAAAGGCTATAAATCTCCTTGTCCCATGACCAAGGCTGGACTAAATCCAAAAGACCTCAAATTTAACAGGGCTTTGCAGCATTTTGTACAATACTTGAACTTAAAACTGTATTGTCACATTACAAACCTCAATCTGTTTTATTCTCTCAGAATTTTGTTTTTTTGGATTTGGTGCAGCATATTATATAGCTATAAAATAGTGCATGGTTGTGCAGTGAATAGAACAGTGCTTTCAAACTTTACTGATAAAAATCTCAGCAACGTGTCATGCATTATACTCAGCCTAACAGCCGGGGGAATCGACAGTCGACCTGTATGACTTGTAATTCTCTTTAATTGCAGATCATATGGGTTCAGGCTGTTATCGGTTTCTATATCTAAAGATAGTATGCCAACAAATTATTCTATATTAAATAACTCAAGCTCAAAAAGATTGGATGGGCAACATCTGTAAGAATTAGTTATTAAGTTTATTTCAATTCTTCTCTTTAGGAAGTAGCAGGCAACTCTTGTTCATAGATATGCATTGCTTAATGCAATCAGCTACTGTACATTGAGTATTCTGAAGAAGAGCATTCTCACAGTAAAAGGCGGCTGCTACCATTTTTATCTTTAGTTATCTCTCAGCTCTGAGTGTAGCAAACGAATGTCTATAGAATATCTAAAGTAACCAATACTAGTTAGCATCAATCCACGTTAAGAAATATTGCTAATAATCGTAAATTTTATCACTGTTTTGCAGACCATGAGACTAAACGAGCACATAAGGAAGCAGCGCTTGATTGGAGCAAAAAATGTGCAAACCAAAGGCTCTCCTGAGTGGATCACCTTTGATGTGACTGAAACTGTGCGGGAATGGCTGATAAACAGAGGTGAGATTATCTTTATCTGAAAATGTTTTTAAAAAGCTGTCAATGGTTAGTTCTTATCAGAGAGTAATTGTAACGCTTTCCTTTGCTTGATTGTTATTAGGATCTAATCTGGGTTTGGAAATCAGTGTGCATTGTCCCTGCCAGGCCTACAGTTCAAACGGTGACATCGACAATGAAAATGAAGTTCTGGAGGTTAAATTTAGAGGTGGGTTTCCTCAGTCATTTAGTGATTTATTAAGTGCTTATTAATGCAACGTAAGAGAAGTGTGTGAAAAAATAGGAGACTTATACACTTTAAATTGTGTAATTGATGAGAACTATGAAAGAAGATGGTGGTTAATAGTTAAAAAAGCAGCTGGATTCGTTCCTGTGGTTTCAGGTGTTGATGGAGATGAGGAGCAGATTCGCCTGGATCTGGATAGCCTGAAGAAAAATAAGGAGCAATACCTTCCTCACCTTATCCTCATGATGATCCCACCCCACCGCCTGGATACTCACCCCTCACGCCGACACAAGAGAGCGCTGGACACAAACTACTGCTTCTCGTAAGCTTTTGTTAAGGAACATAAATCAAGTTTAAGCTTCACAAACCCACTGTGACTGTTTGGCTTCTGTTCTGTTACCCCACAGAAACACGGAGGAGAGCTGTTGCGTTCGCAGGCTCCACATAGATTTTCGCCGTGATCTGGACTGGAAGTGGATCCACGAGCCGAGTGGCTACGATGCCAACTACTGCTCTGGGCCCTGCCCTTACCTGAGGAGCTCGGACACAACACATAGCTCGGTGAGAATCCCTATGCAGGCCTTAAAGTCATTAACTTATGAAGAACCTTTTTTAGATTTAGTTCACAAAATTGAAACTGAAAAAATTAATCTGCGTAGGTTAGCACCAAAATATTTTAATCTAATTTCTTTTTTCGGTTTAGGGCCTGGCAATGAACTACATTTGCAATATAAACACAGTTTTACAAAATGCTATTCTCAAATCCAGTGTTGGGCACGTTACTTTGAAAAAGTAATTAGTTATAGTTACTAGTTACTTCTCCCAAAAAGTAACTGAGTTACTAACTGAGTTACTCCACAATAAAAGTAACTAGTTACTAGTAAAAGTAACTATTGCGTTACTTTTGCGTTTCTCGCCCCCGTAAACCTCACCACCCAGCCCCCACCTTCTCGCCGTGTGTTTCCAAAGCCAGCTGAATAGAGCGGACGACAAAGACAAGAACCTGCAGACAGTTTAGCATTTATTGCAACTCAACGTAAATGACATCAGGGGGGAACGCGATGTGAAGTTTTATAACAGGACATTCAGATCTGGTGAGTATATGAAATTAATAACTGGGGATGTCTAATTCTGAAATCCTGTGTGTTTGGGTTGTTATAGATACTGCAACATCTATCTATCTATCTATCTATCTATCTATCTATCTATCTATCTATCTATCTATCTATCTATCATCTATCTATCTATCTATCTATCTATCTATCTATCTATCTATCTATCTATCTATCTATCTATCTATCTATCTATCTATCTATCTATCTATCTATCCATCTATCTATCTAGATGTATACTCTGTGTGTGACATAAAATATGGATCTCCATCCCTGCCACAAAGGCCATCAAATAATGTTTAAAATAAAAAATACAGTAGGTTGAGAAGGCAGAGCATCCATCCATCCATCAATCCATCCATCCATCCATCCATCCATCCATTCATCCATCCATCCATCCATCCATCCATCCATCCATCCATTCATCCATCCATCCATCCATCCATCCATCCATCCATCCATCCATCCATCCATTCATCCATCCATCCATCCATCCATCCATCCATCCATCCATCCATCCATTCATCCATCCATCCATCCATCCATCCATCCATCCATCCATCCATCCATCCAGATTTCACCCTTTCTCCATATAGGCTATCATTTCTGGCTGTTGTCAGGTTCATTTGATCGTTCACGCTCTCCATAGTTCTCCTGTGGCGCGAGCACAGAGCGACTGTTGCGCGCCTTTAGCGAGCATGCGCGTTTCCTGTCGCTTGCGCGGTGACTCGTGCCGCCTGCGCTGTGTGGAGATGCAGAGGAAACCGTTATGTGATGGGGAAACGCAGCTCTACGTAACACCGGTATTTCCATGTGGAAAACGCTGTTTTGCTGCTGGAGTCATCCTCACTCTCCATCTCTCTGTGTGTGCTGTACGTTAACACCCGCCAGCAGAAACACCCACCTATTCAACTGACAGACGGAATCTCATCCTCCCCTCTCTCATGACAAGGCGCGCACCTCTGGATGACCTAAAAAAATAATCTTTAATATCTCTTAAACAAAAGTAGCACAAACAATATTTTTTTCTGCACAAATCTGCACTAACGTTGCACTAACCATTCAGTCTATTTGCAGAGTTTTTTGACGTGGGTGGGGTGTCAGCTTCACGCAGCTGCGCACGAGTCCTATCATGAAAAAAGGTTCATTGCGCGACCTAAGTAACGCGCAGTAACGGGGTGCCTGCAATGGTAACTGCGTTATAGTTACAGTCAAAGTAATTAGTTAGATTACTCGTTACTAAAACAAGGTAACGGCGTTAGTAACGCCGTTACTTTCAACGCCGTTAGTCCCATCCCTGCTCAAATCTCAAGCGCACATCATTTTGGTCACATTACAGTAGTAGCCGTTCAAAATTTCCCCGCTTTCTTTGATGGGCCCTTGGCTGGTCCTAGGATGGTCCCCTACAATTTTTTTTTAAACATCAATCTTTGCACTAAAATATTATTTCTGTCATTATTTGTGGACATCTTTCTTTCTTTCTTTCTTTCTTTCTTTCTTTCTTTCTTTCTTTCTTTCTTTCTTTCTGGAAATAAATAGAAATCTTTCTTTCTCCTTCTCACACCCTCCTGACATCGTTCATTGTGGCCACCTTTGTTTCTGCCTTGTATCTTTCCTTCTTCCTTCCTTCAGTCTGTTTCTTCCAAGTTCTATATATAAACCTCTATCTACCACTGTCTAAATATCTGCTATAAAAACATACAGGTGCTGGTCATAAAATTAGAATATCATGAAAAAGTAGATTGATTTCAGTAATTCCATTTAAAAAGTGAAACTTGTATATTATATTCATACATTACATACAAACTCATATATTTCAGATGTTTATTTTGTTTAATTTTGATGATTACAAATGACAACAAATGAAAATCTCAAATTCATCATATCAGAAAATTAGAATATTGTGAAAAGGTTCAAAATTGATGGCCCCTGGTGCCACACTCTAATCAGCTAATTAACTCAAACCACCTGCAAAAGCCTTTAAATGGTCTTTCAGTCTAGTTCTATAGGCTACACAATCATGGGGAAGACTGCTGACTTGACAGTTGTCCAAAAGACGACCATCGACACCTTGCACAAGGAGGGCAAGACACAAAAGGTCATCGCTAAAGAGGCTGGCTGTTCACAGAGCTCAGTGTCCAAGCACATTAATAGAGAGGCGAAGGGAAGGAAAAGATGTGGTCGAAAAAAGTGTACAAGCAAGAGAGATAACCGCACCCTGGAGAGGATTGTGAAACAAAACCCCTTCAAAAATGTGGGGGAGATTCACAAAGAGTGGACTGCAGCTGGAGTGAGTGCTTCAAGAACCACCACACACAGACGTATGAAAGACATGGGTTTCTGCTGTCGCATTCCTTGTGTCAAGCCACTCTTGAACCACAGACAGCGTCAGAAGCGTCTTGCCTGGGCTAAAGAGAAACAGGACTGGACTGCTGGTGAGTGGTCCAAAGTCATGTTCTCTGATGAAAGTAAATTTTGCATTTCCTTTGGAAATCAAGGTCCCAGAGTCTGGAGGAAAAGAAGAGAGGCACTTCATCCACGTTGCTTGAAGTCCAGTGTAAAGTTTCCACAGTCAGTGATGGTTTGGGGTGCCATGTCATCTGCTGGTGTTGGTCCATTGTGTTTTCTGAGGTCCAGGGTCAACGCAGCCACATACCAGGAAGTTTTAGAGCACTTCATGCTTCCTGCAGCTGACCAACTTTTTGGAGATGCAGATTTCATTTTCCAACAGGACTTGGCACCTGCACACAGTGCCAAAGCTACCAGTACCTGGTTGAAGGACCATGGTATCCCTGTTCTTAATTGGCCAGCAAACTCTCCTGACCTTAACCCCATAGAAAATCTATGGGGTATTGTGAAGAAGAAGATGCAATACACCAGACCCAACAATTCAGAAGAGCTAAAAGCCACTATTAGAGCAACCTGGGCTATCATAACACCTGAGCAGTGCCACAGACTGATCGACTCCATGCCACGCCGCATTGCTGCAGTAATACAGGCCAAAGGAGGCCCAACTAAATACTGAGTGCTGTACATGCTCATACTTTTCATGTTCATACTTTTCAGTTGGCCAACATTTCTATAAATCCTTTGTTTTTATTGGTCTTCAGTAATATTCTAATTTTCTGATATGATGAATTTGAGATTTTCATTTGTTGTCATTTGTAATCATCAAAATTAAACAAAATAAACATCTGAAATATATGAGTTTGTATGTAATGTATGAATATAATATACAAGTTTCACTTTTTAAATGGAATTACTGAAATCAATCTACTTTTTCATGATATTCTAATTTTATGACCAGCACCTGTATAGAACTTTGGCATTTCACATACTAAAATGGAAGTAAAGCGCAATGCTTCTGCCTTGTGACAGGCTGGCTTATTATGCATGAAAAATAAATGCATGTTATCACTTGGCTTGAATTGGCTTGTTGGAAAATATGTTTTGCTCTTACCCTTTTCTTTCAATCTCACCTTAATAATTGCAGTCTTCTTGGGCAGAGCTGATAGTGAATCTACTCGTCTCTGTGAGAAATCAACCCCATGCATTAGTTATAGGAATTTCAGGAAACATTCTGGAAATACAGAGCAGTCTTCTACTTGTCTACTTAATGTTGTGCTTTCTGCAGAAATTTAAGTCTTCTTGTCAGAAAGTTTCACTTATTTGCAGATATTGGACACAGTTCCACCTGCTGCTAAGGTTTAGCTCACTCCTCATAAATAGACAGTCCTTGAACCTACTTGATCCTATTGGTCTAGAAAAAACCTCCTCAATACACTGCTTTTTCTACCTTATAGTTGTTTTCTCTTGCCCTAACAGTCATTTCTTTACTTCTGAGGCCATTGTGGTGCAAACTTCCTAATAAAAAAGGCAAATGAATATAAGCATATTTACCTATTTTTGTAGCAGTTATTCTAATAGTTAGCTCAACAGAGATACATAACAAAATAATGAGGGTTTCTCTTATAGATAATTTTGACTATTAAAGTAGAAAAAAATATATTTTCTATTGTTTACCTGTATAACATAGATATTAGTAAGAAAATATTTAGGCTATGATGGTATTTACGTGAATTGCTTTCACACAGAATGGAGTGTTTCTCTTGAAGAAGTCTCTTCCAGATTACTTAATTTACAAGTATAAAATATTTTAACAGAAGACTTTCAAAATGTTGTTAAAAAGGAGTTTTACTGCCTCTCAACAGCTGCTGAGCCTTTACAACACTCTGAATCCAGAGGCCTCCGCCGCCCCCTGCTGCGTCCCTCAGGACCTGGCGCCCCTCACTATACTCTACTACTCTGGACGGACCCCTAAGGTGGAGCAGCTCTCCAACATGATTGTCAAGTCTTGCAAATGTAGCTGAGATGACATGACAGACTTTGACACTAGGTAGAGGATAAAACCTTCTAGACTATGAGCTGTGATGAATACTTAAATGACCCTGTGGCCTGCGTCTTTGCTCTGTTTTAAACTGAACCGTTTTTTGTCGTTGTTGTTGTTCCTTGTTATTTTGCTGTTACAAAGCCACTTTTAAGAGGCAAGCTAATTTTAAACCATCCAAACTTAACTCCAGCTGAATGAAATTCATTTTATGGTTTATCTTTTGACCTCCAAACTCAATTGTCAGTAGTGCAGCTTTCTCATTTCTGTCCTAAATATTAAATCTGCTCCCCTCAATGGATGAATTTCGTTCTGGCTAGTGATTTTGTTTAAACTTTCCTTAAGTTCCCTTCCCTGTAGACAGTGGGCATTATCTTCAAACACAAAAGGAGAAAGGACAGACTCGTTGCTGTATCCAAAACCATAGCTGTGGTCTGGGGAAAGGAGAGCTGAGTGAGAATGCCTGTTGGATTTGCAATGGAAAGGCAATGAAGAAAGAAATGGAGCCAAGCTTTTCTCTTTTGGCCAGCCAACAGCGGTGGCCCTTTTATTTTCTGTGCATCTATTAGAGCGGATGGACAGAGAAGAAGAAAAGGGAACCTGAATTGAAGGAAAGGATTGTGTTGGAATCTAGCCACGAGTGTGCTGCCATTCACTGGATGTTTTCATTCCTCACAGGTTCAAATTATTATTTTTTTCTCCTTGAACATCAAAGAATTTACTGGAATAGAGCAAGTGTTATGCAACAAGTTTTTATGAGATTTCTTTTACATTAATAGCAGATTTAGTCTGTTATGTAACTTGTCATATAGTGATTGTTTCACTAACAGCAGGGAATTGACCCTTACCGTCATTATCCTCAATGAAAGCCATTTTATGCTGTTCTAAACCTAGGGTACTGTTACAATGTAATTTAAAAATAATGTGCAACCTTTGTATTTGTGTTATACTAGCTTAACCTGTTGTTTTAGACTCAGTATGTTTCTGTCTGATGCTGTTTATTAGAGGTATACAGAAAGTGAAATCCCTGCACTTTTGTTGCAGCAATACAAGGAAATGTAAGTATGTAGCTGAGAAAGTGCAAGGTGTAGAAATAAAAACCAAAGCCACATAAATATGTTGACATTTTTTAATATGGGAGGGAATGATTGTACGATTGGTGGGGATACAGTTGACTTCATTCCAAAGTTGATTTAGAAAGAAGGATGCATGCTGCCTGCTAGAACTAAAGTTATTTGAAATTTTCTAGAAGGAACTTAAGATTTTTACATCTTCTTACAATAAAATCTTCTAGATAAATTAGAAAAAGAGCTGTTTGTCTCTGTATCTCCAAATACCTAGTAGAACAGTAAGAACGTTACCTTTCAGAAAACAGAAAACTTAACTAAGGCATTATATTGATTAAAGAAATAGTTGATCTAAATCTATATACAGATTGGTGTTTAACTTAATAATGAAGAAGAAAAACTTTGGTAGTTTATTAAAACCCTTTATTGTAGCTCTAACGAGTTTTCTTTTTATATAAGGTCTATTATATTATTCATACCATTGTGTGTAGTCACGCAGTCAGAGCTCTGCAGTAAAGCAGTGTTTCTTTTAAAAGAAATACAAAAAGATTGAACAGATTTCATTTCTATCTGTTTTATTGTCTTATAAAAGCCATTTGCAGAGTTAGCATTGATAACTGTTAACATTGTTGGCAAGTATTTCATCCAGGGCTAGTAGACCTTTAACCTTCCCTCTGTAATTACTAAACCGAGCAGCTCTTTCCCATAAGAAATAAAAAGGAATCTGAAAAGGATTGGATTCAGAAAGACTGCTGTAAAATATGTTTAGTTTTTTAATTTCCTGCTCGAGTGTCACTTTCTTTAGAAATGGCCTGAATAAGCCAGACATATTTCCATAGAAATAATAATAAATTTTAAGGTGCTTGCTGCAGCTTTTGTGTTCTATTTAAGTACAAATGTAAATTACATTTATTTATAAAGCACAAATAAAAAGAAAAAAAAAAAACAGCAGGTTTGTCTAAAATGCAGTAAGTTAGTGACTGATGAGCAGAGGTGTCAAGAGTTAACAAAGTAATACTTCATGTTACTTAGGTAAAACTTTTGGCTATCTATACTTTACTGGAGTAATTATTTTTTAGACAACTTTTTACATCTAGTCCTTATATATATATATTTTTTTTTGCAATCTCTTATTTTCTACTCCTTACCTTTTAAAAATAGACTTGTTTGTTTTGTTTATTGAAGTTCCTTTCTGTTATGGCCTGTTGGTATTTAAAAAAAATAAAACCATCCAAATCATTTGTTTTATCCAGACTATTTCTTTGTCTGGAATTTGTTATTTGTGACATCCCAAAATAAATAGTTCTTAGGAGGATGCAAAATTAAATTTGATGCTGTTACCATTAGTTATAAATCTAACAAAATGAAATATAAGGAAGTTATCATCCAGCAATATTAGAAATATTATTTTTCTTGCATTACATTTACCTGTATACTTAAGTTGTCAAAAAAAGGGTACTTTTACACTTTTACTTGAGTAAAAGCATACGTTGATACTTCTACAAAAGTGTTTTGGAACAGCAGGATTTATACTTCTTGAGTAATAAACATGAATAATGGTGGGATCTCTGCTGATGAGACAAGAAATGCCTCCTGCCATCTGTGCTTTATTTAATGTGTGTACTTTTACAAAATTGTTTTCTGATTACTTTATAGGTGGTTTCTGAGCTATTGTCTTACTGCCGGCTTAAAAAAAAAAAAACACAAAAACATCCACAAGAAAAATGTATTGTTATTTCCACCTTAGATTTTTTGAAAGGTTAAAGCATATAATTTTCAATTTTGCCTTCATAGAGAGGTTACATTTGTGTTTTAGATTTCTAAGATCCTATGATAATGACTTTCTCCAACCTTTCGGTTTTGAACTGGATCTCTGTTCCTAAACAGAAGAGGCACATTTCACGTCCATGTCTAACATTCAATCGGCTAAGAAAACAAATTTCTATTTTTATTTCTGCAGCTGGCTCTTGTTGAGTTCCCTAATGTGTAATTTAAAACCTCGCTGCTTAAGCTTTTCTTTTTTTTTTCTTCTTTTCTACTGATTTTTCAAAACACTCACCTGTCACAGTTCACACCAGTCACAGTACAATGAGGGCTGTTAGCAAAACACTGCAGTCTCTGTTTGTTTCAGTACAGCATGAGGCCTGAATGGAAGAAAACAGCAAGCGAAGTGAAAAAATCCTAATCTGATGGTGGCTACATGTAAATTTAGACCTTCTGAATACCTATACTGTTTGACATTTTCCATGTCAGAGTCTATCCTTTAAGATAATGTGTTTGGCAGTGATGCTGTTCGATGAAGTCTGTTATTAAATATACAACATGTTAAACCATGAAAGCCCTTTTTCTGCTGTGGATTAAAATGTTCACTAAGCGCTTTGCCTTTTCTATTGCAGAGCTGTGAAAACACTTAACTTCAGTTGAGAAAAAGAGTAATTCATCCGTTGGTTCAGTCTGCCGCATTGAAATGCCATTTAAGATGCCATTTTCTCATAAGTAAGAAAAACATGAATTTTTCTTGAATCTCACCAACCTCACCTGTTTCCTGCAAGCACATGCTTGTATTTTTTTCTGCTTCATGCTGGAGTAATAAATTCAAGAGCTCTTTTTCAGAGATTTATGCCTAACAGCTTTCCCAGGCGACACACTATTACTCTTATTTCCAGGGCATATTAACACGCAGACATGTCATTATTTTCTTATTTTTCACCCTAATAGTCTGTATAAATCACACAGAAACCTGTATCCAACAATTAATATTACATTTTAATACATTTGTTTTGCTGTTTTGAGGCTCCTTTCTTCAAAGCTATTGAATACTGATATGTAAAGTACCAAACTAATTTATTTGGATTTAATTAGATCATTTTTGGGGGGAAATTTAAAAAATACTTGATTTTTCTTTTTTTCTTTTTTTTTTTAATGACCGCCTTTCATTTATGGATTCTAAACAATAACGCAACCATGTTAGATTTCCAGGTTTACCTGATGGCAAGTATAAGTTAAAAGTACCCATACAAAAAATTATGCAAGTAAAGTGTAAAAACAGCATTTAGGTAAATACTCTATTCAAGTACTGGAAACCATTACTCAGCTGATAACATCAGGATGTTTAGAAATTATTCAGACATTATGTGCAAGTTTTGATATATTAAAGATTGAAATACATGAAAATTCAGATAAAAAACATAGATACAAATGACAAATTCCACAACTTCAATTGATATCGTTTTGACTGTATTTTCATCTGATCTCCAAATAGCTCAAGTTACTCACAGTGGGCAGAGTAGCCAGTAATTCTACTCAAATAGGAGTAGCAATACTTCATTACAATAATTCTAAAGTATGATTCATTAAAACTCGAACGAAGATTTACTGTTAAAAATTTTTCTTAACTATACATTGCTTAGTGAATCTGACTTATTATGATTCCCTTTAATTTTACTCAGGTCCTAGTTCTATCTAAAAATGAAAAAACAGCACACAAAAAATGGCGCCACCACCTTGCTTTACTGTGAAGGTGAGGTTCTTTTATTGTGTTGTGTTTCTTTTTTTTTTGTTTTTTTTTATGTCCATAAAATTTTGCTGCGTCAGACCTTAAAGCATTTCAGCCGCTACTTTTCTGAAAATGTAAAATCTGATGTTAGAAAATGTAACCAAATTTGGTAAAATTCTTTGCTTTTGGATGAAGATGCTTCCCTATACCACTACCCAGAAACATGATGCTGCTGTAAAAGCTGTTGTTATACTGTACTATACAGCCACCATAATGTTATCAAAGGCATCTTTAGAGACTTCTTGTCCAGTTTTCATGTTGCCATTTCATCAATCTTGGGAGGACTCCCAAGTTTTCCTTAACTATGCTGTTATAGCCTTTTTTTTCTAACCACTCTCTTCATGTAAACCATTGTATATCAAATGCCTTGGGAAGTTTTAATTGCATTTGGAAATTCAAATTCCTCTTGTGACAGATATCTGTAAACAAAAATAAGTACAGTCATGCAATTATCTCTTTAGTTGTTTTTTGTTGTTGTTGTTGTTTTCTTTTTTATTTTCCCTTTGAATATTTCTGGTTGTTCTTCAGTGGAGTTGTGAAGCTCTTTGTTCTCCAACATTTCATAAATTATTATCCAGGCCCTTAAATAGAAAAAGATATTCAAGTGAAAGATTATTGTTAATTGTAGTATAGGTATTTTAATTCTTTGTGCTCTGAGTTTTTTTCCTGAAATATTGGTTTTGCATTTGCTGCTGTCCTCACTGAGGATCTGCAATCACTAAGTGACTTGAGGGCAATGGGTTGAGCTAATATGGACTGACAAATAGCCAGAGAGAATTCACTCTCTCTGCATGCCCATTATTGTTCCCTGTCAGAATCAATCAGGGATGAAAGATGATGGGAACACAAAGACCAGAGGGCAACCTCACGTCTAAACAGGAATTGGGGCTTTAATGGCTTTGCAGACACTCCTGTACTTTAAAGCACACACGTTTGGGATAGAGGCCCCCAATGCATGATTGACTTTTAAATTTCCACCACAGGCAGCCGATTGCTACTCACTTAAAATACTGTGCAAAAGTTTGGATCATTTAAATCATTTAAGGCAGATATGTCAAAGTCAAACACACTGAGGGCCAAAAAAACAAATTTGCTACAAGCCGAGGATTAAATGGTTAAATGTTTATTAAAACATATTGAAATTAACATAGCCTACTATACCAAGACCTAACACATTGTTAAAAAAAAAAACAAAATATTAATATCAATATTATCAATAAACTTTTATCATATTAATAAACATATTAATATAAATACATAAATGAAAGTGCATGCATTATAAACTGAAAATGCATTACTGTGCTGCTCTATGATCCTACAAATCACTGCTTTCAAATAGTAAAATAATTAAAAAAAAAAATAAAAAAAAATCAGTTGTATTCTCTCTTATGGTTCTTATCTGCATTTTTTCCATGAGTCCATTCAGCTGAAAAATATGAATGCATAAAATACAAAATCTAAGGCACACATACAAAACATTGCTTCCTTCAAAGAAAAATCATGTTTTGTACAATGAAATGTAAAAAAAAAATGTAATGAAACATGGCAGTGGACCCAGAATTCATTCAGAGGTTCTTTAAAAAACGAATTTATTAACCAAAAAGCAGAGCAATTCCAAAATAAAAAGGAGCCTGGATGGAAGGAGTGGGGAGCTGATCCTGCAGGTTATAGAGACGGTAACGCTGCTGAGTGAGGGGCAGGTGGGATCTGCACACCAGGCACATAATACCGGGAGGTGAACAGACGACACAGTCAATCAGAGTATTGTGCGGATCCCACCTGCCCCTCGCTCAGCAGTGCGTCCATCTCTATCACCTGCAGGATCAGCTCTGCTCCTCCCTCCATCCAGGCAATGTTGTTGTCTTTGATTTTTCTCCCTTATTCTTATCTGTTGGCAAGTGTTTGGTCTGTGCTTTTTTGTTCATCCAAAGTGTTTTTTTAGACTGCGTAGAAAGTAACAGAATAATTCGATCAAGTCTTCAGTAGCAATATCTTAATTTTTCAATCAAGCTGTAAGATGTAATGGGTTGTGTTACTGTTACCCTTAGTTTCCATCTAATAATCAACTGGTTTTACTGATGAAATGAATCCATAAGCTCCCTTGGATGTCTTTTCTTGGATCTTCTTTGGTGTCATTTTTTTAACAGAGGGGTATAAATCCAAGCTGACCACCGTAACCCCAAGCCTCCAATAAGCCAACTTCCACCTTTTGGCTACTTTAAAGCAACCCATAATCTGATTTAAGTTAGGCCCCATTTCTCAGTCAAATTCTGACTTTCTCAGAACTTAAGACTCAACCAGTGATGAATTGCACGACACGTTAATGCACAGGGGTTTGGAAAACTGTCTTCTGCTATTC
This sequence comes from Cyprinodon tularosa, assembly GCF_016077235.1. Taxonomy (NCBI): domain Eukaryota; kingdom Metazoa; phylum Chordata; class Actinopteri; order Cyprinodontiformes; family Cyprinodontidae; genus Cyprinodon; species Cyprinodon tularosa. The sequence goes on along the minus strand of NW_024038896.1, from coordinate 1,372,166 downwards.
CCTGAGCAGATTAACAGATGTGGAGGGAGGGAAAAAAGACAGCAATAGAAGTGAGAGACAGAAACACAGAGGGTAAGATATATATATATATATATATATATATATATATATATATATATATATATATATATATATATATATATATATATATATATATATATATATATATAATAGGTGTGTGTGTGTGTGTGTGTATCTGCGTGAGAGAGAAAGAGAGAGAGGGTCTCCTTAAGGCCTGTAGCTGCAATAAAATCATCAGGTCACATCAGAGCAGTTCTCAGGCCCTGGGTTGGAAAGAGTTGTGTAATTCAGCAGTGGGAAGCACAGACACACACATACACACAAGTTTGACCAGCACCCGTAGTTACTGGAAAAGAGCGAAAGGGTGAACAAATATGTAAACACATATCAACTTCATAGACCTTCAGAGCTAAACAAATGAATGGGAGGTCTGGATCAAACCACGCCGTTACATTACAGCCCAATGAGTATCTGTGTGTTTCCCTGACAGTAAAAATACAGGAACGGTGTGTGCAGGAGTGAAGGGAAAAGGGAGCCTGTGTGAGAAATTGAGGCAGATGCTGTAAGATTATAATCTCGGTAACCTCTAAAGCCAAAGCACAACATTCAACAGAATTTATTACTCTTTAAAAAAAAAAACAGAGCAGAAAGAATTATGTTTAAAGGGGTGCTAGTTTGGATGTCAAAAAGAAGTGAAAGAGAAAGGTTTATGCACGCCCAGTTCAAAATGTAGAAAAATAATGTCTCTGTGAAGGTTTCCCAACCGTGTAATTCTCCTTTACAGCAGCACGCTGCAAGATCATGGCAATCAAAGAGGACATTTAGTGAGATAACTTCCAGAGATGCTGAATCCCATTCTTGCTAATTTGCAGAGAGACTTCAGGTATCAGATAAGCCAGATTCTACTACTCTGCCATTTCTTCCTGGATCATATTACATGATTTCCTTTGACTTAAATCAATTTCAATCAACAAAAAGACAGAAATAAACAAAGGTATAATTTTTATTCATCATGCCACACTTATCCAATTTTAAGTTGTATTATTTTTTCTAAATTGATAACATAAGTCATTTTTCCTCACAACAATAAATTGTAACCACTCTGTGTTGATGCATTACATCAAGCTAAATTCACACATGCATCAACGTCTGTGGCTGTAAAGTATAGGAAAGTGAACATTCGGTGGTTATGAATGCCTTTTTTTAAGGCACATCAAAATGACAGCACTTTTTTTTTCAGTATCTAATTTGCAATCAGACTAAATTTTTCCTGAGAAACAAAGTATCATTTTTAGAGAATGATATTTCTCAACTTTGAATATGTATTGGCTGAAATATGTAACATATTGCTCCAAGAAAAAGCTTCTTACAGCACTTTGTTGGAGGATTGTGCCATTTCCCCTAAAAGGACCCTAGTCCTCTTTGTAGGCCACCCTTTTCACGCATCTTTTCAGCTCTATATATCTAGTATTTTAAAGTTCTGTTCTTCAACCGTAATAGAAAGTAATTTTATGATTTGGTTTAACTTCTGGGCAGATTTTGCAAGATGTAACTTAAGTACTGCCTCTTTCTTAAAGTGCTTTTTTTTAAACTCAAAATAGCATCTCTTTCATGAAGTACAACAGTCCCTCCTGCAGAAAAGCACTTTCACAACATGATGCTGCAACCCCCATACTTCTCATTTGGAATGGTGTTCTCAAGTTTGCAAGACACTCATTGATCCCTCTAGCAACAGTTATGGTCATTGTGGCCAAACATTGTGACCTTTGTGTCATCAAACTTAAGGAAACTTTACCAGATATTTAGGTTTCAGTCTCTATATTGATTTGCTAACTGTAATCCAGATCTGATGTGGTAAATAAACAGATTTTTCCCCAAAGCAGTTTGACTTAAAGGACACAGAGCTTGTGGCCAGCATGAGAGACACATTAGAATTTTGTTTTAATTTGCATAACTCCTTAAACAGATTCACTGACCCCTTAAGGGATCTGGATAGTGTATTCATGTATGAACTGAAACTCTTGAATTTTTGAATTTTTCCTCTGATATTTGGCTGAGTTTTGGGGGGATTCATAAATTCACACAGGAAAGCAGTGTCTCTGAGGTGTTGCAATAAAATACGTAGATCAGAAGCTGTGCTGCAACTGAACTCATAAGTTGTTATAAAATCTTTTACAAGCTTAAAAATGTATTCCATTGTTTTTATTCACATTTTTAAAGGAATATCTTTAGTGTAAACCTCTAAATAAAAAAATAAATAAAAATAAAAACTCTGCAGTTGCAAGCAGGGAGATGAAGGCTGTTCGAAGTTTATGAAAAAAAGAAAAGAACTATATGTATGGTAGTCATGTAAGAAAACCTGTTAGAGGCTGCAAGATTTTGATTCTGAGAAGACAGATTACCTTCCATAAGAACAAGAACAGCCTGAACTATGATACAGGTGTATGCCTTAATTCAAAATAATCTTCATCTTTTAGACATAAGCATGGTTGAGATCTAAATACAACTGGAAATATGTGGCGATATTCAAAATCCTTGTTCAAAGACATTTACAGTATGTCTGACCTCAGCAAATTTTATAAAACTGTATTTTGTAAAGAAGTTGTACTGTAAATGCGAGAATAGCAGATTTTAACAACAGATATTGTGCACAGAGTGTTTTGTGTAAAGCATTCCTTCCAGCCCATACTTGTTTGCAGTTTACACTTTATTACATTTTGCATTGTTTGCTATGACTAAACAAACAGTAGTTACCTTTGCAAACAAGACTTACTCAGGATGGCTTTAGATCACAGAGAAGATGAAGAAGGGGATATTTTTACACCCTGCTCCCAATCTTTGGTAATAAAATGTTTCAGTTGAACAATAACTTAGCTGTTCAGCTGTTAGAAATTTGACATCATCATCAGTTACTCGCAGATACAGGAAACTGCACAGCAGGACTTTTATCCATTAAAGTTCACAACATTAGGCCAAAATTATTCAACGATGACGGAAAGAAAAAAAAAAACAGTACATCTCTAATAGCGCTGTAATTACTCTTCTATTAGTAACAAAATATTTCAGACACCATGTTGCCAAGTAACTAGCAGAAGCAAAAACCTGCTGTGCGTCCACAAAGTCAATGAGAAACATGTTTGGTTTGGGCCTCCTCATTAATCTGCCTGAGACCTCATGACTCCTTAAACTGGCGGGGATCCACAGCCGGCTGACTTTTCTGCGTCTCACACGACGTGTAAGTGTGGGAGTGTGTAATCTAATGTACAGCAACGGGTCCTAAATCTCACCAGGAGGTATGCAAGTAGTGATTACTTAACAGTAAAAAGTTTAAGGTGATGGTGAGATAAGCTTAATATTCTGCATCACCAATCAATGGATTATCTTTAATCTCTATCCCTCTTTTAAAAAGTAATTCATGTTATGATTCAAATGGCCACAAAATAAGTTCAACCATATGTTTCTTTTAAAGCAAATGCCTCTAAACAAGCAGTTGGTTCTTACTTTTCATTTAACTTAGGGGGTTTGTGCATTGATTTGTCTAATTTGAATCTATAAACATAAGAAAAGTCTACCTTTGTCTCTGCTCTTAACCCCTCTATCCTGAGAGGCCAATCTGATTTCAGCTTCTATTTATATTCCCTTCCAAATGAAACAACAGTTTTACTGTGACTGTAAACAGAGCCAAACCAATCTGTGTTTTGCTATGTCTGCAATACGCAAATAAACAACTTCAGTTTAAGCTGTGGCCCTGTTCAGTGATTCACCAGGTCCGGTCTAACTTTGCAATTACCATAAATAAAATTCTAATTCATTACAATGTTGTATAGGTCTTTTTAAGACCTTGTTCCTGAGTAGTTAAATAAATATGTTTCTTTCACCTTTTCACAATTTCTTCTTAACATTCACACCATGGCTCCACATAAATAAACAAGTGTCATTAAATTTGATTAAGTTCATATTGTTTGGTAGTGGTTCTCTTTTTTGGCAGATTTCCAATAAAGTACTGCATTGTTTAGTAGGTGGACCAAATGATGTACAGTACAACACCAACCATATTTCTTGCCAGTAAAGATCCTCATGATACAGAAAGTTGATCTTTTCCTGTAACTGCAGGTAAACAAGAAACTTCCCTCATTTCAACCTTGTAGGGTTTGGATGTGTTTATTTGTTTAACCTTTTTTACTGGTCTCCACCCTGTGTCTTGCATCACATTAAACATGGACCCTCATAACACATCATTTGTCAGTGCTGGTGGAGATACTCAGTCATTCAGTTCATAGTCATTCCAAAAAAGTAAAAAAAAAAAAAAAAGTTTAAAAAAAACAACAACAAAAAAAGAACTGAACTTTGTTTTCTAAGTTTGAAGACAATTCGCTTTCCATCCAGAAAGCTTTCTTAATCCAACATCTCTGGATTAGTTTTGAGTTCCAGGCTTATATAGAGTAGCCCAACAAAGCCTTGTTATAGCTTAGAAAACATGCAAACTGAACCGAAAAAACAGGTTCACCCCAACGACCCCCCATTACTAAGAGGTGAACCTGTTCTTGTGTGAAAAGAGAGACCATAATATTAAAGAATGACAAAGGTGTGTTGATCTTAATCAGTAAATGGCAATAAGACATAAGCTTCTCAACTAATTGGAGTACATCTAGGGTCCTCTAACACAAAGGGAAGGGGGAAACCATATAGCTCCTCTTCACCAGACAGGAAGCTCAGGAGTCCCCCATGCTAAATGAAGTATTGATAGGAAGTATCCTGCTTTGTTGTCCTTCCTCCTTCCTTACAGCCAGCACTATTTGAACAAAACTTATCATGGCTACCAGTGATGTACTTCTGTTTTGGCTTAAATTTGACACGGTTAGTTTGAAGATAAAAGAGTTTGAAACGTGTTCTGGGCTATGTGGGGTAGTAAAAAGGTGCAGGGGCTTAACTACATCTGAAAGTATAAAAAAAAACATGACACCAACTTTTCTTTTTTTGACTTTTATTCTTGTTTATCAGCTCAATACCAGCGTAATACTGCTCCCAAAACAAGCGGTTACGACTGCGTGACATGGTTTGGCCCATTCTAAAAATCTCTATGTAAATATAAACTAGTTTACCTGTTCCCTGAACTAGTTCCTGAACAGAACTGCTGATTTTAATGCTAGTGCATGGCATTAAGCAATACCATCACATTTAGTTTAAGTCTTTAGTGCACATCTTTACCAATGGTTCTAATGGGGCAATTTACGCAGGGTTCTATGTTTCAAAAAGAAAGGACAATTTCTCAAAAAAAAAAAATTAACATTAAAACAAGCAACATTTTTCCACAATCTGCAAGCTGTCTCTTTAGTCACCCTTACAGAGTTCACCATGACCGCATAACCATGTCTAACCTACCATTACCGACCGCACTGTCGACATTTTTAATGGGTAATTTCAGGACAGTGTACACCTGCAATTAACATGGCCAAAAACTCTCTATTTTACATTATCGCTGGATTGTTTGAATTCTTGCAACAGCCACAAGGAAGCAGTTTCATGTACGGTTTTGAAAGACACTTATACTTATCATTCCCCAAAAACAATTGAGCTGTTTGCTTTTTTTAGCAGCATTTGACACTCTTTTCCTCCATCATTTGTGATCTTGTTTAGCTTCAGTTGGTCGGACTAGTTATTTTCTCGTAACTTTATTTTCTCACTATTAGAAAGGCCAATTAAAGCCAATTAGTCTGTTTTTTGCAAAAATTTTACGATCCCCTTCTATCTGATAAGTGTCTGGAGATAGTCAAATTCTAAATAGTGCCGTAGCATTTGTTTTTATCAGATAGAGTAGATGAAACCGCATTTTCACATGTCCTTGAGTAACTCAGTAGTGCAAAAATAGCTTTAAATCAAATAAAGTTACGAGTTTGGACCATTAAACCCCCCTGGGTTTCATAGAGTGGGTTGGTGTGGGTGGGCGGGAGGGTTTATGAGAACATCTGTTATCATTTTTGTACTTTAATGACATAATGATTCAATGTGGGGTTAGAGTATCGCCTGTTCAGGAGGAACTCTGAGCTAATTCACCAACATTTTTAAGTGAACAATTTAGCCAGCAGGTCAACCATCAAACGCCAAGAAAATTACAAGCTTCAGAGTAAAGGAGACTGGTATCTCACTTTGGGACCCAAAGGTCCCCTCTGAAGGAAGGTTATTTGATCTCTGTGAAAAAGTGTGGCAAAGGCAACCAATGAAATTCCAGCCTTTTTTTTTTTTTTTATAAACATAATAAGCTATCTGTAATAAATCTTCCATGTCTTAAATTGCTGTGTCAGTCAGGCGTCTACTGGTTTACTGATAGTTTGCTATCAGACCACATTTATCAGTTTTGTTTTATATATTAATCCCCAGAGTAAAAATCGATCCTAGTTTTAGGCCTCACACAAACTCTGCTGTGCTTGGAAGGCCCTTAAAAAGTTGCCTTGTGGTTTTTGCTGCAGAACTGGAGTCAAAAATGTGTCATCTTGCAAAACCAATGCAAATATCAAAGAAATAAAAACAGTCTTACATAATCAATGTCTAACGCTTCTAATCAGTCACAGCTATTCTAATAAGTAGCAGTTTAGCCCACATGAAGATTTGCAGCTTCACACCAAAAGGGCTGAATTACAGCTCATTGTGCCAAAGCTAAAGGATAAAATGAATAGGTAGGGAGCACTATCTGGCAACGTTGGGACTCAGCTTTGCAGTGACTGTGAAAGACTGGGTTTATCACGGCTCGGTATAGAGCTGTGTTCTCAAATTGATTGGGTACATGGCTCCCATCAAGTTTGAAAATATCCTTTGGGAAATGTGAAAGTTGTTAAGGTTTACTGTTGGTTGGCTTCTTCAGGGGTAGATCAGGTAAATCCTCCTGCAGATGTGGTTGAAACAGAGGGACTTGTGCTCATTCTTTGAAGATTATTAAATGTTTTATTAATAAAATATCAATTTTACAACTGTTGTTCTAAAAGATTTTAGTCTTATAAATGCAGATCGTAGTGGACTTTCCAACTCACAGTTATGGGACAAAATAAGAGTAAGCCATGATGTAATGGCTGTTACAACACTTTAGAGGCAATAAGTTGGAGTCTTTTCTGACTGTATGGGAGCAATGCTTCCCTTTACTGAGGTTTGCAAATGTTTTTAAAACAAATCATTTTATTCAGTATACAATATCACTGTGCCAATGCACTTTGATTATATTTTCTTGCTAACCACTTTGCTGAAGATTTGCTCTAGTATTTGGATCACTCTGCTCTTATAGAACATAATATTGGTTAGTTTTTTGTAAGATAGCACAGCAGTTAATGCTAAAATATTTTGGTTGACTGTGAAAACAAGTCATCATCACGCCTCCACCACTGTGTTTGATAGTTGTTATCAGGTGTTTGGGCCAGTATGTATCAAAGCTCAGAACAGAGGACACAGTATTCAGGGCAGACAGACAGTAGATAATTCAATAGCGGTTATTTAAAAACAGCAGATCTGCAGTAACAGCAGAGAAATCTAAGGCAGCAACCTCTGCAGGAGGAAAACTCAGGTTAGTGACAACAATAATCTGACCTGGTTTTATAATTCAGTCCGTGCCCAGAGACAAGGTTGATTCCAGCCGGTCAGCTGTCAAACAAGACGCAGCGGGCACCGTCCATAGAGTCCCAGACACTGTATTCCCAGAGAACGAACAAGCAGGAGATCAGATCCGGGCAGAAGAAAGAAGGCAGGATAACCCAGAGGGCAAAGGCAAAGTGGTGTCAAGGACGTGTTCAGGATTAAAAAAAACAGGAGATCAGAAGTCTGAAGATGTTTCAAAGGGAAATCAAGGTCGGTGACAGGAAGCAGCTCCAAGTTTAGCAAGCAGGCAGAATCCAGCAGGAGTCCAAAGACAGGTCAGGCAAACAGATCCGATGGGAACAGGTACAGTAAGCTCAGTGGTTGAGAGGCTTAACAGCTCAGGATTAGGTCATCATAAACACTACGTTAACGGTGAAACACTTTCACCACTGGCTCGAGAACAATCTGGCCTGATGACTGGAAACAGGCAGGTTGAAACAGAGACTTGAGCAGGTGACACGGATAAGCGGTAATTAAAAAAACAGGTGGATTTATGCAAGTGAAGGAAATGAGCAACCCAGCCAGTCATGAGCGCAAATATCATGTTAGTATGTTGCTTAGTTTTGCAATATGCTGCTGTGCATCACAACAAAGTCTTTCTACTATGGTTTCATTTATCCGAAGGACATTGTTCTACAAGGTCTGTGGCTCCGAAGCAGTCTTGCAGCATACATTGCTCTGCTATATAATTGTAAGTAATTAAGGTATTTGTCACAGGAAGCCTTTCAAACAAGTCTTGGTTTTTGCTCTTCCTTACTGCGTACTTAGAAAGTTTATATTTAAAAGTTTCTATTTAACATGCTTTTGTGGAGCATTAAATGTTGTTATTGTCTTCAGTTTATCTGCTGGTTGTGTCAAAACTCTTCAAAATGTTACTGGGTGGATGGTTCTTAAATGAATTTTTTGCATTTCGGTGCTATCATCAAAAAAAAAATTTATTTGGATCTATTTATTTATTTACTGTTGTCTTCTGTCATAGTTTAGCTCCACTCATGTTAAGGACTTCCACCCTGAGTCTTCCTGCTTTCCTTCTTCTTTCAATTTAATTAAAATCAACTCAGTTTATTTATATAGCACCAATGCACAACACATGTCATCTTAAGGCACTTTAGACACAATTCAATTTGATACAGTCTGATTTAACTGTTAGATATTTCTGATTTATTCACCTGCATTAAATGCTTTTCTCCTCTCTTTGTATATACAATCAGTGGATTCTCTCTTTTTCCATCTGTCTGTGTTCCTTATCCTTGTACCCCTGTGCCTCTTTGTAAGTTTGCCTTTTTCAGTACGAGATTTCTGGTTGTGCTTTAGTTTAAAAATAAAAGACACAAATAGTTTTTGCCATATCATTTAAGGCTCCTCTCTGACTGCCTCTTTATAATCTGCTTCCACACATTAGTTCTTTGGCATTAATAACAGTTCGATTTGTTTGTGCGAAAACAGTTAGTTTATTTACCAAGTTTGGTTTCTAGAATGTGTTTGCATGCCCGTCCATCTATTTTTAATCTTTGTAAAGGTGTGAGGATTATTTTTATTGATGATGTGTGAGTCTGTTAAACCCTAATATCTGCCTGTTGTGGTCAGAACTAATGTTTTCCAAAGTAATTTATCTAATTAGGACAGTTTCTCTATTGGAATAAAAAATCCTCTTCATTATGTATGTGGCAAAAATTTGGGAATGGAATGAAAGCAGTGTCCTTGATCTTAAAGCTACAGTGTGTAATAATTACAGGGATATACAGTCAGAAATGTAATATATTATACATAACTATGTTATTTTATCATCATCTACGAGCTCAGCTTCTTAACCTTAATATTTGCGTTGCCTTAGAATTCGTTATTTATAATTACATCGGAGCGGGTCTCGCAGCCATGGAGGCAGACATCTTTGCGCTACGGCAGCGCAGAGCCAACAAACTAGCGATTGCAAGATCGCCAAAACGTCACAACGATGTAGAAAAAATAACGGGTATATTTATTATCTTAAGTCTACATGAAATCTATACCCTACACAGACTAATGAAATACTATCTGTAAAATTATCTATGTAAACAAACCTCATCACTTGAGAAGGTAGGTGATGCGGACGTCGTGGAAGACATTTTGTCCCGTAACGCTCGCCGTACTGTTGGGGGGGAGAAGCGGTGGGGGGGAGATGTTCATGTTGCTGCAGTCTGCAGTCTGCAGTCTGACCGCTAGATGTCGCTAAAAGTTACACACTGTAGCTTTAAAACGTGTAATATTTTAATAACGCTGGAGCCATGGATGTCTCCTCATTTATAAATGTGCATGATGTGACGATATGGCATACTGGATTTGTATAAAATACTTCTTCTTGTCTGAGTGAGATTACAAGTTCTATCAAAATCTGTCGTCATTTCTCATGGTTATTTAAAACATATACATTATGATGTTTTATTTAAAGTGTTTGCTCCGAGTGATCTCTTTCCAGGAAAAGAACCAGAGAGAGAGAAAGCTTAAAGGTGTAAACGCAGAGAGCGATCGTTTACAAAGGAAATTGTGTTACATTTATTGTTTGTACCTCTATAAACTAGATTTTTTTTGGATGATTTGAAGGTATAGATGAATGTTGCAAAGAAGAGATAAGTTAAGACCAAAATGAAGGTTAGAAAAGTAAAAAGTCTCAGATTCATTCTGAAACAAAAGACATAGATATCTTAGACTATGCTAACAGTGTTGGATAAGATGCCATACAACAGTTTTTCTCAACATTACTGTAGCCGTATCACCCCATCGGGGGGTGTTCAGTGGCTGGCAGCAATATTTCTAAAAGGGGGAGCACTGTTATTTTGGGGGGTATTTGCTTGAAGGTGAAGTTTACACCATCTATGCCCAAAAATACCTGTTAGAACTTTAAACCACTTAATGAAACAGTTGTCTCCAATGCATGGCTCTGTAATTGTACTGATGATAACGCTCCTTCTGTTTAAGCTTCTTGTGACTTGGTCAATGCTGCCTTCAGGAGAATGGGATGTGAGAATATCATCTGTGAAGTTTCCTCCACATTGCACTAACTGTGTAAAGTTTTGAAAATAAGCACTCTCTCTTTTTCCTGGTATTAGCTGAGCAAGAATTTCTTTCTCATAAAGTGGTTAATTTCTCTAAGGGACACGCCGTTGTTATCACTGTGGTTACCCATTTACATGCATAATATTCTGTTGTCAGGCTTCAGCTGAAAGCATCCAGGAGGACATTAAATAAGTTTTTACTAGAAGTTGCTTTGTTGACATCACAGTGCTGTGTTGCCAAAGCATTTAAACACACATCCATAATAAAACATTTGATATTCTAAAACCAGACACTTACGGCCTGACAAGTTGATCACAGCATTGCCATCCGCCAAGATTATACTGCCTAATGTCACCTGACATCGCTGCAGCTTTTCTCTGCAGGTTTATAAACTGGTGATGTCATAAACTTTAAAGCCTTAACATTAGTCGTTATTTGCTATGAATACTAACACAATGTGAAAGCACTAAATGTAGAAGATAAAAGAGGTTTATTTAATCTGTAAGTGAACAAAGCAATGCCAAAACAAACTCATTTATAAAATCAGCTGTAGTAGTTTTTTTTTTATTATTAATTTCAATTTGGTCTACACAAACGGTAGCCTATATATTTGTAATATGTTTTTGCAGCATTTCTTTTGCAGGCATAGCAAGCAGCAACCTCACTAACCTCAACTTTTCTCTCTTGGTGATTCAAGTCTTTCAGGTGGATGTGGTTAACTGCAAGTCTGCAATCCAGAAGATCCACACAATCCAGAGTGACATTGAGAACCAGGCTACTTTGTGCTCCTCTGGTTTCAGTAATATGTTGTCGAAATGTAAGCTACCACGTCTTATCTGTCTCATTTGGGGAAAATACCAGGTTGCTCCCGCTTGCTTTTCTAAGGATTTTTCTTGTTAAGCAGGGATCCTATTCAGCCAGGTCCTCCACACAGAGTACATTTACTTTCATTGTTGAAAAAAGTACATGGCACATCAGCAAAACCCAACTTTTTTGATTAACTATCACATAACTGTTTTGGTAGCTGTTCCTGATTGGCTGTTGTTTATAATAATTAGTAAAAAAATATATATTTAAGTTTTTAGCCCATCTAATTCACTCCTATAGACTACAAAATTTAATTTCCAAACCTGTTGCAAAATTTTTAAAACATCATTAGATAGAATTTCTATTCACATTACTTTTTTGTTGCCTTGGGAATAATAAATCTATTTTTTTATTGTTGACACAAACATGATACTAACAACAAAAAAATAAGTAAATTCATCACACATAAGACTAAAGTTTTTCATACAAATTGAATTAAAATGTCAATATAGTCTGCAAAGTTAAGATTTAGAAATGTTGTTCTGGATAACCTGCATAAGTAAATTGTTTTGCTTCCAAAACTTACAATGTCCAAAGATCATATTTATTTTCTGCTGAAGACCCCTCAGAGAGTATTACATTCGGGTTTTACAAACAGCAACTAAAAAGTAAGTGCACATGAAAATGCCAATAAAATATATCACAATGAAAGCTGATATGTGTATTTTTCATTTTCTCAAGTAAAATTTTGGAATCCCTGGAAACTCATCAGGAGAAGCCATTGAGTCTTAGTTTCTTGAGATGTGATTTCACTTAAGAGTATAGAGGTTATGGCTATAACGACCAACACACAACAAAAAAAAGATCAACTTTAGCTCACGTTTTGAAGATAAATGGTAATTTTTATAGAATTATTGGTATAAAACTAAAAGCACCTGAAGATAACATAGCAAATTTTAGGAATCTGACTCCAAGTAATATTTCAGGACAGGCTGATAGATCAAGGAAGACACATTTTCAGTAAAATTACAGAGGATCAGCAAGAGCAATGTGCTTGTAAAAGTACATACATTTCAGTAATCAATACAAACAAAGAAAGAGATTTGATATTTGTTTATCGTATTTTCTTTGTAACTAAAGGTTTGAATTGCCTGAAAATTCAGCAAAGAAAACTATAAAACTCATATGCTAATCTAAAGACCATATGCTGTACTGAGAAAAAGATGAGCACTATGAAGTGGGATTATAAGATTAGAAAACATGGTTCTAAAAATGCCTCAAAACAGGCAATCTCTTTTAACCCGCTATAAAACCGTCTGTCTTTCTCATTTTCTAAGTTGGCTCCAGTAACAGTTTTCCATGAGACATTAATGCCTTTCTCCCTCATAAGCACTACATGATACAACATAGTGATTGTAAAGTAGTAACACACGAGGGGAAAAAATGACTACAGCACTATCATGTAAGGGCATGTTTTTTTGTTGTTTTTTTTACTGAAGGGCAATAGGAGGTGGATGAAGGACTGATAATGGAAGAGATAGGGCTAGTAATTCTGTTCTCTTGATTATCTTCTTATGAAAAACAGACACTGTGGTTAATGTATAATGTAAAAAGGGTTCACAAGGTCATACATACCAGCTAACGCGGATGCTGGAGGTTTGAGTGTCCATCCATTTTGGAATCACTAAGGAACCAGCTAATCATTTCTGTTTAGCATATTCTTAAAAGATGAAATATTAAACAACATTTTTTCTTTGTAAATATGACCTTAAACATGACTCACATTAATTCACTTGTTAGCTTAAATGAAGTCAAATAAGGAGACTGCTTTTTGATAAGTCAAAGAAACTTTTGTGGATCAGCTTTAGTGCTTATTTCCTAAACTTTCAAACTGTGACTTTAGATGCTGATTTTATTTGAAGCAATTTGCTGATCTGGCAGGCTAACACTAGTTTGCTTCATTTGTTTTGATAAAATCATTGATAATTATTTTAAAAAGATATTTTCTTGTGCAGACCTGTTCAATAAAGTTGCATATTATTAAAAGAAAGACAATATTTATCTCTGTTTACTAATTGAAGCACAATAAATAGATTAATTCCATGTAGGCTGATGTTTTCTTGGCAGTAGTATACAGGTGCTGGTCATAAAATTAGAATATCATGAAAAAGTAGATTGATTTCAGTAATTCCATTTAAAAAGTGAAACTTGTATATTATATTCATACATTACATACAAACTCATATATTTCAGATGTTTATTTTGTTTAATTTTGATGATTACAAATGACAACAAATGAAAATCTCAAATTCATCATATCAGAAAATTTGAATATTACTGAAGACCAATAAAAACAAAGGATTTATAGAAATGTTGGCCAACTGAAAAGTATGAACATGAAAAGTATGAGCATGTACAGCACTCAGTATTTAGTTGGGCCTCCTTTGGCCTGTATTACTGCAGCAATGCGGCGTGGCATGGAGTCGATCAGTCTGTGGCACTGCTCAGGTCTTTTAGCTCTTCTGAATTGTTGGGTCTGGTGTATTGCATCTTCTTCTTCACAATACCCCATAGATTTTCTATGGGGTTAAGGTCAGGAGAGTTTGCTGGCCAATTAAGAACAGGGATACCATGGTCCTTCAACCAGGTACTGGTAGCTTTGGCACTGTGTGCAGGTGCCAAGTCCTGTTGGAAAATGAAATCTGCATCTCCAAAAAGTTGGTCAGCTGCAGGAAGCATGAAGTGCTCTAAAACTTCCTGGTATGTGGCTGCGTTGACCCTGGACCTCAGAAAACACAATGGACCAACACCAGCAGATGACATGGCACCCCAAACCATCACTGACTGTGGAAACTTTACACTGGACTTCAAGCAACGTGGATGAAGTGCCTCTCTTCTTTTCCTCCAGACTCTGGGACCTTGATTTCCAAAGGAAATGCAAAATTTACTTTCATCAGAGAACATGACTTTGGACCACTCACCAGCAGTCCAGTCCTGTTTCTCTTTAGACGCTTCTGACGCTGTCTGTGGTTCAAGAGTGGCTTGACACAAGGAATGCGACAGCAGAAACCCATGTCTTTCATACGTCTGTGTGTGGTGGTTCTTGAAGCACTCACTCCAGCTGCAGTCCACTCTTTGTGAATCTCCCCCACATTTTTGAATGGGTTTTGTTTCACAATCCTCTCCAGGGTGCGGTTATCTCCCTTGCTTGTACACTTTTTTCGACCACATCTTTTCCTTCCCTTCGCCTCTCTATTAATGTGCTTGGACACTGAGCTCTGTGAACAGCCAGCCTCTTTAGCGATGACCTTTTGTGTCTTGCCCTCCTTGTGCAAGGTGTCGATGGTCGTCTTTTGGACAACTGTCAAGTCAGCAGTCTTCCCCATGATTGTGTAGCCTATAGAACTAGACTGAAAGACCATTTAAAGGCTTTTGCAGGTGGTTTGAGTTAATTAGCTGATTAGAGTGTGGCACCAGGGGCCATCAATTTTGAACCTTTTCACAATATTCTAATTTTCTGATATGATGAATTTGAGATTTTCATTTGTTGTCATTTGTAATCATCAAAATTAAACAAAATAAACATCTGAAATATATGAGTTTGTATGTAATGTATGAATATAATATACAAGTTTCACTTTTTAAATGGAATTACTGAAATCAATCTACTTTTTCATGATATTCTAATTTTATGACCAGCACCTGTATGTCCTTTCAGCACCCCCTTAGAAAGTATTATGTAACACACTTGTATGTGTTCCTTCCCATGAATCCCGTTGCAATTATTCTATTATACATGCTACTGTACCTCAGCCACCTTTCAGTTGCTGCCTCTTGCACTTGCCTTGCATTAGTTAATCTCCCACCATGTTAAGATTCTGTTATTATCCCACCCTGTGTTTAGCTCATTCAGCAATTATTGAAAGATATCTCATTTACCACTAGCTTCTGTGCTGTTTGTTGTTTTTTTAGTTTTTTTTTTTTTTTTTTTAAAGGTCATGTTTCAGCTTCAATTAAGAGATATGGTGAAGAGGTCCCTCATTTTTTAAGGAGAAGTAAAATAAAAAGCAATGCTGACGAGTTAATCAGATTAACCGAATTGGGTGCAGAGAGAAAGAGAAGCTGAAGAAGGAAGAACTAATTGAACAGATAGAGTACAGCAGAAACACAGAGAAACTAAGACTTTAACAGACATACTGTAGATCTACATACACACAAGAATAATGTAAGCACAGAGTATATTAACCTAGAGTGCAGTTTCTAATTAACAAGAAATTACAGATATGTAATGAAGCCAGGAAGGGGTGATAACATGCACAAAAAGAGGTTTTCTTGTTATTTCCCACTTGAAGGAGATCCTAGGGAGAAACTTACTGGAGGGGGAAATACATTGTCTTCCGAAGACTCAGCTGGAAGGTGTTGCTGGGGAGGAGGATAACTTTGTATTACTATCCTTAAACAAATCGGATTAGACAGTCAGATCAGTAAAATGTTTTCTACCTAAGGAAAAACAGCTAATGGTATGGAGTCCTAGACTTTCCAGGACATGTTCTTCCTGAATGAGCATGTGGTGATAGTAGATATTTGCTTACATTTTATTGTTTACTCCACAGTAATCCCTTACAGCGAGCATACATCGACAGCGGAGAGGGAAGCTCCCTCTTACAATGAAGAGACCTCCAGGCTCGGTTTGATCTGTGAACTAGGGGTTCAAAAAGACAGAAGCAGACATACAAGACGAACACAGAAGCACTGTGCATACAAATGTCTATATTAGGTAAAGGTAACAATAAACCAAATTCACTGTTGGCTCTCTCTAGTAAAGAAACAATTAAGCAGCTTAGCTCTAAGCCAATTTTCATGCCAAATATATTAAAAAAGGTAAATAAAGTTGGTCTCAGCAAAAGCTTCAGTATGTCAAGGAGAGAAACAAAACTAAGCACTGAAAAACAGGCCCAACTCTATCATCTATAATGGAAAGGTGTGATTGCAACAGTTCAACTGATATTTCTCTACAGGATGGTGTCACAGCTGAACAGGAATGAGGATGAAGATACTTAAACAAAAAAAAAAAAAAAAAAGAAGTGAGATAAAAAGCTGTGAGAACATATAGTTAGAGGGTTTAACAAACAAATTGTTGGGAGCTGGAGAAAATCCCATCTTTCTCCAGCAGAGTCCGCCGTGGATCCTCTGAGGGAGCCTCCTGCACAGCTGCAGCTCATCTAGATCATCAGAGGATCCACTATATAAGCTGTCTTCAGACCTTGCCTCAACGCCGCAGTGTTGTTCCAGTTGGTCAGCGCTAAAGCCTAGATCTTTGAGTATCTCCATGACTGTGAATCCAGGTTGGATTCTAACCACTATCTCTGTGTTTCCAGGAAACCCGTGTCTCCCCCGTGAAAGCTCAGGAAGAGCTAACCTGCCGAGCCGACCCTCTGAGCCAAACCCTGAAGATTCTCTGAGAACCTCCAAGCAGCTCTGGACCAGAGCTGGGAAACCTAAGCTAAGGTCTGTTCAAGCTAGACGTGAGACGCTGAAGCAGCAAACGGACTCTGCTGATAAACACCTCTCCAGAACCAACAGTGACTCTCCCAAAGAGAACCTCAAGAACCCTCAAGGTACAATCAGAGCTCACTTGGAAATCTAATCCTGTCAGCAGTCCTTAACCGCTCTGTCTCTCACGCAGACTCCGGTGAAACCAGAACCCAGGCCCGAACCTGTCATCAGTACATTCTGTGTGTTGTGCATAATAAACGTGTTAAACTTTCATCCTTGTGTCCGTCAAGTGGTGTTCTGCATAATTGGGTCTCCATTTGAGAACCCATCATGACACAAATACTGCAGAATGGGAGATCAGAGATAGAATGAAATAGAATGCTCAAAAGTGGTCCCTATGTCCTCCAGCAATTTAAGCCTATAGCAGCAAAACTATACAGATAGCTTAGAATAACATGAGCCAAAGGGAAAGTTTTAAGCTTAGTTTTAAATTTAGACAGGGTGTGTGCCTCACAGAATAATACTGGTAGTTGGTTCCACATGAGAAGGTCCTGATAGACAAAAGATGTCTCCCATACTACTTTTAGAAATTCTAAGAACCAAAGCGCTCATTTTGTAACACAGGGAACAATTATGTCTCTAATATAAAATACAGCCGGGCTATTTATGGCTTTATACAAGAGATGGAGGATTTTAAATTCTATTCTGGGTTTAACAGGAAGCCAGTGAAATCTAAAATAATAAAAATGTCATCTATCTTTTTGATTTATATCAGAACTCAGGCTGTAGCATCTTGGTTCAGCTGACTAACTTATACGCTTACTAATAAGTGACTATCTAACAAGCTTTTTTTTCAAGCTTGTGGTCTAAACATAATAACTTCTCTTTTGTTTGCAGTCAAAAGCAGAACTTTTAGAGTCATCCTGGTTTTTATGTCTTAAAAATATTCCTGCAGTCTACGTAATGGGTTAGTTTCACCAGGATTCATACACACATATTGCTGTGTAGTACCATCAGTATAACAGTGGAAATTAATCCCATGCTGTCTGATAATTCTACAAAAAAAAGCATACTGTGTATACCTGTATATTAATGAGAATTGTCTCTAGCACTGATCCCTGTGGTACTCTACAGGTAACCCTGGAGCTTGAGGAAGATTTTCCCTTAACATCAACAAACTGAAATCTGTTAGAAAAATAACATTAAACACTACCAACTGCTGCTCCTTTCATTCCAACTGAAGATTTAAGTTTTTTGGTCAATTCACATGTCCATGTCATGGTGACTAAAAGAAAAACAGACATGAATGTTTTACAGTGGCCTAATCAAAGGCTGGGCATAAATCTAATTAAGATTTTGCATGTATCCGTTCACTTCTTGTAATTGTTGTATAACAGAACTCTGAGATAGGGTCTTATAGAGAATAAACCCACATGTTTTCCAGTTTAAGTCAATTTCTTGTATGTGCTTTTCATGCTTGAAATTTGAACAATGCAGGATTACATAAAACAACCTGTGCTGCAGCCAGCTAGCTGTCCACATTCCCGGGGGCAGGAATGTTTTGCCACGTGAAGTTCAAACACCGGCATTCATTTGGAGATTAGGGCCCACACTTTGTACTGACACATGAATGAGGGTTGGGTGAAAGGCCAGGAATGAGGTGATCAAAATCGAATTCAAGCAACATTTTGCACATGAGTTGAGATGCTGGGGTGTAAATACTGACAAAGAAAACATGGTTAGGAGAATGCAACAGGCTGACAAAGAAAACATCTACAGCTGAATACCGCTCTAACTAAGCCCTCATAAACACATTACTTTTTAGCATGTTTTGAGGTGTCAAACAGATGTAGATCAAAGCAGCTTGCATCTAAGCAGAGATGTTTGCAGTAAAAGGAAGAAAATCATTCTTGTTTCTCATAGTGTCATCAGAGTCTGACTCATCTTCTTGAGCTTTCGCAGGCTTTGTATTTTAAACTTAAGGTATTAAATATCTGGTCAAACCGTTTATTCTTTAATAAACTAAGAACTTGTAATAGAGACAGCCTTGTATTTTTTATCCGGTTGTTTATTGTGAGCATCAGTATTAAGGAATTTGGCACCAAGAGAAGGGATTCTCAGCTGAAAAACCATAAAAGTGGCAGTATGTGTGGTCTAATGTTGCTTTTGCAGTGAGCACCACAGAATTGCAAGAAGCAGGGCCAGCCTTTTTCCCATCATAGCATGACACATGCCAGCAGCACACAGACATGGCAAACTGGACTTTCCTTGTTCTCATACTCTGAGCCAAACCAGTGGGGGTGAATCTTCCAGTGGCAAGTGTCAATTACTCTCTTTAAACAAACATGCAAGCTTCTGAATATCAACACACTGTGCATGTCTCTCGTCAGTGCATCTGATATAGTGGGACCACACACATGGAGTCACCTTTTAGCAACTTATCTACTCCTTCCAACATTTTCCATTTACTCTATATGTTCTTCTCTGTCCTTAATCAAGTGAAGAGCTTACAATATATAGGCTGTCAAGGACAAAATGAATGAGTTCCCTCTATCTATTCTAGTGGATTTGAGAAAACATTTAGGATATATTTTTACATTTTGTCCCTGTTGCTTTAGTGCAAATTTGAGTATATTTTATTGGGATGTACCATAGCAGATCAACACAAAGCAGCACATAACTGAGAAGATGTAAGGTGTCATTTAATGTTTTTATAAATCAAATGTGAGAAGTGTGTGAATGCAGCCTCGCTGCAGTTGAGGGTATGTTTCTAAAAGCTCTGCACCTTTAAAAATAAAACAATCTTTCTTTGCCAATTAACTGAGCTGCAGCAGATTGAATACAGAGCATCCGTTGGCATTAGTTTTTACGTGCTGCAACAGATTCTTAGTTGTACTTAGGTCTGAAATGTGTTCAGACCTTCAGTTGTAGCACTGGCTGAATAATTTATTTGCAGTTTTTGACCTGCGCCCACTCAGGACCGGTATCTCCACAGCATGATGCTACCACCACCATGTGTTACTATATGGAAGTTAAATTAGGGTTCAACATTGCAATTAATGCATAAGGCCATAAAGGTTTCATCTGAGAAAAGCATTTTTCCCATATGTTTGCTGTGTCCTCTAAATGACTCTATTCCTTTCTTTGAAAAACGTTTTCCTCTCACATAAGGTAGATAATGGATATATGCGGTATCCCTAATTTGTTCATTAGTGATTTTTGATCCCAAAAAAAAAGTTACAGGACAGCTAAGCGTATACTAAGGATAAGGAGAATTATTTTTCTAATTGGAAATTTTTGGATCATAACTGGTTGCACTGTATCAGAGTGAAGAGGACTGGATATAAAGACTATGCCATAAAAAATGAAAACATAATCTTCCTTTTAACCTACCTTTATACACTGCTCTCTGGTTGTCCATAAAAACCAAATTTTATGAAATATTTCAAAGCTTATAGATGTAATCTGACATGCAAGGGGTAGCCTACAACTATATTTTTGGAAAGCCAGGTAATAATCAAGCTTCTGCTCGACACCATGGAGCTTTATTAGGCTTTAGCTGTGAAGGGCTTTTCTCATATAAATCACCAACAAGAGACTCATCCATCATTTTCATTTTGAAAGGCCTTACTTGTAAATTACACGTCTGTAATTTTGACAGTTATGATGTATGGACTGCCTGTCTCATCCCCATCTGGTATTCATATTCAGACAATTTTAGATGGTCAGCTTCTTTCCTGCAGCCAAATGGACCTTGTGAAGAAGGATAATAACGTGTATGGTAGATGTTTGCAAACTCGTTTGCAAAAAACGGACAGAGAATCAGACAAAGAGGCAGAAACCTGCTGCTAATAATTTGTGGTCATGAAGGAGTTAGAATCGCAAATTATGGTGTCTTTTTAGTTTTTATGTGCCTAGGTATTCTCAAACAAAGCTTCAATGTAAAATAAATGAACTCCACTACTGAATGAAATGTAATAATGTCCACAAAATAAGTACTGCAAATGTCATGGATGGATGGATGGATGGATGGATGGATGGATGGATGGATGGATGGATGGATGGATGGATGGATGGATGGATGGATGGATGGATGGATGGATGGATGGATGGATGGATGGATGGATGGATGGATGGATGGATGGATGGAGAAATATCATAGTCACCCTCCATTTGGATATAGAAAGCCTTCAGAGTGATTCTGGTATTAAAAAAAAGTGGTTAAATAAATGAGCTAGTATAAGAGGCAGGATTCAAAAGTTAAAATGAAATCTAACAGAAATAAAGAGGAAAAGTGATGAGACAGAAACCGAGTCTGCAGCGTGACATGGAGGAAACAGAACAGCGGTAAAGATAGCCTGGAGTGAAAAGTTTAGAGTGTCATTTCAGTCAAATTTAGGGGCTGATCTAAAGCTATTCATGTATAAACATGTGCAAACTCCATTGCAAGAGCAAACCTGATCTACAAACCGGTTGCATGGATCATTGTGTCACTTTAATATTCGAAACTGCAGGTGCAATCCATTTAGCATTTTGGCCCTTATGAGTTATCACATGCTGATGGTCAGAAGGTGCAAAATACTGTGAGGAGAATATACAAATTATTTAAAAAACCTGAAAAAAGTTGTTTGTACATTTTTATTGTCCATATACTGCCTGTTTGAACATCTGGTGCAAACTTGCACTCAAAAATGTCTGTGGTAATTGGAGCCTTGGGTGCAAAAAAAAAAAAAATGGAAAGAGACTTTGTGCACATGTGAATAGTTTTGGACAATCAGAAACAAAATATTACAGATATTATCTCCTCAGGAATGCTATTTCAGGGGCAGTTTGACTAGCCAATAATTCCAGTGCACCATCACTTTGTAGCACAGCACATGTCTAGAAGCAGAGGAGCACATCTATCCCATAAGGTAGGGCAGATTACTTGATCCAAAGAAATTATTTTAGTTCCTCAACACATTGGGGAACAATTAAGTCTGCATGGTACACATGAATGCAGTGGTTCTGCAAACAAATTTCCAATGATTAAATAAAAACAAAAACCACCTTGTCTAAACCAAATACTGTGACTTGTTTAAATACAAACAAAACTAGATTGGCTTTTGCAAGCATTATTATTTTATCCTTTTATCATTCATTAATCGGACATTTATTATATGTTTTTAGTGTTGTTTTACAGCACTCCTGTATATCTATATAAATAAGTTTGGTTATTTTGACCTCAAACTCCTTGGCTTCAAACTTCATATGTATTTTGCTGCCTCCTAATTTCCCCACATAAAACATGCAAAGTCCTCATTTAAATCGGATGGTTTGAACCTGTTAACCAAATCTTAGCAGAACACACACAGTTTGCCCCTAATGACATGTGCAATTTCTTTTTTTTCCAAGAACATTTTAGCTCTCATAAATAATAATTAAAAAAATGCAGCAGTTTAAGTATCTTTAGAAAATCCCAATTTTTAATTAGAAATCCGCTATTACCACCCCAATAAGCTTTACGCAACATCAGTTTTAATCTGAACCATGTCAGTTTCAGGAGCTTCATTTTTGTCAGCAGCTGCATATATTTAATCCTACTGCCTAAGGTTCTTCCATTAGAGTATATTTTAGTGTGAAAACTGTTGGGTGAAGGAGTCAAAAGTCCACCACATCCAGAAAATTGAAAACATGAGGGCGTTCTCACACAGGAAGGGAAAAGAACGCTTTGATTTCTTCAAGTGTTGACAGAGCAAGGACACCTTATCCAGAACCCTCCCTCCCAACGACTCCTTGAGCAGAACTGCAAGGCGAAAACACCAGTCATTCATTTCAATAAAAGCACATGATGTAATTCCTCCACTGATCGTGGGATAATGAGATTGTAATTCTGACCTACAGAGGTAAAAGGCAGTGGTTCAACCCCAGTCCAAAAATAAAACCCAGGTCTCTCATTTGGCAATCAGCAGCTTTAATCAACAGTTTTACCTTGTGGTTAGTGTTTCACAAATCCCCTGAATATTGCTCATTTTGCTGTAGAGTGAAGCTGATTTGAAGTAGAGAGTTTAGAAGAAATCTCAGTGAGAAAAGCTCTCAATCATCACACGAAAGATGATTCTGGGTTTTCATCTCAAGCTAATAAAAGTCATATGGTAAGAAAAATACCCCAGCAGTCCACACCAGGGATTGATGAGGGAGGGGCGACTTAGAGATCATGGCAGCGCAATGTTTTTCTAGCTCTGCTTCGAAAACAGACATAATCACTCGTACACAAGTAGCAGCCACTCTGTAATGTGTGGTTTTGGAAGCAAATGAGAATTATAACCACAAGAAGTTCTGAATGCAGTCATCATGTATGAATGTTAAGATGAAGCAGAAACCTGCACAGTGCTACTCATATCTAACTAATCATTACATTTCAAACATATTTCAAATCAAGCTCTAATACCTCACTCTATGAGAATTTTCTCATTCAATGTCTTTACTGCAGTGGAGAGCAGATTATTATGGACTTAAAAATGGTCGGACCTTGTCAGATTACCTTTCATTGGGAATGGTATGCCAAAGTACCCTGGAGGCTTTAAACAAAACTCTAATTTCCTTGCAAATCCCACATGTCAATATTGGTTTTAAACTAGGAAAGCATTTTAGGTCATCTCAGGAGACTGATGCTACGATATAACCAGAGTGAATGTATTCCCCTGAGGGAATTTTACATTTTTGCCTGAAACTTGTATAAACTCACTGCACTGAAAACCTTTTCCAAAATGTTCAAGTGCAGATGCTCTTGATGCTAGGTGTTTTTTTCTTAAATGCTGAGGTAGTTGTGCACAACAACTACCGGGACATACATCTTCTGAAAAGTTTCTATTTATCCAAAGTAGAGGTGGGTAGAGTACCCAAAAATTGTGCTCAAGATAGAGCAGCAATACTTAACTACTTCAGTAAACATAAAAAGTAGTCTTTCAACAAATCGCATCAAGAAATCACATCAAGTATTTGTCAAAAGTGCAACTCAAGTGGTAAATTTATAATATTGTTTATAATATTATCTGATGTAAGTTTTAAAAATGCATTAGTTAGACATTATGTGTAGGTTCTGGCATTTTAAACACTAAACTAGATACAAAATACTAATAAATGACATAATAATAAAGACTTTTCTAAATCCATTTATCCCTAAAATATATTTACCTAATCCTTTCAGAGAAAATGTAACTTCTACTAACAATATCTACTGTTAAATGTTTTTTTACCTGATATCCAAATAGCTCAAGTTTCTCACTGTGGCAGAAATTGTACACAAACAGCAGCAGTGGTACTTTGCAATAATATTACTCAAGCAAAAGTAAGAAGTAATGTACAGTAAAACTACTCCTAAAAGTTTAGTTTGTTTGTTTTTGTTTTATTTTTAAGGTTAATAGGATAAGTAAATCTGAGTAGTTATTGCCCACTCCTGATATTCAGAATACCTTCCCAAAAGTCTTGGGGATAATCAGGATGTTTTTTTTTTTATGAAATGTAAGTCTGAACGTTCTGTTTTTCTTTTTTGTTAGTTTGTCTTTGTTTTTTGGGCCTTAAAATTGTTTTCTAGATGCATTTTTTTCCAGCATTCTTATTGTTGAACCATAAATATTGATTTAACCGAGTAAGGTCTGCAGTGCTTTAGATGTTGTTCTTGGTTCATTCTAAGACCATGAAAGAGTCAGCAATGTGATCTTGGATGAATTCTGGTAGTCCAGGGTTGTTTCAAGTTTTTAGGGTTGTGGATCATATTTTTATTGTGGTTTTCTGGAATCCAAAAGCCTCAGCAATGACTTTGTTACACTTTCAGACTGATTGTGTTTTTGCTTTTGGCATTCAGATCAGTTTAGGGTCATAATTATTTTTTATCAAGATGGTTACTTAACAATTTCAAGCCTGAATTCTAGGACTTTTAGCGACACAGAGTTTTCATGAGCAAAACCTTTAATCACGTGTGTTACTGTAGCTGTGAACCACCTGGAGAATAAGTAGATTATTTAGGGGCACCTTAAAGGGTTTGGCTGTATAAAAAAGTGCTACATAAGTAAAAGTCTATGTCTTCCACTCTACCATATCCTTTTGCAATTTGCTGATGGGGCAACCAAAGTTCCCCTCATGGACCATTAAAGCTTCATATTAGCTTCTGTTTAGTTTCACTTGCAGCAAACTCAGCAAACTGTGGGAAAACCCCAAGAACAAACCAAAGCCTAGGTAATGTATCATATGCCTTAATTTATCCAAAGAGGATATATGTCACATCAATCCAGATGTTCGCGCAATGATGAAATTATTAGAGATAGCTGTGTGGGAATTTTTACCAAAGAAAACTCATTGTGAAATTCAAAACAACATATTTGTTTCCCACACCCTTTATGACCCATTCAGTTCTCTGGCTGCAGATCTAAGCAAGTTCAAGTCAAGCTGCTGCTGTTGCAACATTAACTCGATTCTGACAACCCCTGACCATGATTCCAATGCAGGGCAGAATTTCATTAACTCCCATTGTTGACCTTAACAGTGGACCTTTTAAATGATAATGATTTTTTGATGTTTTTGGTATCTTGATGATTTTCAGCAAGAGAGACAAGCAGAGAGAGTAGCAGCTGAGGCAGCAATTTGAACATCTTTGCTATGACTCACTTTTATTCAGAAGGACATAAAAAAAGAGTAAATCTGTGGACCTCTGGTTCACTGAGACATTAATGCAATGCACCTCTATTTCTGATTCATTTGTCCGACGGACATTGCTGCAGAAGTCTTGCGGTTCTTTCAAGAAAAAATTAGTAAGTTGTTGCCTTCAATTTATTTATTTAATTATTGTTGCAGGGAGCAGCAGTTTACTTCTGCCAGGTCTTTCCGGTCTTTTTGTAACTTTGCTTTCCCATTTATAATTCAACATACTGACTGAAGCCTGCAGTTGGAAATCGGTAGGCTTTTTGATTTTATTTTTTTAATTCTTAGGTTATTGTACAGTCTGATCTCCAAAATAAATTGCCAATAGGTTGATACGGTGCAACAGATGAGATCTCTGCTGATTACTGTTCATTTTGGCATAATTTTAGTGCACACCTACATCTTCCAGAGCAAGGCTATTGATCAATTTTTCCATTGAATCTGACAGAAACACCAAAGCTTGAATGTGTTAGGAATTTAGTTTGTGCGGTCTGTTTGTGTGTTTCCTTCTCTCCACCACCAGGAGGTGCCCTGTCGTCGTTGGGCCTCCCTGCACAACGATTATCTGGAGGAGTATTTGAGCAGTGGGCTGTCACTACCTCAACACCAGAGTGTTTGCCAGTTTTGGGAAGCCTTCCTCTATACCTGGATACCTGGACCTTCTCCCCCTGGAAGGAGAAACTGATTTCACACTGAGCAGGGGAAACCTCCACGTGATCCGTTCAAGTTCACATCGGAAATCTGAGTGACAGTCTGCTCCATTACTCCTCTGGGTCCAACGCTTGTCTACCTGTCCGCTCTCCAACGGGTTCCGTATTCTCTGGATAATCCCACACAGACTGAATTCAAGGGTTGACAAGAGCCCCCAAAAATGTGAGTCCCTCTCCTGCATAAATGTAACAACATCCAAGATTCCCACGGTCCCTGAACTGATCTCTGTGATCTTCCCTTCTGACTTCCAGTTCCGGTTCACCAGTTCACTGAGTTCCAGACTCAACGCCAGTCCTCATTACAACAAATAAACCTGTTGAACTTTCCTTTGTGTTCTCTGAGTGGTTACTCTGCATGTGGGTCAGATTCTTTAAAACAATCATGACAGAAAGTGTAAAATGAGAAGAGATCAATGACGGGTTAAATACTGTTACCTTGTATTTTCTGGATCACCAGTAGCCAATTAAAATAGCTACCCAGAGACATCAAACACAGACTTATTTTACAATCCCTTCTTCTCTTCTCAGGATTTCCTGAGTGTACCAAGGTGGGAATGGGGTTGATGTCAACCTGTCAAGCTCAGAACAGGCGAATCCGATATTGAAAGCGAACAGTTAGATTTCTTAAAACTTTATTAAAAACTTAATTGGAGTGAACAACGTCTGCAGTGGGTGGAGACAGCAGGTTAGTGACCACGTCCTTGTGGAAGTGGATGATAATGAACGAGTGAGTCACTAACCTGGTATTATAGTTCAGTCCAAATCCATAGGGTGAGGCTGATTCCAGCCGGCTGGCTGCTATCATGGTATAGCGTTGATTTATCAGTGGTCAGAGAACCAGCAGGAGATCAAAACCAAGCAGACAAATGTAGGCAGGATTATCCAGAGCCGATGTTGGGGAACATGCTCTGTTGTCAAGCCAGGAGGTCAGAGATACGGTGAGGTGCCAAGGGAGAATCCAGGATGGAGTCAGGTCACAGTTCCAGATACATCACATAAACATGCAGAGATCCGGCAGGAATCAGAAGACAGGTCAGGTAAATAGATGGGAACAGGTCGGGCTCCGAGGTTGAGAAGCAGAACAGGTCAGGATCAAGTTATCAGAGTACAGGAATGCTAGAACTCTCCCCAACAGTTCAAAAATAATCTGGTTCTGATGACTGGTCTGAAGGCTGGTTAATAGAGACTAATGCAGGAGGATCAGATAAGCAGGTAATTAATTATGCGGGTGTGTGAAATCAGTACTCAGACCAGGCATCAGAGCCAAGATCATGACAAAACCAACTGGTGTATGCTTCTGAGTTAGTAAGAACAGAACCCAGTTTGAATGAAAATATAAATAATTATTAGTTTATTAGGTTTTAACTTAGAACTTGAAAATCATTTTCAAACCAATACATCTAATTTTAATACTATATCAAAACAGTCTCTCTGAGCAATTTAAATGCAGCCTAATGCTCGTTTCCTGCAAACTTTGACGACCTTAATTTAAGGTAGTTACTGTTCTAAATTAGTGATCTACAACACGATCATGTGACTCGTTGAATAATATGTCAGACCACAATTATTGATTGTGTTTGTGTGGTTGGGTGATGGGGGGAGATTTATCATTTTTGTTCATATTTGTATCTATAATAATATGAAGCAATAAAATATAAGAGAAAAAAATTAAGGTCTAAATCTGGGAAATATCAGTTTATTGATCAAATTTAAGCCGTAGAGAACTAGATGGCAATGTGTAAGTATAAAATGTTGGTCTGAAAAATTCACTCAAAGCCCATAGGGACACAGGTAATTCTGCAACATGCACTGATGGACACACTGTGCAGGTTACAAAGAAGTGTAGTTTCAATCACAGGAGTGAAAAATGGATTTGGGGGGTTGATGCAACATGGTACCCATTGACAAATGGTGAGTGCCTCAAAAAACATTTACAAAAATTAGATAATCAGATATAGTTACCTTCCCTCCTGCTACGTTCAGTGAAAGAATTGCATCTATACTGGCTTCTACCTGCCTTTTTGTGCTGTAATTATGAATCTGGAAACTTTTCTACATTTTTTTAACTGTTGATCATGCTTCAAATCAAACTTTTAATGTTTATACTTTGTTAAACAGAAGGGTTATTTTTCAGACCACGCGATACAATAAAAGCTTTAACAGTTAATCTAAGATTTATCAGCACAGGAAGGAAGAAATTAAGTTACAGTTACTGACTTTGCTTTAAGAAAATTTGAACTTGGACTTGAATATCATAGCAGAATACTAGTAAACGCATCGGGGGTTACGTTGATGCATATTGATTATGGCTCCCATATTTATTCAAACTGAGGACAAATGCCACAGAGGGTGATTAAATCCAGGCTCCGTGCTTGGACGCTTCTGGGGCGGATTTTCCAAAAGCAAGGGAGTTGGCGCCGGTGATCCTGTGTATTTTCCACCCTGATCTCTACTTGGCAGAGGGCTAAATAATAAAGCTCCTTTTTACTAAACTGCCTTGGGTTCCCTGTGTACAACCCCCGCCCCCCCACACTCCCTTGTCTCTGCTGTTTTAACATGACCCACCACTATGAAGACCCCAACCTTTCCTCCCAAAGCCAGCCCCAAGCCCATGCTCTCTGTGGGGTCAAGCTAACTTGGCCTTGAGGCCACTTTGCAAGGACATGAACATACAATGGTGGAATTGATGGGTGAATAGTGGAAGTTGTAACTGATAACCATCTGAAAATAAAGTCATGGAAAGAAGTCCAAACAGACATCAATCTGGGGGGGCGTATATCTGTGCCTATACGTCTCTGCATATATCCCACATATGTTTTTGCGTTCTAGCTGTTATTTTTGATTGCATCATGGAGTGCAGCAGTGTATTACTCAAGCCCAATCACGGAAACATAGCAAGCTGTGATGAAACGTCCATTCATGCGGCCATGCGTGGATGTGTGTTTATTTTACTTCTGTGTAGGTTAATCTGGGTCCTCAAAGCCTGGCCCTGTGTGTGACTGCCAAGGCTCACAAACCTCGTGTACTCTGATCAGCCTGCCAGCTTTGAAACCTGAGAAGCCTCCTCTGAAAAGCTCACAGCCCGGGCTTATTTTGCCTCCAGATGTAAATTCAAATCAGGTAAATCTGAAGGAATACCTCTCTTGTAAAAACATTGAATTCTAGAATATTTCAGCACTGACAGGGTTTTGTAGCACCTTTACCTCCACATGTCTAAAAACACAAGGCATTTAATATAGATTTAGACTCTGACTAACCATGTAGGTGGAGGAGTATGCAGTAAAAGCCAAAACAGTAGCTTGGTAATAGGGAAGGAAAATTAAGGGATTTTTCCATTTTTGCCCACTGAAACATTTTCCCTGTTAACAATGAAATAAAAACACCACATAAGCCTTAGGGTACACTGGAAGAAATTAGTCCCCAGCTGCTGTATTTAATCAACAAGGCCACAAATAAAGCTGTGACGCCCAGTGACCAGTTTTTATCAAGCTATAATCTCAGAAAACACATCACTTAAGAAGCGATGGAAAGAGGTATTGCAAGCACAGTTTAAAATTAAAATCAGTCTGCATGCGAAAGCAGAGCCTGAACAAACTTTTATTGCATGACAGTTAAGGCTCACGGCCCTTCCTCAGATTACCAAACCTTTAATGTAGTCTTTTTTCTTGAGAAGAAAGAACTTGGTGCTTTAAACCACTTTTAAATTAGTTAATTTATGTCAAAAGTGCAGTATAAACTAAAAAAAAAAAATGTATTTCACACAATATTTTTTACAGCTATTAAAAGAAAAATAAGCCCTTTTTTTTGCCTGTGTCAGACATTATGATAAAATGTTCCTGCTTATAAATCTATCCATCCATTTTATTATTATCATTTGGAGCTAGACTACCTGGAGAGAACCCACTCATGCTAAACTCTAAAACCTGACAGAAACAGTTTAAACAGGTCATTACAGTGTGAGGGCTCACACACTATTCTCTCAAGAATTTAGTATAAGACCGGAAGACTAGATATAGGTCTACAATTAACTAAATAATCTTGATCAATTGAATATTTTTTAAGAAACTGTTTATTTGCAGCAATCATAAAAACCTATCATATCACTGTTCCAGGAATAGTCAGTCATATATAAAGTGGTGGTGGAGGATTGGCTCTAACATACATTGAAGTTGAAGGTTTAGATGCTGATTCAAGAAGTTTGAAAACTCAGAAAGCACAACACAATTCAGGGTTCTATTGTTACCTTTGATATTGCCTCAATTTCTAGGAATTAATCATATTAGGAAGAATTACATTATTTATTTATTTAATGAGTAGGAAAATGCTTTGAAGAAATATTGTTCTCTCCACAATTATTACTGTATGTCAGGAAAAGGTCCAAAATATAGATAAATATTACAGTAAGAGTTAAAAAACTTAAAACAGAAAAATAAGTGCTATAAAAGATTATCAATAATCAAAATACATTTTCGACCAACAGAAAATGACACGCTTCTGCTTACCTTCATGTTGAGCATGTTTTTCCTCCTGTTTTCTCTTTTTGCTGACCTTCACACCAAATGGCTTTGACCTCCTCACTTCTATCTCCTACAGACACGTAAAACCTGGTTTAAGCTTAAAGGTACAGTGGAGGATTTTCGCGAATTTTTGAAAATATCCGCCCTCTCCACTTTAAAAACAAAAGGGAGGGGAGGGAATGCTTATTAAACATGTGTGAGAGCATGCACGAGCCCATTTCTCCTCATCCACGCTCTGTTTAAAAATTGCATCGCTCATACAAGCTTACTTTGCCATTTTTCCACTATGTCAGACTCACCACCGTGAGCTAAAATGGGGACGAGCATGCAGGACAGCCTTATGTAAACATATCACCAGAATGATTGACAATTAGGAGGACCACTTATTTTGATGATCCACCCGGACAAAGAACATCCTCCCCTATATATTGAATATGTCATTGAGGTCTGTGCAACTAAATCAGGGCTTTATATTAACCATCGCCCGATCTCCCGGGGCAAGTAGTTTTTATTGTTGGGAGAGTACAAATTTCATTGCATTTGCCCGCCGGGCAAGTACAATGATCGCAAAAAAAAAATTATTTATCACTCAAAATTACTTTAAAATCACCAACATCACTGAAAACGATCTATCATGTCTTCTGTACAGTGGTCATACATTATTAAAATTGTCATAAATTTTTTTTCTCTTAGACATTGGAGTGGTGCATTTAAATGTTATAGAGCTAAACATGTTAAATTGGTGAGTAGTAGTAGTGTAAGTTTTTAACCTGTCAAGTTCTTTTTGAATTTTTAACATTACAATTTATATTTTTCCAAGCACACAACAGTTTAAAGCAAAGTTTAGTTTGAAAAGAATGTGCAGGAAGGATTGAAAGCATGTTAACACGGTAATGTAGGCTTGAGTTCATTATCTGAGGCATGCATATACACACCAGGTACCTGTAAACTTACTGAATTACAAAAAACATTTAAAAAACATGTTTCATTGATATATATATATATATATATATATATATATATATATATATATATATATATATATATATATATATATATATATATAAATGAATATTAGGAACTATATTTATCAAACATTATACTGGGCAAGTAAAAATTGTTTCTGGGCAAATTAAATGTGAAGGTCACTTGCCCTTTGGGGTGAACAGTATGAGACTCTCATAGTTTAAGTTTTATTTGATCAAAGTAAATAAACAAACCAAATTTGTCCTGTATTAATTTGCTTGATGAGCTGGTTTGATGATCCCTATCCAGTCCAGGAAAGCACAGAATCTAACTACTATCTGTTTAGGAATCTAAAAGTTAAATTTATGTTTCATGGTGATGAGTAAATTTGGACCATTGATAAAGCAGTAGGACTTATTTCAAGTGTAGGATCAGAAAATTACAAGTAGGAACAAAAGGCTCCAGTGAAATTGAAGTTAAATAGCATTCTGTTCCAGTGGTATAAACATTTACACTTTCTTACATTTTGTGTTTAAGGTTGGCCAAACAGACACTGCACGTTTAATTAGATGTTAGCTTCCAACCAGCTAACTCATAATGGATTACTTATTTCAATAAAAAAAATCAGACTTAAGAAAATCTGAAATAAATGTTCCACTCTGCTGCAAGGCTGAAGCTTCTTCCATCCCTGCAGCTGCAACACTCCTGCAAAAGATGAGGACCTTCCCAAAGTGTACAGAAACCTGGATTTTTATAGCAGCACACACAAAACACATCGGTGTCATTGCAAACAATTTTATAGGAAATCACTGTTTTCTTTGTTGTTTGATTTGCAAAGCTTTTCTAAATGTGTGTCAATCTTAAATATCAAGAGGACAACTTCATTTCCCTCCCCTGGTGTCCATGAGTCAGATTTCTCTAGAAAGGCCATAGCTGAGGTGTTCATTCAACAGCCTCTCTGAAGTATTTGCCATCTGTGTTTGTTTAAGTCACTTAAATATATTTTGAGCCCTGGTTATGTTTTCAACTTATCATGTTTAAGAAACTTTTTTTTTTTTAGTTTCTTGATTGTCAGCAGATTCTCACATTTTAGCACTTTTTCCTGTACTCCTCACCTCTTTTTTTAGCTCCTGCGTCAGAAATCATGATCCATCTTTAAGCTGGTGTTTCAGCCACTGCTGTAACTCAGACAGGAGTCGATGTGTCACACCATATTTCCCTCCTCTTTCTTTCTCTGTGTTTCTTTCATGCATGACCATATTCAATCCTACACTTAGTGGTAATCATATCTGCAATTTTAGAATTTACTTCAAGCCTCTAACCAGTTGTGTGAAGGTCTACAATCCAGTTTGTGGCCCCTTTGTTGAATAAATAAGACAGAGGTAAATTGCAGAATGCTAGAAAACACGATAGAGTCTGTGATTTAAGCTGTGTGTTTTTGGTTTGTGGGTCGGGATGGATAAAGAAGTAGATAGTTGTTCATAACTGTGAACCACCAAGAGGAAGATAGGATCGGCCACACTCAGGGCAGTGACGCAGTTTTGCATGCTTGCACTAAATAAATCATTAAGCTTTGGAGTGAAGTACACCATTGCCAATTCAAAGGTAATACAGTTGAATCTGTGATAGCACTTCTTCCATAAGGTGTTTATTTCCATGTTCAGGGAGAGGCCAATTTCAGTACTTATGTCCTTTATTTTGTCATCTTTGAGGTTGTTTTGATGTGGAACACATATACTTTGCTACATAAATAAAACTAAGGTGATCAAGTGAATAATGTTGCTCTGTTTGATGAGGAGCAAAGCTGCATATTGGAATAGGCAAGTGGGTCAGGACTCATTTTATTTGGAAATGTTCATCCAAAGACTTTATAACAAAGCAGTTATTTCAAAAAATATTGAACATTGCTAACTAGATCTTTTATGTAAAACACTGGAATAAGGGGTGCATAAAACATTTATATAAAAACAAAAAACAACAAAGCCCCCAAACTCCTTCTTAAAGCAAGCTATGAGATAAAGCCTGATGTGGCAGACTTATGTTTCCCTAAAAGGACAGGCGTATACACACCTGTGTAGTAGGAAAGCTGTAGCACAGTGTACTGTTATCTAACTCTATCATTTCTAAACACTAAACAAGAGTCCTTCATCCATTAGAAGTTTCTTTGCAGTGCTTTTTTCCTCCCATTGTTTGTAAGTATGAGGGAGAGAGAACTTTGACCCAATGTCTGACCTGGACTCTGGGGCCTTTTCACTGTGCGGGGGGCTCACAGGGTACCACTAAAGTTACATCACAATAATGAAAAAAAAAATCCCTTTAGAAGATGCTTCTTATTAGGTGCACTCTTGTGAATCTGATCTTGTTTTTTTAATCTTTGATTTATTGATTAGATCACTTCCATTCACAAGTTTGAAGAAATCCTCCATAGATTACACAAACCTAGTTTTTAAAAATGACACTAAGGAAAAAAAGCAGCTTTGCTAATCCCAAAGAGGGTACATTTTAGGGGATTAATAATTTGCTGACTAGCCTCTTTGACCGCAGTTCGGGTTAAAACTGGAGGTCCACTTGAGTTCACTGTGGAGGCCTGTCAGATACCTCCACCAAAGGCGAGGCTGCACAACTGCAGCCAAAGTTTTCCTGATATATGGGGACTGTTCTTGACTTCCATGTATTTGTATGGCCTAACCTAGACCTCTACCCTAATTTTAACAGTTACCAACATTTACCAAACCCTAACCTAACCTGAATTCACACCTTTTTTTTTTCTTTTTTTTTTTAAAATAAGATCCAATTAAGTGGTCCCAATAATAAATCCCCACAGGTTGCCTAACTGTGATATCCTACGGTGGCTGTAGCAATCATCACACCAGGTTGTTTCTTTGGCTTCGTGCCCTTTATTTACTTATATTCACAGAACAACTGAACATGCCTCTAGACGTAGCGGGCGCTCTCTCTCTACTGCCTGTTTCCCCACAGTCCTGCCTAAACATAGGTAGCTGGCTCCCCCTAGAGGCGTTAACTAGAATTGTTTAAGATAGTCAGTATATCTACCACATCCCTCCCCTCTAGATTAAACTACTTAATTACTTTTAATAGCCCTTTATACAAGATGTCTTTTACTTATTACCCTGGAACCCTTAATTAACTCTTAACTAGCAGTTACTTATAACTTTTTCAAAACATGTGTCATACAAAAAAAATTTTTTTCTTTTTTTTTTTTTTTTTTTTACATCAACACATAACTCTCTAACTTGGGATTCGGGTGGACTACCTCCTCCCAGTGAAGTTCCAGGACGCATTCTAGTCCTGTTGCTGGGGAACTCACTACTAATTGTGTATATAGTCTTTTAAGTACTCTGGAGTTCTTCGGGTTCGCTGAGATCTTCGCAAAGCTGGTGAGTCAACTGCAGGTGAAGACTCAGGCTCCTCCACAGTTGCTCCTGCTGCAGTGCTGCGATCAGTAGAATCCTTAGAGACGGCTACCTCAGGTTCTACCTGAAGTGGTGGTTCCGTGACGTCGTCTTCAAGCGAGGTGTCAGTTAACACTTCTGATGTTGTCACCAGTGGGGTGGAGCTTCTGCCACGTACTTGGTCGATGTGTCTTCTCACAACTTGTCCATTACCTAAGGTAACTTGGAATGACACAGGGCCTGTTTTCTCTGTTATTTCTCCTGGTACCCAGGCTGGTCCTGAGCCAAAGTTGCGGGTGTAGACCAAGTCTCCTTCTCCAAGTATTCTCACTCGAGCATGCATGTCATGATAACTTTTTTGTTTCTCTTGTTTATCATGTACTCTGTTTCTAAAGTCTGGATGAATTAAGTCAAGAGTTGACCTCAACTTCCTACCACACAACAACTCAGCTGGTGATTTGCCAGTAGTAGATTGGGGTGTTATGCGATAGCTAAACAGAGCTCGGGACATTTTAGTTTCCATAGAGTCTCCTGCCATCTTCTTCATGAGTGACTTGAATGTCTGTACAGCCGTCTCAGCTAAGCCATTAGAAGAGGGATGGTAGGGCGCCGTCGTGATGTGACGTATGCCGTTCTTTTCAGCAAACTCTTGGAATTGTTCACTCGTAAAACAGGTACCATTATCTGACACTATGATTTCTGGTATTCCATGTTGACTGAAACTCTTTCTAAGACATTCAATGGTAACTGTAGATGTAGAGCTACTCACAGAATATGCATCGATCCACTTTGAGTATGCATCCACTAGAATCAGGAACATTCTTCCCATCCATGGACCCGCATAATCAATGTGGATTCTCCTCCATGGTTTATCAGGAACTTCCCAAGGATGTAATGGGGCCACTGGAGGACTGTTCCGGTTTTCCTGGCATGTCGTACATGTCTTCACAAGCTTTTCCACCTCTGCATCGATGTTTGGCCACCACATGTAACTTCTGGCCAACCCTTTCATTCGGGTGATGCCTGGGTGTGCTTGGTGTAGTTGCTTCAGTAAAGCATTGCGTCCAGGTGGTGGAACCACAACGCGTCCTCCCCACAGGATACATCCTTCTTGGGTGCTGAGCTCATCCTGGCGTCGGGCGTATGGAATGAACTCGGGACTGTTCACCTTTGGCCAGCCTCTCAAGATGTATTCACGCACTCTTGCTAGCACAGGGTCTTTGTCTGTCCACTTCTTAATTTGCTGTGCGTTCACCAGTGGCACGCCAATGTCCTCAAACAACAGCACTCTCTCCTCCTCCTCAGGCGTGTTTTCACTTCCTCTATCCAAAGGTAGCCTACTTAGTGCATCAGCGTTCGTATGGTCCCTACCCACCTTGTAGATGATGGTGTATTCATACGCTGCTAATGTGACTGCCCATCTCTGAATCCTAGGAGATGTCATCTGGGGTATGGCTCTCATCTCACTAAAAAGTGAAATTAGTGGCTTGTGATCAGTCACTATTGTGAACTGCCTCCCATACAGGTATTTATGGAATTTTTTTACTCCGAAAACTACAGCAAGGCCTTCCTTGTCCAACTGGGAGTAGTTCTTTTCAGCTGCACTAAGAGTTCTGGAGACAAACCCTATGGGTCTTTCTGAGCCATCCGCCATACGATGAGAGAGTACAGCTCCCACACCGTAGGGTGATGCATCACACGCTAAGATGAGAGGTTTGTTTGAGTCATAGTGTACTAACACACTACAGGACTGAAGTAGTACTTTGGACTCTTCAAATGCTTTCTGCTGCTTGGGCCCCCAGGACCATTTTTCTTCTTTCTTCAGCAGGATATGTAGCGGTGCCAGCAGCGTGGAGAGCTTTGGGAGGAACCTATGGTAATAGTTCAACAAGCCCAAATAAGCTTTTAACTCCGTAACATTTTGTGGCTCAGGTGCCTCTGCAATGGCTTCCACTTTCTCTGTCAGAGGGTGTAAACCACTAGCATTGATCTTGTGGCCTAGGAACGTCACCTCTTTTCCCATGAACTCACACTTGCTTCTTTTCAACCTTAGGCCGCTTTTCTCCAATCTTTGAAGTACTTCTTCCACTGTTTTCAGGTGTTCTTGTTCATTTGGTCCTGTACAAAGTATGTCGTCCAAATAAATGGCAACATTTGGAATCCCACCTAAGATGCCCTCCATAGTTCTCTGGAATATAGCAGGACTGGAAGCTACTCCAAATGGTAAGCGTGTGTAGGTATACAAGCCTTTGTGTGTATTAATCGTTACATACTTCCTGGACTCTTCATCTAATACGATCTGTTGGTATGCATGACTCATGTCTAATTTTGTGAAGTGCTGCCCCCCGTTTAGCTGTGCGAAAAGGTCCTCCACTTTGGGAATTGGATACTGATCCACCCGTGATGCTCTATTGACAGTGAGTTTATAATCCCCACAGATTCTAATGGAGCCATCCGGTTTCCGCACTGGGACTATGGGCACCGCCCACTCTGCAACCTGCACTGGTTCGATTATTTTGTCTTCCAGGAGCCTCTGTAGCTCGCTTTCAACCATTGGTTTAACTGCATAAGGTACCGGTCTGGGCTTGAAGAATCGTGGTTGGGCCTCCTTTTCTACAGTAATCTTCGCTGTGACCCCTTTTAGCTGTCCCAACCCTTCTTTGAACACCTCTGCATGTCTTTCGAGGATCCCCTCGAGCTGCACCTTGGGCTGGAATTCTACCTTATTCACCCACTGATCCAACATGGCTAACTCTTTTATCCAGTTTCGCCCTAGTAGATTTGGTCCTTCACCCCCCACTACTACTACAGGCAAGGTCTTTTCTTTGTTTTCATGTTGCACTTTCACTTGTGTCATGCCCAGCACTCCTAACTTCTCTCCTGTGTATGTTTTTAGTTTTAGCGAGCAGGGCTTTAATTCTGCAGTGTCTGTTTTCTTCCACAGTTGTGTGTACTGCTGTTTGCTTAGTATGGTTACTCCACAGCCAGTGTCCATTTCAAACTTTACTTGCATTCCGTTTAGATTTATGGTGCGTGTGATGGGCGCGACCTTGGTCAGCTCTTCTGACATGCTGTAAATTGTGTGAAAACTTGTGTCCTCTGTATCACTTTCTCCCTCCCCTCTAAGTTGATTCGCTCTCTGTTCCTTCCCTGGGCCCCTGCTTTCTCCTTTGTGCCCTCTGAACGTTGCCTTCTGCACATGTACATTGCCCGCCTTCGATCTACAAGCTTTCTTAATGTGCCCCCTCTTGCCACAATTATGACACAGTTCAGTGGCAAACTTGCATTCAGCGGCATTGTGCTGGCCTTTGCAGCGATAACAACTAGGGAATTTGCGTTGCCTTTTTTCAGCAGATACTTTGTGGACACTTACTTGAGTCTTTGGTACACGTGCATGCAGCGCAGAGTCCTCGACTAGCTTCCCCTGCATTTCTTTTACATCTTTCGAAGCTGATTCCATCGCCTGGCATAAATCCAAAGCCTTCTCAAAAGTTAATTTTGTTTCAGATAAAAGTCGCCTTTGCATTCAATCATCATTTACTCCACACACCAATCTGTCCCGTAACATTTCTGACAGTGCATCTTTGTAGTCACAATGTAGGGCTAATTTCCTCAATTCAGCCACATACTCAGCTATTGACTCGCTGCTCTTCCGTATGCGTGAATTAAATTTAAATCTTTGCACAATTTCACTTGGTGTGGGGTTGAAGTGCTTTTTTAGCTCAGCAGTGAGCTGATCATACGTTTTTGCTTTTGGTAATTCAGGGCTGACTAAATTCCTCAGCAAGCTATAAGTAGTTGCACCCACACTACTTAAAAGCACAGCTTTCCGTCTTTCTGGCTCCTTAATATCGTTAGCTTCAAAGAAAAAGTCCAGCATTTCACTATACTCTTCCCAAGACTGAGTCGCATTATCAAAAGGGGTTACCGATCCGATCACCGCCGCCATCTTTACTTGCCGCGGTGGAGGTGCTGGTGGAGCCCGGTGCGGCAAGGAAACCTCCTCAGCCTCGGCGCTGTTGAATTCACTGGAGCTCGCTTCTCCGTGACTCATCTGGGAAATTCCAATCCTTGAAATCCTCGTCGCCAATTGTGTGATATCCTACGGTGGCTGTAGCAATCATCACACCAGGTTGTTTCTTTGGCTTCGTGCCCTTTATTTACTTATATTCACAGAACAACTGAACATGCCTCTAGACGTAGCGGGCGCTCTCTCTCTACTGCCTGTTTCCCCACAGTCCTGCCTAAACATAGGTAGCTGGCTCCCCCTAGAGGCGTTAACTAGAATTGTTTAAGATAGTCAGTATATCTACCACACTAACCCTAACAAATACAAATACCCCCACACAGTCTAATGACTAAGATTTCTCAAATGACATGCTTTTAACACCATCATCTGGCCATAAAAAGGTATTGCATCCTGCATTACAGTCGACATAATGAACTTAGAGACCCTTTTTTTTAAAATGTAACAAGTAAAAAGTTATTTATATAAAAGTTAATTATATAAAAGAGCCTTAAAAACCCAGGTTTTATAACCTGGGTTTTTAAGGCTCTTTTAAGATTTTTACCCCGATGTACAGCAAAGAAACTTCTCTCTAGTGGAATCAAATTACCAAAGTTTAAAACAAGCTGTGTATATTTTTACATTTCCATATTCTCTTCTGCCCCACCTTGTCTTAAGGCCAACACTTTCCACTAACTAACTTGTCAGCCATTTTATTTAGATACTTTCAGTCTTTTGTAACTAAAGGTATCTGAAACCTTTGGATCGCCACCACAAACTTAAACATACTGTATCAGATTTTATGTACATATTGGCCAAACAGGAAATACCGCATTGTGGAGAGTTGGAAGGATATGATACGTGCTTTTTTTTTTTCATATTTGCACATGTGCATTTTCACTGAGACACTTATTCTGGAACCACAAGTTAAAACTCACTTGTTCTCTGAATCATCAACACAGGTATAGGCTGGGTGAATGGCTTTGAAACAATAATTCCTGTATAACAAGGCAGAATATCTCAAACATATGACTATTTGCATCCTTAGACTTTTATAGATCAGCGTCACTGATACACCCCCTCGTGCTTCACTTATGCTGATTTCTCTCCTCTGCTTTTTATATTGTATATAACTGCATGTTCTCTTCAAAACAGGTAAGATGAGAAATTAAATTGGGCAGCCAAAAATCTATAGTAATACATAAGTCATTTTGGTAATGGTCTGAACTGTTTCCTGACATGCAATGACACATCTGCTGTACTCCACATGTTTAGACTAAGTACAGTAGGAATGGTGAAATATAAAACCTGGGTCTGACAATAAAAGCCTCCCATAATCTTTTAGAAAAATCTGTTATGATCTGATAAAACCGAACTGAAACATTTGAGCAATAAAAAAACAACCCACCAAAGTATCCTGATACCAACAGTAAGACATGGTGGTGGAAGGCTCATGATCTGAGATAACATTCCTTCAGATATGACTAGAACTTTTATAAAGTTGGAAGAAACAATAAACAAAACCTGCAAAGAGAAGTTGAAGAATGACCGCCTTTGGCTTTTGGTATAAATTCCAACAAGGTCTTCGAGATGATAGCTGCAGTTATGTCACGTCTTGATTGTGGTTTTGAGGACCCAAATGCACAGGCTGAGTTGAATTCTTGTAGTTTTTAATGATTAAAATTGTTAAAGCAGGAATCCAAAAATCCAACAAAAAATGTAACAGACCAGAACTATGGAGACATTAAGGGAAACCACGCACAAGGAGCCAGGGAGAGACGAGGTGAGAGGACAACGGCGACGACAGGACCAGCAACAAGGAACCAACAAGGAGTGAGAGCAGAGGGAGAGTATATGTAGCTGACAGACAAAGGGAAGGCTAACGAGCTGACAAGGAGCAGGTGTGAGAGGAGACAACGAGGGAGCCAAGGGGAAAGGAACACACACACACACAAGAGGACAACAGAGGACAACATGAGAACTAACATAAATCTAGAAATTACAACAAAAAAGGAATTAAACCAATAAAACTAGGAAACATAGAGCAAAGTAAAGCACAATATACCAACCAAAACCATGACAAGTTAAGAAAAATTGAGGTTTTGGAATAAACCTGACAGACAACAAGTGGGGACAATTGATGGGGGGTGTCCAGACAAGAAGTTAATGAAATCTGACAGATTTTGAAAAACCTTCCCAAGGTTAAATTGTTAAATATATCCAAGGGAAAATGTTGCAGAATGATCCTATGAAAAAACACTATACCATAAACTCAACTAAATGGTAGTTTAACAAACTGTGGGTCTTCAAGTCATGTACCTGGGTTATTAATACTTTACACTCTAAAATGTTTTTTCTGTTAAATTGCAGAGAAAAATAAGTTATCATGTAATCAATTTTGAAGTATTTGAAACCTTAAATTATTACAAAGGTGTGTCACATTTAAAACCCACCACAGATGTTAAATTCTATAGCTCATTTTTTAATATTTATTTAAATTTATTAAATGATTTTGGAATAAAAAGTGCTTTTTTTGTAACAACTTTTCTATCATCTTCTTCTCCTGTCACTAACACTTGATTTGTCCTTTGTTGCAGAATCTAAGTAAACTTTCACTTTTCGCTGTTTAATTAATAGCTTTAAAAAATGTTTGCTTCCAACGCGTTTAGTACTTTACACTTTGCTTACTGATAAGAATCAGCTCCCGTGTCTCTGTGGACTTGGAGCTGATCTGTACGGCTATAAGTAACCCTTTTATCTTCCAACACGCCTCTTTTTCTGAATGGTGCCATTCGGTAACAGAATCATAAAGAGACGTGTTAATTTTACGGGCTGTGGAGCATCAAGGTTCGAATGAAATTTCATGATGAGAAACAAACAGTGTGAGAAGGAATTAAAAAGAATCTTTGGAAAACATTTTTATTTCATTAAAAAAAAAAAAACAAGGATACTGGTACAAATGTATTTATAAAAGTCATAATTCTTACATTTTTCTCTATCCCTAGACAATTATGGACTGGAGTTCCTTCTACTGACATGGACCACTACATACATTTGATGACAGTGTCTAATCATCAAGATTATAATAGTCAGATGCTAGCTGGCCAAAATAAAATAATAAAAGCCACCTTATAGTTTTTTCACAAAAAAGGAAGAATAGTGCAACAATTAAAAGTTACATTAAATTGACTCATTTTTTTTTTATTGAGCTGCTTCCTTTCTTTCTGAAAAGGCACTTGCTGTAGTTGTGTTAAAAAGTTTTCCCTATTTTCAGATTTTAATTACTAGTCTGCTTAAAGACTTGACAACTAGTGGAAAAGAAAAAAAAGCGCAGAGCCATCATACATACATTAACATGAGCCTAAATGTCAAAAATCAAGCTTTTCCACCCTGCTGGACCACAACAGAAATGGATCAACAGCGCCCTCTAGTGTGTCTGGGTGTACTTACTTACGGTATGCTC
Source organism: Cyprinodon tularosa (assembly GCF_016077235.1). Lineage (NCBI taxonomy): Eukaryota > Metazoa > Chordata > Actinopteri > Cyprinodontiformes > Cyprinodontidae > Cyprinodon > Cyprinodon tularosa. Next base: position 1,329,435 of record NW_024038896.1, on the reverse strand, counting down.
TCAGTTAACTACTCGCTTACTTTTTCTATCAAAAAATAAACAGTGTTAAAGTTCAATAACATTTCTATCAAAACAAGTGAGACTTTGTTTAGTGAGTTTTAGTATCTAAGTTTAACTCTAGAAAATACTTCTTCAAGAGCAGAAAGTAGTAGTCTATTACCCTATGTAGGGAAAACTATCACAGTGGCTGTCTATAAAACCATTGTAAACTAACAAAAGAGACCACCTAACACAAAAAGGACATGTTAAAAAATACAGACATTTGTATCATTGAAGGATCGGTATGTATTTAAGCAGATTTTGTACTTAAGGGAAGACATAAAATCTGACATTTTACACACCTAAAACTGTCAGCAATTACCTTGAAAATATTCTTGATGGACATTTCCTACATTAGAAAAAGCAAAACATGCACATCTTTTTAACAGAGTAAAATTAAAAAATGTGAATGTTAGGATAAGTCAAACTAAAATTATCATTGGTGTGAATGTTTTATTTATTTGTTGCTGGAAAATCGATGTTTTCTATGTCAAATCTTCTATTGATGCATTAGTCCTTTTCAATTTAAATTAGATTAACCTCTGCGCATTCAAAACTAAAGTTGCAAATTATTTATATGCATGACTTTTAGGAAATAAAAAAGAATCAAAATTATATCGTTTACTTCACTGTACACAAATTTAAACCATTTGAAAAAAGTTAAAGGCCCTAAATTATATTTTTTTTTAATCCAGGACATAATCTCACAGTACAATTTATAGAAATGCAACCTTAAAATGGAAACTAAACAAGTAAAGTTGTTAAAGTTCAGCTATTGTTTTGAAAACGATAGCTGAAGTGTGATTGTCATTTATCCTTTACTGTTTAAAGTTAATCAGCGTTTAAGTGCTTTTAATTGGTAATCCATCATTTCTTTTCTGAATGAGTTTTAGATATCTTGGGATAGAGGCCAATTTCTCTAACTCTTAAAAAATAGTAGAGAATTTAAAACACTAGAGTGTTTACAAGAGAACAGTCTTAAAGAGGAATTCAATTAAAAAGATGTAAAATAGCTGTACCTGTGAGAAACAAAGCTGGATGAGGTAAATAAAATAATTCTCACTGAAGGTAACTGAAGCTAAGAACCCTCACATGGCTCCCAAATGTTCATAATCATTTATATGGAGGACCTTTACCGCGCCTTTCCAGGGGCTCCAGAAAATGATCTGCATGTCTACAGGGAGATTGATGACTGTGTCTCAGTAGAAACTCTAACAAATATCGGATTGATTCCTGCTACATGTCATTGTCTTCCTTGACCAATACATATATCACCATGTTGTGTTCTAATGTGGAACAATCAGAATTATGTGTTGGTACATGAATGTGATCTGGTGAAATTGGCTCTGTCTAAAGTGCATTGAATGGTCAGGGTGTCTTTAAAAAAGGACTACATAGATATAAGCCATTTAGCTTTTAAAACTAAAGTTAATACTGTCCCTTCACTGATACAACTTGGATTTATCCGCTTTTTAAACCGGTCCTGTGGCATTGAACAGAGTAGCAGCTGCACATGTTGTCATGGATTTAGTTGAGTATTTAAATACTTATGATGTCTGCAGAACAGCAACAACAACAACAAAAAGTTTTGGGTTTTCACAGTCATTCTGTTCTCCTCCCAAAGATCACATTGCCAGTTTAGACATAATTATGCACTTGAATGCCATAGCTAATATGTGATGTAATCAAATCTAAAAGTGGTTCAACAAAATATCAAACTTTGTTGCTTTATTTTAGCCAGGCATTTGTAATTAACGTGGAAAAAAATACTGACAGTCAACCCTTTGTCTTGGTCAATTCAAAAGGAAAATGTTTTGGAAGTTTTATGATTTTCAGTTCTTCATATAAAATGTTGATAGGAAATGTAATTCCCTAAAACTGGACTTCTTTGATGATGGTGGGTGAGTCCAAGTTTTCTGTAGTGTAATTGGTAGGTTCCTGTGAATCAAAAGAGATGTGTGGATTTACCACAAAGGTCTTATTTACAACAATAGCAGCCACTTCACCAAAAGCTCTTACTACATTATTTCTTTTCCTTAAAGGTAAGGTGGAGGATTTTCGCAAAGTTTTAAAAAGACCCGCCCTCTCCACTCGCACATGCACAACCCTGTACCCACTCCTGAGAGGAAACGCCGAAACATGTGTGAGAGCATGGGTCGGCCTATTTCTCCTCGTGCACGCTCTGTTTAAAAGTTGCTGTTTGTATCGCTCATACAAGCTCACTTTCCAAAAGAAGATTTGCAATTTTTCCACTATGTCAGACTCACCACCGGTAAATGAAAATTGGGACGAGCACGTAGGATGGCCTTACGTAAAAATATCACCAGAATGATTGACAATCAGGAGGACCGCTTATTTTGATGATCCACCCGGAAAAGAACATCCTCCACTATACCTTTAAGATTATGTAGACATTAACACAAAAGGCATGGCTACTAACATTGTTCCACATTAAGAACATTAAAAAGTACATAAAAAAAAAACGAAATCCTTTCACCACAGTTGTTTTAATTATTTTTCCATGCATCTTCTTGAACAGCAGAAACCAGGCAATAATTTGCTTGAATCGGAAAAATTGCATTTCTCTGCTGGAGTAAATGATGGCAGGTGTTCTGATAGAGAGGATGTGCATACTGCTAACATTGTTCATGAACCCTTTTTTTTATCTCAGGTTGGTTGTCACACTTCTCACTAGTTGCTATTTTCAGTAGAAAGTGTGATACAAGAAACAGGCGGCCAAATATAACTTTCAGAAACTAATATTATATTTACAAGAAAAAGTCACCTAATCTAGAGGCTGAACCCTGAAACAAACACATTTCACTGAGAGTGTCCAATTGAAGTACTTTGAAATGAAAGGAAGGGTTTAATTTAGTACTGTCAAAATTATCTCGTTATTATCGCGTTAACGCGAGGCCATTTTAACGGCGATAATTTTTTTAACGTGAGATTAACGCTATGTGGTTTTATGGTAAAATTTTCCAAGTACATCCCGCTGCAGCCTGCGGGGAGGCGGGGCTATTTTCCCCCAGTGTATGCATTTCTCATAGGCTTCAAGAGCGGAGCTCCTCAAGGAAAAAAGACGCTCATACACTGGGTGACGCTAGTGCCTTTTCTTTAAGCCCCACCACCAACAAACAAGTTGAGTGTCTGGTAACTAGTAGCAACCTGAAATACGCTGAGAAAACAGATTACTGAGGTGAAATGGAATCTGCTACGGCACTCTTGCTGTCACAGGTCGGTATCGTGTGTGTGTGTGGGTGGGTGTGTCTGTGTGTGGGTGGGTGGGTGCTTGTGTGTGTGTTCTCATTTTTGTTAAGAGTCTGAAAAGTAACTTTCATAGACTACCTCCATCTAGTGATGTCGGTCTATTGATTTTGATGTATTGATTGAAAATTGTTCATTATTATCTTGGTTAATTAACATCTAATGTTAACTGTACTACATTTTATAGCAGCAGGGTAAAATGCTTGTCTTTGTTCAAAAGACTGTATTAACTGTAAAGACTGTCTTTTACATCAGCCTGTTTTCAGGGCCTTTTTTTTGGCTACATATTTGTTATTTTTTGCTACATGCCTCCCCATCTTCTTGCCATATGTTTCTATGGCATAAATCAGTATCTGTGACCTGTTTTCATTTAAAAAAAAGAACATTGGCACAAACCTAGCCTGTATGTATTTTTTGTATGTCATCGAGAGTATTTAAATGATTTTCAATCAGAAAAAAAATTTGCGATTAAAATGCGATTAATCGCGAGTTAACTCAGGCATTGATGCGATTAATCGCGATTAAAAAATTTTAATCGATTGACAGCACTAGTTTAATTACAAGCCTGTTCTGTCAGGATCCTTGGGTATTTCAGTTTCTGGAAGTCTCTTGAGTCTTTTGTTTGTTTTTTTCTGTGTTGCCTAGTTGGTCCATTTTTTTTGTATATAACAACTCTAGTAGATTTTTTTCCTTTGTTCCTCTCTGTCTGCTCCTGTTTAGTACTCACTTACCCCAGCTTCCTTTGCATTCATTAGCTTGAGCTCTTCCTAATCTGCAGCAGATTGCTCGTTTCTTTTTTCCACGCCTCTGTAAACATCTCCTTCTGTATATAAGCCCCCTAATTTCAAATGCTCACAACTGTTTGTTCAGTTACTGTCATACGGTTTGTATCTCTACCACATTCCCTATTTTGCTCCTTGAGTCCGATCATTCAAATTGTATTCATAAAATAGTTTTATTTTTTATGCTGGCTCCAAGTCTCTGACTGTGTCCGAATGTTCGCCTTAACCCCTAACCTGTCAGGTTTGGTGGAAGTTAGTTGAGGACCCAAATGCAGAGATGATTTAATGAAGGTTCGAAAGGCAACATAGGCAGAATTCAAGAACTAAATATAGAAAACCAAAAAAATACAAGAGACGACAGGGGAAAACCCACAAGAGAAGCTAAGTAACGACGAGGAACCAGCAAACACTAAAGAAGAGGAGGAGTATAAATGAGAGACTGAACGAAAAGACAAGGCTAATCAGCAGATTGGGAGCAGGTGTGGACAGAAGAATCTAGAAGGGAGTTAGGAGAAGGAGAGTGACACAAGAGGGCACAAGAGGGTAAACAAGACATGCATAAGAACTCACAAATATAACCAAAAACAACTAGAATAACACAAAATGGAAATAAAACCAACAGAAACTCAAAAACAAAACTTAAAAAGAACCAAAACGTTGACATAAACCCTCAATCACTATATAGAGTGGGGACTATATAGTGGACCTAAAACTGTTCGGAGAGATGATCAGTACTTTTCACTCCCTGTTGGTCAGGTGACTTCGATCCCTGCAGCATCTTTGTTTACACTCACCCCCAAAATGATGCTTTGCCAGGAGAGCTCTCGCAAACCATTCCGGGATATATCTGCTCGTCTAGTGACCATGGATGATCACTACTTTTCAATGTGCATTGTAAGAAATTTTTAGTCCACTACTTTTCATCCACTAGACATTGGAACACTCATATAAAGTGGTATAACCACTATACAGTATAGTGCCCTATGTAGGGGTTAGGGCGGACATTCAGGCACAACCACTTCCTGCATTTTGGTCCTGCTATAGTCTCACAAATCCTGACAAATTTATGTTATAGCCTTAAGATTACATGTTAAACTGGTGACATGCACGTAATCTCTCACTAATGTTGAAATATAATCACCAAAATACTCTAATAACATTGCCATCGAGATAGCTTTACGTTTAGCACAGGGGACAGTTAACCCGTGTGACACTAAACTTGTAATCGGTTATTAAAACATAATCTAAGAAAGGTTAGTTTATTAGACAAGCAGCCAAGAGGCCATGGTAACTTTGTCAGACCTGCAGAGATCCACATCTCCAGTTTAAGGATCTGTTGTCCGGGTAACAATTAATCAGGTACTCTGTGTTTGTGGAATAGAGACAAAAAGAAAGGTAGTAGGCCTTATGTTAGCAGTATGGCATAAGCCAACTAGGGAAAAGGGCAAACGTGAAAGAAAGTGAGATAAGATAAGAAACTAATACTTTTTCCACCATGTGGCCAAAAAAGATACGATAAAATCCAAAGGGATTCATGTTTTAAAATGGGGAAGTCAAAGTTCAGGCATAAATCTATTACAAACAACTGGTAAGAATTAAGAAATTTTATTTATATATGATCTGGAATTGGATGTAAGTTTTTGGAAAGGTAAATCAATATCAAAACTCATAGAGAGATAGTATCCCAATAATCGTAAAGCAGTAAAAATAGGCCCACACACTTTTCAGATGTTATTTTTGAAACTTCGCAGTGTTGTTCTAGATTATATTGCATAGAAAATGGAAATTGAGGCTGTGGAACTGTAGAACATTAAACGGGTAAAAAGGGTATGATACTTTTAAAAGGCACTGTATGTTAAGGAAGTGCAAAGATTGTTCATGCTCAAAATTTCCCAGTATTCAAACATAGATGGGAGCTGATCCCTAGTTTATGTTTGTTTGCATGGTTGCTGCATGTGAAAAAAACTGAAAAAAATGTAGGAACCTCATAAAATTACAACTTAAAACTTGAAGTAATAGTCAAAATGTTATTCGATGCTGACATTAAAGCACTGTGGTGGAAGGATGATGACATGATATCAAAGCTTAAAAGGAATGTAGTTAAATGGAGAATTAAAAGTATGACATTGTTGATGGATTCATTTGAGCTGCACCTGAAATGGTATATTTGGTTAGACAAACCCTTTTACAGAAGTGGAGTAAGTTAAGCTTTATGCATGCACAAACACACCAAATGTTAAATTAGAATAGAGAAATCTTTAAAAAGATAAATAAGGGTAAAAAGCTTTTTTTAAATTTGATATGAATGATTTCTGCATACTTGGTACATGCCCAAAACCTGATTATTAGTAGTAAGTTAGTGAAATGTATTGTCTAAGGTGAATCTATTTATTTCAAAATCACAAAGAGACAGAGTGAGAGTATACAATAGTGCACAGTGAAGAGTGTACAGAAGGTGCCAAGATCATCAACATTGGTGTGTGATTGTTTTGTGCTCCTACCTTTCTGATTCTGTGTTGAGCTAAAATTTGAGAAGATTTTTTTGTGTACACAGAATTTTTTTATTTGATCAGACTTGAGAGGAAGGAGTTTGTGGCTGGGACGAGATTTGCGCTGTTGCTCCGTAGTCTATTTCCAACATCCGCTTCTCCGCCTAAAACAACAGCTGCCGATCACTTCTCATTCAGCAATTTCAAAAGAATGAGGCTCCAGTCTGGGTTGAAGTTCATGAGAAACTGACTGAGGATGAATTAATTTGAATTTGCGAAGCCAGTGAAATTGTTCTGTGGAGATCAAACTCTGCTTTATGACAGTTTAAGAAAAAGTTCAGAGTCAGTGGCGGTTTCTGAGAAAGTGCGGTCTTTCGCTCTGTTTTTCTAAAGATGTTTTGACACCTATCCAGCAGTCTTTGTCGATTCTGTTGGCTCGCAATAACTAGAGCTCTAGTCAGCTATATTACGAGCCAGCGGAATCTACAAAGAAACCTGGATAGTTGTCAAAAGGTCTTTAGAAAAGCTAAGCAAAGTTGTCTCAGATTTAAGCCTGTTTTGTGGTCGCCATGATTGAGAATTTACAAAAGCTTGCAAAAGGGCATGTTCACAAAGAGTGAGTAATTTGTTCTTAAACTAAGAATGTCAGTATCCAGCAGTAACTTCACCACAAAGCTTGGAGACCCATCCAGAATCATAGAAAACATGACTGAATAGTAAAAGAACAGGGAGAATCACAAGAGCAGAATCTCTAGATTTGTTTGGAGATGTAAATAAACACACTGCCCAGTCAAATAAAGAAATGCAATCCCCGTCCAAATTTAACAAAGCAATTAAGAGGCTCCAGTGATAAGTAGGCTTCAACCTTAATTTGACCCTGATCAAAAAAGTGACACACTTTTAATTCTTAAGAGCCACTTTTATACTATCACCTAAGGTCTCCAGGAATGCTTTAAAATGGGGCTAAATAAAGGCAAATTTTGAAAAGCTCTTTTCAAACTGAAGTGAATCGTGACACTAGTCTGCTTAACCTGCTCCCCAAATACTGGATTTGTTTCACTGATAATTCCTTGGTAAACCTACAGCTATTGCACCACCAGAGTTTTCACCTTTTTACAATTTAACTCTAAACATAAAACGTTTCTGCACCTCCTCCATCAGTTACTGCAATGCTGGGAAGGTTTAGACTCAAGCACTTTATCCATTGGGATTTTTCATCCGTCTAAGGATTGTGTCTTAAAGGTATCTATAAATGTTATTACTATTTTCAGTAGCTTACCAACAGCAGAAGACTTTGCAGGTAAAGGGGGTTTCTGTGCTTCACACTTGATAATTGTATCATAAACATACTGTCCCAATGCTTATTAGATCTCTTAGGAAGTAGTCTCTATGCAATTTGGAGGTGAGCATGTGTGTGTTCTCTTCATAGCAAGCCCCACCTTAACTTATCTCTACGTACAAAGGACCTGCTTTTGTCACTGTAACTACCAGCATGGAGATTGTGGGTCAGTTTTGTATTTTCCTTGCTGGATGGAATCCTTTTTGTTGCACCCAGATGGAAACCTATACAGTCACCATGCAACCGGAAGCAGAACGGTCAGCACACAGGACCATTTTCATGGATGAGATTGCACTTCTGCAACTAGGGTCATTCGCTGGACCAACAGGACCCAGATATTTGGCCATATTAGAGCACAATATCTTTATAGAAGGTTTTAGCATGGTCAAAACATAACAGGTTGGAGAGCTCAATAAGTTCTTCATGCACCACAGATGACCCTGCAAAGACTATCGACACTTCTTAATGTTGTGGTGTATCTTTAATCTGGTCAAAGGAGGGTCTAAAAAACTATTATAGTTGTTTATATTAATTATCTTATTTAATGAAAAAGGGACAATAGATACTAGAAATAATGAGTTAATCCTTTGAATGCACTTGCTGTAGTGATAATGTCATAATGCTATAGTATTTCTATCTGTACTCCCTGGTCTGTAAGTGGTGTAAATCTTGACAAAAACATAGATGACTGGTTTAAGTGACTAAGTATCAATGAGTTTGAAGACTTATTGTAGAGAAATAACAATGTTCTGTAACTTGAATCGATCTCAGGTTTTAAAATATATACTTTAAAATACAATATTGGAAAATCTGCTTCTTTAGATAGTGTAAGCTTCTGAAAACAGTAACACCCCTTTGTGTGTTATCATCACAATAACTAGGATTCTTTCTTTTTTTGGTTGGACAGTGTATGTTAGCTAAAACCTCTGTATCGCAAAACTTGTCATTTAATTCTTTTGTTTTATGCAGCAAATGGCAGCAATGCCAATTATATGTTTAAATAAAGCTGTTTGCAAAATACCTCTCACATAAATAAAATGAAAATACATTAACATTATTGGTTATATCTTGTAAATTCTATTCCAAATAAAGGCATTAAAATTATATATAATTGTTTTGTTTTTGGGTTTTTTCTGATCTCCTTCATTATCAAGCCATTTTTTTTACTTTATGTCCCCATTATCTATTTCTCTCTTATTGACCAGGTCACCACCCCTTACCTCACTTTAACACTTACCTCTTCTTTGGCAAGTTGGTTTGCATTCTGTCTCCGCAGATCAGACTTGATAAAGGCTGCAACAACACAGAGACATAGAAAACGAGATCATGAGCAATGCGATTCTCATATTGCGTCCATAATGACGGCCGTGAGCAAAAACATGCAATCATGGGTTATGCATAAAAAACAACAAATTTGAGTCTTAAATGGTGCATCATACAAGTATGGTAGAAATAGGCTAATTAAAAATACTCTGTAGTAAATAAAAAACAGTAAAAAAACAAAAAAAAACACTGTGAACCATATCATCCAATCCCCTGGTATAAAACAAACTTTAAAGCTGTGTGGATTTTAAGAGAAAAGAGAATAATTAACCAGAAATTACACTTTGGGGAAAATGTTTTTTTCTAAGAAGTAATGCATTTTCTTCTAAAAACCATTATGACAAAAACAAGTGATTGATAATCTGAGTAAATAAATGAGTCAGTCTGGTGACCTTTGAGAGAATAAAGTCCCATCACAGATTCCTGTTTTTCTAGTGAGCACAGAGTTTATCGCCTCTGTTCCTTATGCATATTGTTAAAAGTTAAACATTGCTCGTAAAAGTCTCAATAAACCTAGCAAAAACTCTTTAGTGGCTCTGTATTGACTAAGGCAGGTCAGTAACATTTAATGACTGACAACACACTGCTACTGTGCATAATTAAAAATTCAGATTGCTTTCTCATGTGATTTTTAAAGCTAGATTCCTTATGCATGTTTCCTGTATTTTAGCAAACGTCGACTGATTTTGATATAGTTTTACTTTATTTATCACCTTCAAATTAAGCACTGTTGAATCCTTTAAATTTTTTTTTAAATGCTCATATATCCTTGCCTATTTTAGGCTTTATTTAAAATAGCATTATCTGGCTATAAAAAGTTATAATACAGTCTTCTTAAAGGAAGTGAACTTTTCTTTCTGTGTTGAGTATCCATTAAAACTTTTCAAAATGATCTCAGGGTTGATTATAACTTAACACTATTTAGCAGTTTTCCTGGGTTGTAGCACTGCTGCCTTGCAGCAAAAAGGTTCTGGGTTCGATTCCTGGTCTGGGCTCTTTCTGCATGGAGTTTGCATGTTCTCACTGTGCATGACTGTTAGGTTAACTGGCTTCTCTAAACTGTCCTTAAGTATGAGTGTGTGTGTGCATGGTTGTGTGTCTTTAACCTGTGTAAAATGGGTTTGTTGTGGTGTGGCCCCTAATGATCGCTGAAGGATAGAGCGACCTCACAGTAGCTACAAACAGCACGAGAACATAACTTATTTTTCAACAGTTATCTATGCTTTTAAAAGTTGCACACTTAAATCTAACCTATAGAGTTTTTAAATTGGGAGCAGTATTTGTTTTAGTGGTTGTGTTTAAATGGCTCTCAACAAAATATCAAAAAACACTTTTTGGCATTTCTTTTCTTGAAAGTCAAAATGTATCTCTTTGTTGTTCTGTATTCATATTTATCCAGTGTTTTACTTCTATTTTATTTAACAGCAGATGGTTTAAATGACCCTACCTACATGTTTAGCGCTGCCACTGATTTTACCAACTATTTACGAAGAACAGTTAATACATAATAACTTTATCTATAACTTTATCTTTTGCTCCGTTTATTTAACTTAATTGTTTAATAAAAAAAAATCAAAAAAAAAAAAAAAAAAAAAAAAAAAAAATATATATATATATATATATATATATATATATATATATATATAACTTTTGCTGTTTAAAAGGATTACAGGGTCAGGAAACAGTTTATTTTCATTTTCATACACATTTCTATATATAGTTTTTCTAATACTCCAATCCCTAAGGAAAACACTGGTCTCTGTATAGTGTTCTGGATTAAAGAGAGCTGCCATTATGCTGTAAAATATTTATTTGTTTCCTAAAATGTGACCTTTTACAGTGTGAAAATACACAGAAGCAATGAGCAAGATTCTTGGAATGTACCACCTTCCAAACAGGATCTAGTAAAACAGTAACAGAGCTAGAGAAAGGCAAAGATCAGTGTTGCACACTTCTGTATGAATGACTTAACAGCAATAGCTTGAAATGACTCCACACTTGTATTAATGTGGTAAACAGATCATACCTGTCATTATTGAGCCTATTAGTAGAAACACACAGAGGAAAATGTTTCCTTCCAAGGTGCCAAACTTGTCAATGATTTTCCCTTGGCAGATGGTAAATATGATGCCAAACACCTGCGTGTGCGGAAAATAAATCCATTAGCAGCTTCACAGAAAACATCTAAGTCACCACAAAACTTAAATATAGATCTGCTTGAATCACTTAACAAAAATTGAATTAACTGGTACTCATGAATTAATTAGATTCTCTTTTGTTTCCTCTCTATATATTGTTTTTAATGCTCTTATAGTGAACTTTCAGGAGTCACAGTTCTACCTGCGCTGAACAGTTCAGCAACCCTGAGGAAGTTCCCTCGCACTCTGGATACGTCAATTCAGCTGCAAACTCGAAACCCAGAGGTAGGTAGCCTGTCATGAAGAACCTGGGGCCACAAACATGCACAGATGAGATTCAGCACAGAAAACCATCTGCAGTCTGATTTATCAAGCTGATAATATTTTTGTATACAACCTCAGAATAACATCATTGCATAGTTGCTTAGCTGTTCACAATACTTGACATGTGGAAGAAAACTTTGCACCTACTAAATTCCCTGTAATCTTTGGTATAGCTTTATGGCAGTGGGCATGTCAGATCTTACAGCAAAGTTTTGGCATCAGACACTTTTATTAGAAACTGCAAGATGTTTATTTCCCTCTGCAGTAGAGGCAGAAAGTAAAAGTGTTCTTACACTACAGCTGTTCCAAAATAAAACATACACCATATTGCCTTCCAGATTTAATTTTCTTTTTGGATAAATATTCTGATCTAATTATGAGGAATTAAAAGAACAGACATGCTGAGCTTTGGTTTTGTTTAAATGTTTATACATAGTCATATAAGAAAACAGAAATATATTGTTATATAATATTTTTTTACGTTTCCAAATATGGGTAAATTGCATCCATGTTTAGACTTAATAATTCACAATGACTATGTTTCACAAATTTAATAATATCAGAACATTAGAATGAAACAACCCAAAAAAGTATATGTATTGAAATGGCCATTAAATCTAAAAATATTTTCTTAGATAATACAGAAAGTACTAATTTATTCTACATGTTTACCTGATATAATAAATGTATAGAATCTTTTAATAGTTGTACTAAAGGCTAAAATTCTTTGGATTAAAAAAAAATTCCCCCTTCTTATTATTCCTCAAAAGAAAATATTTTTTCCTAATTCAAATTAATTTATTTTATCATTTTTATATGACAATATTTTTTGCAATTTACTTTCATTGTCCTATTTCTCCTTTTATTCTTTGAGAGAATAAAAGTATATGATATTGTTTTTTTTACATTTAATTATTATTTTTTAATATATGCACTCTGAGAGGTTTAAAATAATATTTAAATCCAATAAAATTTCCTTTGAGTAAAAGTAAAATAAATATTTTCGGATGATCCACCCAGAGTCCAGGATTTAACTTTATAAAAAATCTGAGTCATTATTACTTAAAATTTATTAAAGGGAGACATTTTAACCTTAAACTCCTGGAGCTCATCCCTCGAAAAAAAGCAATAATCAGTGGAAACATGAAGATGTAATTTTTTCCACTGGTTGTTAAAAGAGATATAAATCATGTTTGACATACACATTTCTAGTAAAATGGGAGTTAAATTACACATGTTTCAAAAGGGATCCTTCTTTTTGGATTTTATCCTCATTTCTAGAAGTATGCAACATTTTCAGTTGAATAAAAGTATCTAAATCTATTGTGCATCAAACACGTTGGGATTTATTGAGAAGGTAGTAGAGAAAAATGTCACTTTAAAGCAGGGGTGCTCAGGTTCAGTCCTCAAGAGCTACCATCCTGTAACTTTTAGATGCAGCTCTTCTATAACACACCTGACTCAAAAGACTAAGTCCCTTCATTTAGCCCAGCAGAGGCATGATAATGAGTCACTCATTTGATTCAGGTGTGTTAAAAATGGGGTGCATCAAAATGTTGCAGGAGAGTAGCTTTTGAGGACTGGACTTGAGCACCCCTGCTTTAAAGCAATGCTAGGCAGTAAAACAATAACAATACATATTAAAACAGACAACTGATCAATATCAGGAGGAAATACGTCAGATAGGACGAGATACGATTTCACTGAACTCTGATCCAACACCACACAGCATTCTGGATGAGGGAGGGCAAAAAAAAAAGTATTTATTTTCTTAAGTTCTCTTGGCAAAGAGGTCTGAGCTCTTTCTAAAGGATAAAGGTTACATTTAACTAGGGTTACATTTTAAATTCTGTTTTTTAACCTTATATTAAATAGATAAAACAAAAAAACTGATCAATAATTATTGTCATTGGCTGATATTAAATGCTTATACCATCATGCTTATAGATTCTTCAATAATATTAGAAAAGCTCAACATTCAAGGCATTTCACTGTTTTACAAACGTATTTAAGAATCATTTTAAAAATAATATTTAGGCTTTGATTTTTCTAAAAAAAATCAAGCCATATATAAAATAAAGGTATTTTATGCATTTACCAGTTTATGCAGTCTGATGTCAACACAACTCATACACCAGATGTTTCTAGTCACTATTTTAATGGTTTTCATAAGTAGTAAAGTAGATATAACATAAAAATACCCAAGAGCTCCCGCAGTGATAAACACCACCCAGAGGTATTTCTGGTCGAGTGTTGCAGTGTATATGATCATCCCCACTAGCGTCATGATGTACACAGCAAGAGTAGTTTGCCTGTAAATAAACAAAGCAAAAAAAAAAAAAAACACATGTAAAATATGAGAAATTTAAAACGCAGGGGGAATGTTTTTCACCTTATCTCTTAAATAAATAGAAATATTTTCAGAACAAAAAAGTAGGGGTACGTTGTTGATTTTGTTTGTTGTTGTTTTTACTTTTCTAAGGAATAACTTTGTTTTATTATATTTAAATTATACCCATATGGACTCAAAGCTGACCAAACCATCTGAACACCCACAGGATTTCTTCTACATCAAAAAATGTGAGGGCATGGCACTCTAACATCCATGCTGTGGTGTGTTTCACCGCAAGGACTGAAACCTGCAACTTTTCCAGATGATTTATAGTTTAATGCTTGGAGGGACGCCACACAGCAGGGCTGACAGGGAGCTGCTAAAATCAGTGAAAACTTTTCTTTGGTTCAACAGGTTTCAGACAAAGTTTTCAGCGTCAGTGAGGCATTTTGGGTATTTCCTTTACAGGAAAGGTGAGCTGCACCCACTCTTACAGCCTCAGGTGGTTCACCTACATTGCAAAGCTGCTTGTTTGTCTTTTAAAGGCCAGAGCTAAAGTTAATAATCACCTGCAGCTAGAGCAGAATTACTGGACAACAAAAAGCAAAACAGTTGAACCTTTCCCATGCTAATCAAACAACCAATCTTATCGTGTTTAGCAGGTTTTTAAAAATATGGGAAATAATCCTTCTGCATCATCATATTTGCAGAATATGGCTCCTGAAAGTAAAACAGCTGAGAATCATGGGAGTCAGCACAGGCTGAGGGCCCTTGAGGACGATCAGAGGGGTCACTGTTAAAAAAGCATGCTGCACCTGGTTAAACAACCGCTTAGACCAAACAGCCTACAGATAAACACTAAAGAAGAAGAGAGGAGGAACCGGACAGTAATTACAAAACAGTTTGTGTTGCTGCCTAACTGAAAAACTGAGTTTCTGATTTTGAAAAATGCAAAAATGTCTTAAACCACAATTTAAAAAAGTGTGACTGCATGTTAGAGATATTATTTATTTCCTTTTAATGACAGAGTTTTTAATTCAACAAGTTCAACTTCCTCCTTTCTGCTACCCTCCCATTGACTCACTTGTACGTCTTACTCCTGTCCAGCCAGACGCCACAGATGAGGGAGCCCACCATCCCTGCAATGACAATGGTGAGCCCAATCCTCCCAGCGTTCACTTCTTGGTCCTGTCAGATCGCCAAACAAGAAACATGACAAGAGCAGGTTATCTCAAGGTCTAAACGAGCAACAAAGAGATAATCAAATAAAATAAGCTGTACAGAGCCCAGCGCAGATGTTCATGCAACTCTGTATAACAAGAGACTTTTAGACCTTTTACCAGTGTTTAATAGGGAGGAGTGAAAGGAAGCTGATTTTAACATAAGGCAGTAAGCTACACTGGACGAAATTATAAATTAGCCTTTTTTCCTATGATGTCTGTGGTTTTAAATCCATACTTGTCCTATCAGTTCGTATATTTTCTGGAAGTTTTTGTGACATTATTGACATTTAAGTAAACAAATCCATGCTTTTTCTTTTTTTTTCTTTTTTTTTTTATTATGAACCAGATCAGTTGAAATACTTCCTGAGAAAACAATGCACTGGCTTATCCAATAAATTAGAGAGTAGCCCTGTTTTAGTAAGTAAATTGCAACTGAAGTATAATATTCAATAGATATAAAACAGCTGTTTGAAACAGTCAGCTGAGAAAAGGGACAGCTTTCAGTTTTGAAGTAACAAGCCGAGGGAAAAATGATCGACTCCCATCATTGGCTAGATCGATCAGTGCAGCTCTAAAAACAATCATGTCTGAGTCAGAGATAGCTGGGAATGGAATTTGTACTTACAGGGTGATGCTTGAGGATCATGCGGTTCAGCAGAGTTCCAACAGCGTAATAACAACCCACATTCAGACCTGTGAGAAGACAGCGGTATATTTATTTATTTAAACCGATTATCAAAAACTTTACTTTGGACAACCAGACACACCACTTCTCAAGTATTGAGTGCTTAAAGTTCCACAATCCAATGAATAAACACTATTCTATAAATGTAAAAACTTTAAATTTATTAGTTTGATTAAAAATAGATAAAACAAACTGAGAAAGATTATTTAAATGTAGCCCAAATTCATTGTTTAGAACTTTATATCTTTAATCTAGCATCTATTTCATGCTACAGTCATTGATGAAGTAGTAGTGGTCGGCTGCAGACCAATCATCTGCTCCATAGCATCACCCAATGACATTGATTTCACAGTTAGCAAGAATGTAAAATAAAATTTAAACATCAGCAAATTTGAATTTAAATTCGATATCAGATAAAGTAAATTAAAAAACTCAATATATTATGTTTATATTATACAAAAAACACACTACGAGAAACTAATCAAATCAATTCCTAAAAATGTATTTAAAATACATTAATACAAAGTCTAGCTCAAGAAGTTCAGATTAGGCAACTGAACACGAAGTGTTTTTCTAGAAGATGTTCAAAGTCTAAAAAAAATCGAAATTTTGGGAAACTTTTTTATGTTTATTATTCAGCTATATATTCAATTAATTTAAACATGTTTAGAATCCAAATAACCTTAATCATAATGTTTGACCTAAGTGTTAGCTTGATTTGAGATATACTAATTTATTTTTTCAGGTCAATACACAAAACCTGGTGCTAACTGATGCTGTTTGAAGGCTGCCCTACAAAAAAAAAACTTACCTTTGTAATTTAAGAGGTTCAGATGGAAATTATTGCTACAGCGCCCCTAGTGGCTAAAAGTTATAATGTGTTGCTTTTTTTTTATTATAAAAAAAAAAAAAAAAAAAAAATAATAATAATAATGTGTTGCTAAAGCAAAGATTATAGAGAAAAATGTCCACATTAGTGTGACCATTGTGTCTATAATCTTTATGTTGCTGTAAATACCAGAATTTCCCCATTGTGGGACAATAAAAGGATTTTTTTTTATTCTATTCCATTCTATTAAAAAGAAATGTATTAATTAAACATAAATATATCAAGTTTCCCCTTTATTTCTCTAAGAACTGTTAAGTGTATTAAACTGTAACATGTTTGGCAATCAACACATAACTACCGGTAGCTGTTATCTTTTTTTAAGATCAATCATTAAATCACAAATTATAAAAAAGGTTTCTAATAATAATGGCAATGAACTGTGAATATTTCACAAATAAAGAGTTAGAATCCAGCTGAACAATAAGAAAAAACAGCATGTGTTGAGTAAATTGACAGAGACGAGCAAAGGCAGCTGCGTCCATTGAATTGTAGCCCTAAGGTTTATTTGCATAAGGGAAAAGGACAAGAAGACCCACAACCAATGACTGCTGACACTCTTAACTTTTGTGCAGTTATTGTTTCATATGAAAGCAAAATGAGGAAGATTAAAACCAAAAAAATCAGTTACTTAAAATGAAAGTGAAAAACACAGAAAAATGTAAGACTTAATGTATTTTTTAGAGGACAAACAAATTTCTGATGATTAAAGGGCAGATTATCTATCTATCTATCTATCTATCTATCTATCTATCTATATATATATATATATATATATATATATATATATATATATATATATATATATATATATAGTTGTGAAATATTATCTCAAAACAGTCGTTTTCAAATGATTCACTCAATGTGTTGGAAATTAAATGTATTCTTGGTGCTCTAATAATTGAACAATCATGACTTATCAATATTTCAGTCACGTTGGTGAAACCCAACATTAGCAGCAGCAAACTACCAATCCAGGAAGATCTCAGTGGAGATTCCAATAACTAATGAATGTGTGTATGCATTCATGCATGAAATGCTGATAAGATGTAACAACTAGTTAAGTATCGAGGGCCAACCCCTCCTTTACTTGTCAGACAATAAACGAAACCACAGGCTTACTGGGAAAACCCTTTACTGTAGTGATGTCAGTGTTGACCCAAAAAGGTCATATGCACAGTTCATGTTGATTTTCTTGCAGAAACAATTTATGTTATGGAAAAAAAACTATATACATTTTTAACAGTCAAATAATAAATGCAGTATAGTGGCGAAATGATTAGTAGCTTTATTTTGCATGAACCAGAGGAAAGCATTTGACTGACCATAACTGATGATGAGGAGAACAAAGGGCTTGTTTCGGAGCAACCTGAGGATAGATGCCCTATAGGAGTACTCCTCCGCTGGGATTGTGAGAGCTGAGGCCTGCGCCAGAGTCGGAGGAAGCTTCGGACGCTCTTGGAAAACTGATATATGTGGAGAAATAAAAAAGGTGAGGTATAGTCAACTACAAATATGTACAGACACTTGTTAAAAGAGTTGAGTAAACATTTTTAAAAATAAAAATAAACATTTTTTATTATTATCTGATATTAAAACATATTAAATATTTCCCATTTTAGTTGAGTTGGTGTGTTTATCGCTTTCTTTATACTTATAAATTCACATATATTTAAAAAAAAATTGATAAAGCCAACATATGTTCAATCACTGGGTGTAAAAATTAAAGCACCTAAAGCCAGAGGAGCTAGTGAAGGAAGAATGAAGGAAGAAGAGCCCAAAGTACAAATGAACGCAAGAGAGAGATAGGTGTTTGCATGGACCGACGACAGAAAAGCAAGATGTGTTGTTGTAAAATCTATAAAATAAGTAAAAAAAAATTAATATCTTCCAAAAACAGATCCTGAAAAACATTTCAAACTCTGTTAGCACTTCTTTATTTCAACACATGCATATTGGTGGACATGGCCAGCATGAGCAAACACAACAGGTTTTCTGGCAATGCCATTAGCAGCTGCAGGGGGAGGCTTCAAACTTTCCCGCTCTGGGAGCTTTTATCAGCTGTTGCTGCTTTTGTGGTCCTCTCCTCTCTTCTAGATAACCCGCCCCCACAGTTGTGTGTCACTGCATTTCTTGAACATCTTTTTTCTTTGGAAGGTCTAGGGAACCAGTAACTATCCACAAACTGTAAAGACATTTTTTCAAATATATAGTAGGACTCATTCTGGTGGAGAATAACCACTCAGATTAATGTAACTAATATCTGAAGGGAAAAAAAAACACAATAAAAGTTCACAAAGTATAGGTTTTTTTAAAACAAGCTGTTTATTTTTACATGCATGTGTGGCCGTTGCCATTTTACTAACTAGTGCAGCAGTCGAACTTGTTCTCTCACCTCCATTAACAGTTTATGCAAATTTCTCGTTTGCAGGACTTTGTCTGCCCTGCTGACTCACAGGACTGTTGCTGGGCTACAGATGGCCCTCCCAGCAGGACAGCCCTAACACATGGCATTTTGCATTGAAGTGTGAATGTGTGATGTGTATGTGTCATATGATGAAACTGGCTGGAATATAATTACCCTTTAAAGTAATGAAGAGATCCAAGTGTGGCTTATGCATTTTTGTGTTATTATTTGAATGAATGAAGAAAATCAGAAACTCTGAAATGTCTTGAAATACTCAGGATATTTTTAAGTTTATTTTTAAGTAATAGAAAAAAAAACTAAACTAGTTAAACACATCAAGTGAAAAGAAAATGAATTAGCATATAATTAGATTATTATTAAGAAATTTTGTTTTTTTTTAGTTTTTTGTTTGAACTACATTTAACATTTTAGCTGAGCTTAGCTTCTTAACTTCTTTAAGTTAAATTTATTTACATTTTCCTTTCAGATATTTATCTTAACATGCTTTCTTGCACTCAGTTTAGCTTAGTTTATATCACTATAAGCGTTTTTGTAGCTCTTTTTTGGAGAAAAAAAGTTTTTATTCTTGTAATTAAACACCACCGTCATGACTGTGATGTCAAAAGTAAAACGAAGCAAAGATATTACTTTAACTTATCTTATATCTCTAGCTTAGCATGGTATTGCTTTTTAGATTATCTGAGCTTTTTGTTTTGGTGTTTTTTTGTCGCTAATTTTTCTTTATATTTTGTTTGTTTTAAAATATTATGTTTAAAGTGGGGCCTGGGCTTGTTCCTTACAGCACATCTCCTTTGCATGATCTCTGAGTAGGGGAGAATGGGGTTGGCTGCAACATTTCTTACTTTTCCTTCAATATCTCAGTGTTTATTTATAATTGAATAAAAATATGTGAACACAGCAAAAGTCACATCTTTTCTTTTACAAACCCATACAAGAGCATGATTTTAGAACCTGATGTAACACTATAATGTGGTTAAACAGAGATTGGCGACCGTTGCAACATCCAACGTCAAGGGAACAGTTGCAACAACAAGTTATTAACGTATAAAACTCAGTGTTGGGATCCAAGGGTTGCCCTCCAGAGGGCGGTGTGGATCCCATTCTGTAGCTTCTGTTTCTGTTTGTATCCCTTCTTCTGGGCTTCTGTTTCTGTTGGGATCCAGAGGTTTGCCCACCAGAGGGCGCCATGGATCCTCTCCTGGGAGCTGGTTCTCAGCGCACAGCTGTTTCCCATCAGCTCTGCTCATTAACCTCTCCCCATATAAGCTGTGTGACAGCTTCACTCGTAGCCGGATCGTTTCCAAGCTTCCAAGCCTAGCCATGGGTTCCCTAGTCTTTGTTCCTTGCCATGTTTACCACGTTTTGCCACGCCTTGCCATGTCCGTTACCTGTGCTACTCTGCCTGCCTGAACCAGCAAACCAGTGAGTTTCAGTTTGTTAATCTATCCCTGAGTTTAACCTGTACTCTGTCTCCCCTGCCTTCCAGGGCAGAACCCTGTGCTCATCCAAATAAACATTGGACTTTAATCCTGCCTCTGAGTCTGTGGAGTTCTGCATCCTTGGGCTAGCAAACCAACCATGCATCATGACAGAACGATCCGGCCAACAGACTAGCCCAGCAGACTCCCACGCTCACCTGGTGAGGCCCGCTCAGCGCCGTCCACTGCCTCCCAAGTGGGAGGCGCTGCTACGACACTACTACGAGTTAGCGGCCTCCCTAGCCCCTGAGCCCGCTTCCTGCCTTCCTGAGACCCCTGAGCAGAACTTAAGGAAGCGGATGCACCGGAGTTTTGGGAATTATCTACGAGAGGTGGAGATGGAGCTGTGCCGAGTAGATGAGGAGTGGAATCGTCTTGTGCAGGAGATCTGGAGGCGTCTAGGGATCCCTGCTCCTGATTCGAAGCCGCAATGGGCGGCCTCCTCAGTCTCTGATCCGGAACCGCGACCGGCAGCCACCTGTCTACCTGTGGAGCCACAATCGAGGGTCTCCCCAGCTTCTGGGGTGGAGCCGCAGTCGGCGGTTTCCTCTGAGCCTCCTCCTGTGGAACCACAGTCAGTGGTTTCCCCAGCTTCTGATGCGGAGCCGCAATGGGCGGCTTCCTCTGTTCCTGACCGGGAGCCGCGGCCGGCGGGCTCCCCTGTTCCTGATATGAAGCCGCAATGGGCGGCCTCTTCTGTTCCTGACCGGGAGCCGCAGCTAGCGGGCTCCCCTGTTCCTGAAGTGAAGCCGCAATGGGCGGCCTCTTCTGTTCCTGATCCGGAGGCGCAATCTGCAGCCACCTGTGTTCCTGTGGAGCCGCGATCGGTGGTCTCCCCTGCTCCTGGGGTGGAGCTGCAGTCGGCGGCTTCCTCTGAGCCTCCCCCTGAGCTACTGTCGATGGCTTCCCCTGAGCCTCCTCCTGAGCTGCAGTCGACGCTTTCCTCTGAGCCTCCTCCTGGGCTGCAGTCGACGCTTTCCTCTGAGCCTTCCCCTGAGCCACAGTCGTCGGTTGCTGCCGAGCCTGTTGCTGTGTCGCTGAAGCTGAGACGGCGTCCTCCTCGACGCTTCCCGCAGCAGCTGAGTCGGCGTTCACCTCGACGCTCCCCGCAGCAGCTGAGACGGCGTCCTCCTCAGAGCTTCATGCAGCAGCATAGACGGCGTCCTCCTCGGAGCTTCCTGCAGCAGCAGAAACGGCGTCCTCCTCGGAGCTTCCTGCAGCAGCAGAGATGGCTTCTTCCTCTGTGCTTCCTGCTGAAGCAGAAACGGTGTCCTCCTCCAAGGCCCCTGCAGCTTCTGAGACTCTGTCCTGCTGCCGGTCACACGGCCGGCCACCTGAGACTCTGTCCTGCTGCCGGTCACACGGCCGGCCACCTGAGACTCTGTCCTGCTGCCGGTCCCTCGGCCGGCCACCTGAGACTCTGCCTTTCCGCCGGCCCCATGGCCGGCCACCAGAGACTAAGCCTTGTCCCCGGCCCCACGGCCGGCCACCTGAGACTCTATCCTGCTGCCGGTCCCACGGCAGGCCACCTGAGATTTAGCCCTGCTACCGGCCCCTCGGCCGGTCACCTGAGACTTTCTCTGTCCTCGCCCACCCTAGGTGGGTTGTTTTGAGTTCTGGTTCCTGATCTGTTTTTTGTGCCTGGCCCTCCGTGCCTGTTTCCCCCTCTGTTCGCCCTAGGTGGGTTGTTTTTGTTTCTGGTTTTCTGTTTTTGGGCGTCTGGTATCCGCCCTTGAGGGGGGGGTACTGTTGGGATCCAAGGGTTGCCCTCCAGAGGGCGGTGTGGATCCCATTCTGTAGCTTCTGTTTCTGTTTGTATCCCTTCTTCTGGGCTTCTGTTTCTGTTGGGATCCAGAGGTTTGCCCACCAGAGGGCGCCATGGATCCTCTCCTGGGAGCTGGTTCTCAGCGCACAGCTGTTTCCCATCAGCTCTGCTCATTAACCTCTCCCCATATAAGCTGTGTGACAGCTTCACTCGTAGCCGGATCGTTTCCAAGCTTCCAAGCCTAGCCATGGGTTCCCTAGTCTTTGTTCCTTGCCATGTTTACCACGTTTTGCCACGCCTTGCCATGTCCGTTACCTGTGCTACTCTGCCTGCCTGAACCAGCAAACCAGTGAGTTTCAGTTTGTTAATCTATCCCTGAGTTTAACCTGTACTCTGTCTCCCCTGCCTTCCAGGGCAGAACCCTGTGCTCATCCAAATAAACATTGGACTTTAATCCTGCCTCTGAGTCTGTGGAGTTCTGCATCCTTGGGCTAGCAAACCAACCACGCATCATGACACTCAGTTTTCATGCCCCTTTTTTCACTTATTGGCTTATTCAACATTTTTTCTTCACTATTTATCATTTTCCTGTATTGTAGCATACTGGGGGGGGGGTACAGTAGAAAACATGTAGAATATGTATCCTGCAACTCGGGTAAACCCTTGAAGAACAATTTGATAAAAACCTAGACAGCTAGCTGTCCCTCACTCTAACTAACCCCTTTAAACTAACTATGCTTGCTTAATAAATTGGTTTTGCCTCAAGGTGTCTATGCCTGTTAGAAGCATGGGAACTGCTGTTCCAGACTAAATAATTGTAAAGTTATTTATACAGACAGTGTAGATACAATCACAAAAAAACAATAATTAAAAACATCACTTTCTACCCATATTTTCAGTTCTCCCTAAAGGAATAATGGGATGTGTCTCCTGTCTTGTAGGAATAAAGAGGACATTACTCAGCATGTGCTCAATGCGTATTGGTTAATTTTACAATGTTGCAACTGCTACATGTTGTAACTTTCCCCACTCTCCATTACCTCTCATTTTTTTGACAAAAAAAGATATGACTAATGCTTTAAATTGTTACTCTAAATTTCCGTTAACTGTTTGCCATGAATGTGTCTGTATTGCTTTGTGATGGAGTGGCGACCTGTCAAAGGTGTCAGCCTGTTTTTAAGAGAGTGTCTGCAAAAGATACAGAGCTAACCCATCTATGGACAATTTGATAAAGACAGAGCATAGGTAGTTTTAGGCTACATCCAGTTTTAGCCAATTGTGAGATTATATTGGAAGCGGCTTCAAACTTATCCACTCTGGCAGCTGGTTTCAAATGCAGTCCGTTTCATGGTTGCTTCATTCTGATGGAACCCCTAACCATCCATCCATCCATCCATCCATCCATCCATACATCCATCCATCCATCCATCCATTCATGCATCCATCTATCCATCCATCATCCACCCATCCATCATCCATTATTCGATTCATCCATCATCCCACCCATTCAACCATCTATTCATCCATCCATCCATCCAACCATCCATTCATCCATCCATCCATCCATCCAACCATCCATCAATTCATCCATCCAACCATCCATTCATTGATCCATCTATCCATCCAACCATCCATTCATTGATCCATCTATCCATCCATCCCTCCATCCATCAATCAATCTATCCATTCATCTATCTATCCTTTCTCCCAACTACCCATCCAACCATCATCCATCCATCCATCAATTTATTAATCTTCCATTAATCTATCCATCCATTCTTCAATCCATCCATCCATCCATCCATCCACCCATTCACCCATTCATCCATTCATATTATTAACCACTAGTCAAGCTTGTCTCCAGCTAACTTGCTTTTTGGCAAATTTGTCAAAATTAAAACCAAATCAAAATAGATACAGAAACAAAAGTACCACTTGTCAGTTAGTAGACAATTTTTAAATTGTGAAATGCTAGAACTGAGCTAACACCCACGCAAACATACACACAGTTCCCCTGTCTTAATGCTAGACTAAGCAATGTTTCTTAAGCTTAGTGCACTGCTATGCAAAAGTCCTCTCACTAAAAGAGTTAAGCCATGGAAACGTGACCTGATTTCAAAAGGCAAAGTTTTAAGATTATGCAGTTTCTTCAGCATCGTTATATAACTTTGAGCCAAGAAAAGAAAGACAAACAGTCTTAAACAAACTGGACAGAATACTTTTAACATTGCTGACATTAAAAATTCTGCAATCAATGTTTTTTTTAGTTAGGTTTTAGGTTTTCATTTTTATAAAACATTCTACTGAACAGCTATCACCTTATTACATAAAGTTGCATAAAAAAAGATCTGTTTAACTAACATATGTTACTTTGTCAAAAGTTTTGCAGCTATTAACCATGCATTTGAAGTAGTGAGATAAAAAAAATGCATGTGATGCGTCTTTGAGCTGGTCACATGTTGAAGAAATTAGCTGAAGTTTGCAGTTAATCACAACAGGAGGCTATCAACACAAGTTAACACTAACAGTGTTTATTTGACATGTTGTGCATGGTACAACATAGAATGCCTTCACAAACATCCTTTTGTTTTAAGGAATGCTCGAGTGCTTGCGGGTGCTCCCACCCTTTCTCTGCTCACAGAAGGCGATTCTCATTCAATGTTTTCCTCCACTATATTAAAAAAAATGTTTTCTATTTTCTGCTGTGTCATTAATTTAATGTCCTTAAACATGCTGCAGAAGTTAGATCTTGGTGACTCAAATAGTGATGTCAATCAATTTAAGTCAGTTCTAGAAAGGTTTTACAGCTGGATAAAAATGTTTAAGTAGGAAGTAAAAAAATGCATGTTCTAGAGAATTTAAAAGGTCACTGCATGTTAGCACTTTTCCAAACATCATGCATCCTGTGCATTATCAAAAGTCACGCCACTTCCCTTTTACTACAATGTGCTGAATATTCCTGTAGCCATACGTTCTTTGTTCCTGATGTATCAGTGACAAACCCTGCTGTGATAAAATAATACTGTTGATTTTTTGTCCAGGAAAGGAATGTCTGCCTGACTGGACTAAAACTACAATGTGCATTTATGTGAATCTCCCAATGTTTAGCCACATGTCCTTGCTTTTTTTTTTTGGGGGGGGGGGGTTCCCATCTGTTGAATAATGCTTTCAGTCAGAGTGTGGAAATTAAAACCATTACTGCAAAGATTTGCTGAATGAAGAATCCCCATTAGCCACGACAAGGAGAAACTCTCACAATACGCCTCTAACTGTCTGAGCTCTGCTGGGAAAACAGGACCAGCTAAAATTATAAAGCCTTTCTTCAGGGAACTTGAGTCCATGACTGGAAATTTACTTATTAATCCATGCACAAATAAAAAATAGCTTTAATTTTTAGTAACATCACATTTAATAAAATTAATCATTACAAAGATTCAGAATTTAACAGCCTTTGAATATCTTGTTATCCTTTATGCTGAATAAACATGCTAAAAGTTTAAATTTAATCTTAAGCTCTGCTGTCACAAAACTAAGGAGGTAAATTAATATACCCAAATGTTAATTTGGATTTTATATAATAGTCTGTAAAACAGGTGATTAAAAGCCCTAGGGATCATCATACACCAAGTATGGGCCTGTTTTTCTCTCCAAGCTGTTCTATAAGGTTTTCTTTCACCTCTACAGTCTTAATACAGCGCTTGTGCTTCTTAAACTTTTTTCACAATTTGTCTGCCTTACAACCCAAATTTTCTAGGTTTTTTTTTTTTATTACGATTTTTTTATAACAAATCAACACAACGTTTTCCCTAACTTTAAAGTAGAAAGAAAGAAAATATTATTTTTTTTCACTTTTTACAGTTAAAACCATCTAAAATCTGTGCTGTGCTTATATCTTTACCCCCTTTACCCGATATCTCTAAAAAGGAAGGAAGGAAGGAAGGAAGGAAGGAAGGAAGGAAGGAAGGAAGGAAGGAAGGAAGGAAGGAAGGAAGGAAGGAAGGAAGGAAGGAAGGAAGGAAGGAAGGAAGGAATTTAAAGTAGAAAAAAGAAAATATTCATTTTTTTCACTTTTTAGAGTTAAAACAATCTAAAATCTGTGCTGTGCTTATATCTTTATCCCCTTTACCCTGATATCTCTAGAAGGAAGGAAGGAAGGAAGGAAGGAAGGAAGGAAGGAAGGAAGGAAGGAAGGAAGGAAGGAAGGAAGGAAGGAAGGAAGGAAGGAAGGAAGGAAGGAAGGAAGGAAGGAAGGAAGGAAGGAAGGAAGGAAGGAAGGAAGGAAGGAAGGAAGGAAGGAAGGAAGGAAGGAAGGAAGGAAGGTTTAGAGTTGGGGTTCACAATAAAAAAAGAAATACTCTAAAGTATGATCTTGCAAGTGAGTCATGTGTCAATAAAAAAAATGATGAAGCATCTTAACACATTTTTAGGAGCATAATTTTCTGTAAAAGTCAAAACGGCTGCAGCTTACATCTTTCAAATACAACTGGGTGGATGCAATCATATTCCACACATATTTACTTTTTTAATAATTCTAAATAAAATAAACTAGTGAGTGGACTTTAATGCAGAAGATTCATCTTACCAAAGACAACAAGGATGAAGAGAAATGTTGCCACTCCTGCTGTTATGTAGAACATGTTCCGGATGTGGTTCGCCAGCTCGTCCATGTCATTTACATTAGGCACCAGGATTGGAGGTAAGAGGAAACCAATGGCACAACCCAGCTGTGTTGATGAACGAGATAACAAAGAATTAGAATAAACTTTAAAAATGAAAACATGCCACCTTATTGTAAATTAGGTGATATTTCTATGTAGAAATTGTCAAAATACTGGAAAATACAGCAAATCAAAAATCTAAATTGTAGAAAGACATTCGATCTTTCTGTACAATCAATGTAATTAAAATATTGACTTACTAATAAGAACACCCTGAAATGTATTCACTCAGGCACATCACAGCTAAAGTACACAATTTTTGCTTCATTACTTAGCAATTAAAAGGACCATTGCAATTTTCAAATCTGATATATTTAGCTTGGTAGGCTCCAGAATGTTGAAATGAAAGTGAACACCATGATGAAATTGAAAGCAATATCCAGTTCAACTAATAAATCTGACTTCTTCTGTAATTAGAAAAAAAAGAGTTGAACTTCCTTTGCACGCTGCTGTAGAGGGCCCTTAGGCATGGGGTGGAGAATCAAGATGGACCTCATTTTTTAGAGAAAGGTGGTGGCATTATTCTTTAGGTGTCAAGTGTCTTAACCTCTTTCTCTGTTAGAATACATTCTTACTTGTGTATTGTGTGTAACAAGAAAATCGATTATGTATCTCATAACTGATAAACTTGCTCACTGTGTGACAACACTAGTTGGGAACATTTAGTGAAATATGATTGTTTTTCATGGCTTGAATTTTGTTGCCCTTTAAAATAAAGCTCACATCCCAAAATAAATGATCAAAACAAAAGGCAGTTTTTGAAAGCAGTATATGTCATTTTTATTAAGAAACTTAAGTGAGATAAAAAAAAAAACTTATCAGGAAGGAAAAGAATCGTACATGACATTTATTACCCATACTAGTATCTCAGAACCGTGGTGTTAACCTGCAATTCTATTATCTTTTCTTTTCAGGGACAAATAAAGACAGGAGTAGACATCAATAAGCCCACATTTTTCTTTAAAGAACTTAATGTTTAGGTGTGTCTCCTAATTCCTTTAGATGAATGTACATTTGGAAATTTTGTTTTTATTTACTCGAAAACCTGTGAAAAAAGTTAATACGTAAGCAAATGGCTATTTGCTTTAATGATTAGACTTCAGTACTAGAAAAGCACACCAATTGGTTTCATTTTCTCAAACTAATTAATAACACTATTATGCTCTCTATAAAATGCACAATAAAGCTCAAATAAAACATCTAAATCAAATTTGGCTTAAAGCTTATTTTTATCAGTTTCCTTTTTTTTTCAAACAAACCTGATTTCCCAGAACCCCAATGGAGCAAGCAGTTGAAACTTCATTTTCTCCAAACCACACAGAAGCAACATATGGAGGAATACCAAGAAAAAACACTGTGGCTACTGAGCATACAAACTGTCCAAAAAAGGTCACCAGGAACCCGTCAGGACTGGCACCAGCAATCTTAATCCAGCTACCGATGCAGTTAAATGCTGACCCGACAAGAACAACATCCCGGATCCCTCTGTTGTTCAGCAGCCAGAGGACTGGAAGAATAAGATGTATGTAGGTGAGCAGGTAGATCATGGACAACCAGTCGATGGCCAAGGCATCAACATTGTAGAAGCGAATGAAAATGTTACTAATGATGCCGTACTGGAGCCACATAGAGGCATTGTTAGCAGAAACTGCACACAGGAGAAAAAGCATGACCCAGCGGCGACGGTACAGCTTGGTTTGGACTATTTGGATTAGCTCAGCTTGATCACCTGAAGCCTCAGCTTTCAATTTGGAGCCAGGCGAAACTGCTTTCCCAAGGGGCCCCGGGCTCCACTGCAAAGAAGCAAGGCCAGGAGTGAGACTCTTTGCAGCCTGGGACTGCAGCCATTCTTCGAAGCTGGGTTCAGAATTTGCACGGTGTCCTTTCAGAGTATTGTTTTGTGACATTTCAGCTGTCCTGAAATGGGCCCCTGCCTGGATCACCAAAAAAGAAACGGTTTTGTAAATTCTAGAATTCGCTTTCTGTCTAGTCTGGAAACAGGTCCGTGCAGAAAGATGCGAATGCAGCCGGAATAACTAGTGGTGTGTCCCCTGGTTCATGCCGCCCTATTATGCATGTGATCAGACTAGAATGTCCACATATTCATTACCTTCAGCCCTGTCATGTGATGTTTTCAATGAGAAATGAGTTCTTCCAAAGCCAATCCTACCAACTCTACTACACATAATAATAAAAATTAAAGGTAAAAACACCTGTTTTGAGGTAAATGGTTAATTTTTCCAAGTCCCTGCTACCTGCCAGTGCAGACTGCAAACCATAACAGTTTTGGTGGTGTTTGTAAGGAAAAATCGGACATAACAAAAATTAAGTCATTCCCTCCAGTACTACCCGTATTCCTTATGCATTATCTTTTTTAATTTGTCTTAAATTCAAGCATATGGACAGTTTCTATAATACTGTTAAACAGTTTTTTTACTATCTAGTAAAACTCTTTCCTGAACTGAGTCTTTAGCACGTCTGTCAATTTCATTTGAAGATGACTCAAGTGTTAATTAAACAGAAACCTTTGAGTGTCATTTCTAGTGTCAAGAGTGTTAAATAATGGCACCAGCAGGTCTTTACAAATCTTGCCGCGTTGGATGGGGTGCAGGTATAATTTTTGCAAAAAAGTGAGACACTCCAAAACGAAAAAGGCTGCTGAAATTTCATTTAATTCCTTCAATTAGTAACAAGTATTTGAATATATATATATATATATATATATATATATATATATATATATATATATATATATATATATATATATATGTGTATATATAAGAATATAAATATCCATCTAGCCCAGCACGGATAAGCGTGTCAGAAAATGGATGGATGGGTGGATAAATACCAATGTAAACAGCCTGTGTAATAACCCTGTATAATAATCCTACTTTAAAAAAATCATAATAAAGCCCATATGTGGATGCACTGTATATACTGTATATATCCCATGCACCTTTTTCTTTCTTTGGCATCCTGAAAAAGTTTTAAAAAATAACCCACTGGACTTTGTTTCCAAGACACCTTCTTCTCTTCTTGACTATTTGAGCTGATGTAACGAGTACATTTCTCCAATGTGAGATCAATAAAGTCAATCAATCGATCAAATTGATTTATTTTGCGTTTTCAACTTCTAAACTTAATAAATTAGGTTTGATAAATTGGATTTAATAACCTGCTACTAATTAAAGCAATTGATTTAAGTCATAGCAGTATTTTTTTTAGTGTAAGACTGTCTTTCTTTTATTTTGAACCTTTGCCAAATTTTAGTTAATCAATATTGATATCTTGCCATTTAAAAAAACTGGTGATAAGGACATTTAAACTCAACATGAAGCCATGAAAAAGAAAAAGCTGTCATAGGGGGATGCACTCTATATACTGTATATCCAATGCACCTTCTTCTCTTTTTGAGTATTTCTATCTGATGTAATGAGTACATTTCTCTACTGTGAGATCAATAAAGTCAATCAATCAATCAAATGAGTAAGAAAATCAAACACTGTAATGGATATAATGGTGAGATTTTTTTATTAAATATTTATGGAAGAATATGAGAAATAAAAAATACTACTATCTCACAACTTTAAATGTGTGAAGGATCTAACCTGTATGGAAGGCAAGAACAGCTTAAAATAAGAATAACAACAGAAACACATAAATTGTCTAAAAAAAGGCCATATTAACGAATTGATTGAAAGTTAAGAAAAAAATAACACCTTAAGAAAAGAAAATAAATAAAATAATAAATTAAGTGGGCTAATTAGAAAACTAGTGATGCTGTGGGATGGGAGTGTGAAAGTTTATGTATCATAAAACCCCCCTCTGTCAAAGAAAAGGTCCAGAACCTGCATCTCAGTCAAAAGTTAATAGAGTTGCACCAAAACTTGTTTTATTATTTTTGCTTTAGAGCTGTTTAAAGGGAATAAACAAAAACAAGCATTAATAGCCCCAAACTGAATCTTTCTAGAGGCTCATCTGGTCCATTCATGTCATTTTTTACAGTAATTTTGATCATCTAAGGATTTTTTTATTTATTTATTTACTTTTGAATATGACAGCCCTGTTTTCCCAACAAAATGAAGTAGTTGAACGTAAATCATTTAAGCAGGTGATTAAATTAGAAAACAGATGATGAGATTTACGTCACCTGATTCCCAAAGACTCCGATGGAGCAGGCGGTTGACACCTCCTCCGAACCGAACCAAACCGAGGCGATTTTGGACGGCATCCCCAGGATGAAGACCTGCGCCAAAGAGCAGCAGAACTGACCCAGGAAGGTGACGCCGAACAGGTCGGGTCGGACGCTGACCACTTTGATCCACGTCCCGACGCAGTTGAGCCCGGTCCCCGCCAGCGCGATCACCCGGAGCCCCTTCTTGTCCAGCAGCCAGGTCACCGGGAAGATGAGCGGGATGTAGGTCAGCATGTAGATCATGGACATCCAGTCTATAGTGAATTCTTCCACGTTGTAGAACCTCACGAAGATGTTCCCGATGATTCCGTACTGGATCCATTGATAGGAGTTGCACAGCGAATAGGAGCTAAAGAGGAACACGATGATCCAGCGGCGTTTGTACAGACGGGTCTCCTGCGGCGCGTGGCGGCGGTCCTCCGGGCTTTGATCGTCGGGGAGCGGTGACGCGTCGCGCGCCCCTACCCTCACATGGTTCCCGGACTCCTCCGGGCTTACTTTACGGTCTTCAGACGCTTGTTTCTCGCTCATGTTCAAGTCCTCAATAAATAAACGCACCGCTTCCCTTTAGTGTCTACCAACGGTTAAATAAATACAAAGAAATTTCTACAAATTCATATTTTTCTGGTGTTCATTTATAACAGGAATAAAGTACCGCAGAGAGTTGACGGCACATTGCCTTCCCGAAATGAACTTCTACTGTCAACGTTTCCCCCCTGAAGATAAATGAAGGTTAAACAAGAAATTTCATGAATAAAGATAGAATTAGAGGTCGATTTAACACGTGTTTGGACGCCTGCTGTGACCCTCCACCCGGACCCAAACCCGCCGCTTTGAAATCTTTAAACAAGTCGGTTAAAGTTGGCCACCAGGGCGGAGTTTAATAAGGAGAAACTCTCTTTGAACAGCTTGTATCCTTAGTTCAGTCTATATAACGAGTAATTAGATACACCCAGAAATCTCCGTGAGTAATTGAGATATCCTATCTGCTTTATTACAAGTCGGTAATAAAATAAAAACAATTGTAGCCAGTTTATTACATGTACTTCCTGCTTTAATACACTGCAGATAATAGGTGGTTTCATTCGGACCACCGGAGGTTGAGCACAAGCAAACGGTGACAGTGGAGCCCAAGGGCTAAAATCAATCCTTATCCGCACACAGAGCAGTCCTTGAAATGATTTATTTTATGCTTTATAAATATAAGCTACTGTAATTTAATCTCTCACTCTGTTAAACAGTGCCACCCAGAGGCCTGAGCAGAGAAATACCACGTCTGTCACATGTTC
Source organism: Cyprinodon tularosa (assembly GCF_016077235.1). NCBI lineage: Eukaryota > Metazoa > Chordata > Actinopteri > Cyprinodontiformes > Cyprinodontidae > Cyprinodon > Cyprinodon tularosa. The sequence continues at coordinate 1,296,732 of NW_024038896.1, read as the reverse complement.
TTCTTATCAGCACCTGTGCAGACTTTACACACCCAGCTGTCCTTGCAAACAAAAGAATAAGATGAACCTTGAAGGTTTACAGATGATGTTTCAGAAAAAGAAAAAGCATCAAATTTAATAAATACATCCACTGGGTCGTCTCACTATACCCCATCCTTCAATTTCCAGTTTCTTTTTTTTTTTTTTACAATTACATTCTCTTTGTCCACAATCAACACTGTCAAAGCTCCTGAGCATTTTTTTACACACAAACACAAAAAAACCCTACAAACACAAAGAACACAAGACCTGAGATGACAAAAGGTGCTCCAAAACACTAAAAATAAGCATTTAAAAATGTGAGCACAATATATTTTTTCCTCCCTCATTGTAAACATAGACTATTTGATAATTCTACTTACCAAGCCATTTAAATTCACATATAAGATTCACAAACAAGAAAGCAAAGAGACACGGAGAAGCAAAATAAATAGGTCTTGAATACTGTTGGTAACAGGTTGGGCTCATTGTTTGATGGACATGTTAGCCTATCTTGCCTATTCTCGCCTTACTGACACATATCTCCTGTCAGTCTCTGTCCGTTGAGGTCCGTCATCTGTTTTCGCCGCTGGCTTGGAGCAGATCAGCGCTGGTAGTGTGGTACTGCGATGTGCTGGCGGTGGTAGCTGCTCTGATGAGGAGGGTAGAGGAGGTCTGGGGTCTGAGGAGCCAGCCCGGTGCATAGGGGCTCATGGCTGCTCAGCACTGATGACAGGTAATTGGCCTCCTCTGTGAGCTGCTTGACCTCCTTCCTCAGGGCGGCATTCTCCTTCTCCAGGTTCTCACTCTCCTGCAAACACAGCAATCAAATTTTAGATCTTAACTTTTGTGGGGAACAACAATTTTAAATTTTTTTGTGGTTAAACCTCATTTTTTCTTGCATCAATCAACAAATATTAAAGATATATATATTTTATAACTTCTTAAAGGTATAAACCTAAAGAGGTTTAAAAAAATAAATAAAAAGCTTTGGTTTCAAAATGGCATTTTTTCTATGTTCCCAAGGATTAAAGTCCTTTTAAAATGCCTCAGAAAGCATCAGAGTGACTGGAGTCTGAGTAGCACTTTTTGCCCCAAGCTGTTTCAGGACTTTGTTTTAAAGACGCTGGCTGCTGCACTTCTGCACTTTCCAACATTTACAAAAATAAAAAAGGAGCTGTTTAGAAAAATGTCTACTTGCAGCAAAGTGCAATAATTATATACTGTTGCTATTATGAGAACTAAAAGAGTGAGAATTTTAAATTATTCTTACAGCTGTTTGGATAATTGCTCATTTTCTGTTAAGAGTAATGAAATGGAGGAATCAATCTGTTTTGTTTTATAACAGTAATGATTTATACTTTTGTCATTATACCATTTCATTTTTGGTTATTTATAGTATTAGACTTCTTCTAGTATTGCTTAATTAGAAAAACTAGTGCAGGAAAAAAGGACTACACATCAGTTTTATACCAGCATTGAAGTATAGTGATTTGAAGCAATTTTAATTTGTCCTCTATCTATTTTTCTAGTTTTTAAGTGTGCTTATTCTCTACTTTTGGGCCTGTAATATCTAGACTTGGAACCCCATATTGGTTATTAAAATCATACGTTCCTTTATTGTGTTTTCTACCTGTGGGTAACAATCCTTTAAAAGTCAGTTTTCTAAATGCTGTAAAATTGAAGATTTCTTATAGGTAAAAAGCATAAAAATAAGACAGTAAACCAATGAGGCTTTAAATTAATTAAGATACAAAGTACTAAAAAAAAAGAATATGTTTTATATCATCATATATTCTATGGGAGTTTAGCTGTGTGATTTGGAGACAGCTGCACCGCAGAGGACTGATAAATATTTTCTTGCAATTTCAATTCTCTTTTTTTTTATCGGAGTAGGGATTTTCAGGAATTTTGAAGCACTCCCTTTATAAAGCTGGGGGGAAAAAACTAACTTCCCTCGGTTAAATTTCTTGTTGATCATAAACATGACATGTGATGTCATTTTAAAAAAAACAGAACTAGGCCAATACCACCAGTTATTAATGTTTGAGACGATTTGGTTGCACTGCTTATATAGACAAACTACATTTAGGTAATTCCTACATGAAAAAAAAAAAAAAAATGAACAAACATTTTCAGTTGTAATTGCTGTTATTTCCCTTCCTACTTACTCACTGAATCTACTATGAAACTCAGGAGTCCCCCCAGGGAGGCCCTCCTTCCCTCACACAAGCATCTATTCTCTGAAGAAATCATATGGTGAAGTACTAGTAAAAAAATAAAAATAAGGGACATTTTACTATTTTCAGATCTTGTTTTTTTTTTTTTTTTTTTCTCAAATTAGTTATCATGCTAGCACTTTAGCATTATACTAAAACCACCTCTGAGGGTAAAGTACCCTTGTCCAGAACCACTAACAATGGTTTGTTTCACTTGCCAGTGCATGACAGACATGGATTTACATGTAAACAGCTGATATTTTTAACTGGTTTTCATATTTTTTAACACACTATCTTGAACAGAACATATTTTTGGTAGCTGTAATAAAAAACTTTACTCTTTGACATAAAGATCGCTAAATAAATGCTTGAATAGACTATTTAACTTTTGGTCTAGTGCATAAATTAACTTTCCTTTTTGAGTGTGTATAACTAAAAAGAAAATAATGTTTCATACGTCAGATAAAACAAGCTCTTTATGTTAGGCCAAAATTTAGTAATTGTACTGTAAGTATAGTTCCTGTTAACAAATACAAATACTATCAACTTCTCAACTAGTTTTATACTGTACTTCTGTATAAAAATGAATCAAATGTAAGGTAACCTTGGAGCATTCTTTGTAATGCTGTAAGATATGGTATCAAACTGTGTTTCAGAAGTCTGGAAAAACAAGAGAAACCACCTGCAAAGTCTTGCAGCAGCATCACAGTGTGAGGAGTTGCCATTCAAAGAGACTGAGAGCTGCATTTTCCAAAACAGGCCAAAGCATACATTGATGATCAAGTTGGAGTTAATTGTACGTCACAACCTGAAAATGTTTTTTCCCTTTTTTGTCAAATTTTTTTCTAACGTTTTTGTGTGGGAATTGTGGGGCAGAAATCTTCCACTCAGGTGGTAAAAAGGTCATCTCACCATGACCAACCTTCAGGTCCTTACTGTCACACAAGCTCTGGGTAAACCCCATCTACATGCGTCACTTAGCCAAATACAGCCCACTGCTATCAGGGCTTTACAAGAAGTGACAGCCCATTTTTTCTCCCCTGCTGCCCACGACACACAACATTCAATCTCATTTACACAGAAGAAAATACTACAGAAGAAACAGGAAATAAGAGACTGTGTCACAACAAGGGAAAAAATTCACCTTCCTGTTTATCTAGCGAGACGACGAAAGCAAAACCACAGAGCATGTTCTGTGGTCCCCTGCTGTTCTTTGTGAATGCGACAGGGTTTTAAAGAGATTGATAAAATACGACCTGTTTCTCTGGAACGAGCTTCATACATTCAGATCCGTTTCACAGAATCTACTACAGCCTACAATGTGGCATTTTTTTTAAGGTCAACATCTCTTCAGGAACAGAAAGGATCTGATAAAGTTCATAGAAACTAATGTTCTGATAATACGTTAGCAGAGCACAGTATTATAGTGCACATTGTCTTTTAGAGAAAAAAAAAAAGAAAAGAAAAATAACATTGTGAAGATTGGAAATTAATATTTATTGAATTAATAAATGTTTTGTAGAAGAAAGGAATACCTGAACCTGGAAATCTATCTAAGCTGATCACAATTATCACATTAAATGAACTAACTGAAGACTCACTCCAGTCATCAAGCTCAGCAGAGCTGCAGTCTTGGCGCTGGACTTTTCCTTGCCCACACGTGTTAATTTATTCCTTACTCTTTTGCAAACACACAGAAAGGCACCCAAGTCTTCAGCCCAGCAGAAGACATGACACATCACCACATGGTCAGGTAGCATTTTGTAAATATAGTACAAAACTCATTCCCAGAGACATAAAGTTCTGTCCAGGTTCTCATGCAAAGAGGCACTTTTGTAAATAAAGGTCAAGCCACCTGTTTTTCCAGCCAGAGCTGTCTTTAACACATCCTGTAGATAAATATACATTATAATCAACTATCTTTTCGAAGAAGATACTAAAGATCATCTGCAAGCACATTTCATGTGCACGTCTGTTTTCTGGGTGTGATGTTTGTGGCCAAGTCTTTAGTTTTCATACCAAGTGAAGGCTGTCAGCTTTCTGAGTTTGCCTCATCCGGCTCTTCTGGGCTGCAATCCGGTTCTTCTCTCTCCTCATCACCTTCTTTGCATCGTCTGAGGAGCTCTGGCAAGAACACAACCACCTTTCAGTTCGAACAACACAAAACCGTCATAATAAATGATATATTACTTGTATATTTTAGCTATTATTGGTGGCTAAAGCTGGCAGCATCATGTATGTCTATGCAGTTTAACAGGAGATGGGGTTTGCATTGCATCAATTGCAAAGGGTAGGGTCAGGGAGTGGCTGAGTCATCTGTTAGGTGAAACGCACACCCTGTTTCAAGTCCCCAACGCTCAGTTTTCTTGGTATCACAATAAGTAATCCATCTCAAAATGCTGATTCAGTTGTACATCAAAGAGATAACAACTGTCTCTTTGTTTGTCTGTCAGTCTAGTCTTAAATGCTACCACACACTCCCAACTGAATTGCCATTATCACTAAAGGCTTGCACATGTGAAGGCAGTTGATGCACAAGGCTAACATTTAAATAACTATGACTTCCTGACAGCTTTTACACCATTCACAGTTTTTAGGAATTGCACAAAACAAGGATTTCCATGACTTGAGAAAATGATAAGTTGGGCATTAAAAAAAAAAGTCTACAATTGAGGCAAGCCATGCCTCCAGCCCATGTGTGCAAATGAAACACCCAGAGAACCTGTAAAAAAAGATCCACCTGAGAGCCTCGGTGGTCGTGAAGTGTGCTCATTAAATAGAGAGATATCTAAAAAAGGAGATGTTTGATGTATGTGTGTATGCCTTCGGTAAGACTATTAGAGGATAGATTAAGAAGGTAAACAAAAAAAAGCGCATACTTACCGGTCTGCTTCCAGGTGATGGGGACTTGTAACTTGTGTCGTTGCTGTCAGAGCCCTGAGCCATAGCCAACCACAGCGACTGAAGACTGGTGCCCCTGTCCACTTCTCCTTTGGGTTTTAGACGAAGCGTGTATGGGTGTGTGTCTATGTACGCGTGTGCAATGGAGGGAAAGTCTAAGCTGACTGAGTTTTGAAAAGAACCCGGCTTACCGTTTAATGAGCGGTGAGTCTCTTTCTTCCCTCTTTTCTTTCCTTCTCTGATACTCCTCCTCTTTCTTACTCTCTCTCTATCGCTCTTTCTCTCTCTATCTCTCTTTCTCACTCTCTCTCTCTTTCTCACTCTCTCTCTCTCTCACACGCACACACTGAGAGTAGTTGTATACCTAATTATCTGTATCTGATGTGGCTTCTGGTAAGAATCTGGGTAAGTTGCATTAGACTGGAAGTCACATGTCAGATGGAAAGTTAAATCTCAAACTAATTGTGTAAATTCCAGAGAAATGACATTGACATTCAGATTACCTTACAAACCTGTTTTTGTGTACAGGAGACCTTTTATAAAATTACAAAACTCCTGCTTGATAACAATTTCTGAAAGAGAAAAGTCTCCCTTTGTGTAACTTTATCATATTGTTTGCAAGTCCCATTAAATGGACCTCAGGGGGGTATCCTCTTCCCCTTTATTTCTGCAGTCCCATATAATGCTAGGTTTCACCTCAATTCCCTTGAGACAAAACATCCCAGACCTCCATCATGGATGACTGGACATTGAATATCTACACGTCTCATGGTGATTTCCACATGCTCCGCCACACCGTCGTGCTTAGCTGCACACCAGCTGCAGATAGGTGAAGGCGACGCTGGGGCCTCGCTGTGTTGAGAAACGCTTAAGGGGCTCCCCAAAAACCCACTCAGAATTCCCTCACAGCCTTTCACTGTAAATGATGCTATAAGCGTGGGGATTCAATTTGAAAAATGTACATTCGGAGGAGGTTTACAGGCTCTGTGGGGGTAAAATATACTGTAAGTTTGAAAGAATTTGTCCACAATTTTGAACTTCTTTCAGGTGATGTCGACATTCATTACTATTCATTTTGGTTTTTCCTTTTTGTCATTCCTAAATATTTCATATCAAACTAATTTAAAAGTGAGTGAAGACGACCTGAGTAAAAACAAAATAATCATTTGTGTAAAAGCTATCCAAATCAGACCCTGTTTTAAAAAAGCCCCCTAAACCTAAGAATTGGTTGTGCCACCCTTGTGAACATGTGCCAGCACATTTAAGCAATTGTGATCATTTGCAACGAATCATTGTCATGGATTAGCTTTGGCTTACTCTTATTTTGAAAAGGGTTCTAATGTCCTCATTGGAGGGTGTACTTTAAGCCTTGTCCTGCCATAAAACCCAAGTGCTTTGGATATTCTAAGTGAAGACATTTTAAGAAGAGCAAGCAAATATATTAAGTCATTCTATTCATAAAGGAGCAAAGCAGGCCCTGAGCATTACACCTCCACCACCAAAAGATCTAACAAAAAGGTAAAACTGACTTTTTTTAACCTTTCTTTGGTGGATGTTATTTTTGTGTTGTTGTTTTTTTAACCAACACCATCTTAACTGAGGCATAGAAGGTCTGATAAGTCTTTAAAGCACAAAATGTCCTCCCTATAAGAGCTTTTTCCATCTAGCTTGCTGAAATCCAAATGCTTTAGAAGTGCCTTTGTAGCCCTTATCAGATATATAATGTATGTTTCTGATCTGTACTTGGATATATTTAGATCAGGGTGTAATTTGCTGCTTTTAGAGATCTAGTAGCTTACTTCAGGTAGCCAGATAAGTCCCATTTAATTGATTTATTGGTTTTAAATCAAACCTAGATGTTGCTTGTGAAATGTAACCAAAACATATTGGTTTATCACAGTTAGTTCTTTAATATCTACAAGTAAAGCTACAGTTTCCCACAGGATTTATTTGGTTTGACAGTTTTTTTTCTCCCTCAAATCATCATTTGAAAACTTTATATGTGTTCATACAGGTAATTTTTGATTACTTTTATTTATATTTACTTATTTAAAACATTTGTAAGAGGTAAATATTTCTATTGCACTGTAAGACAGACTTAGACTGCTGGTGCCCTTTTACTTGTTATAGGCCCTTTCTTGTTTGGCCCCCGTCACAAGAAAACATTTGGCGGTGCAAGAACAAGATTTTCTTGTGAGAAAAAAAAAAAAGAATCAGGACTAAAACAGCTTTGCTTGGCAGAACAGTCCTCCCACACAAAAACATGTTCCACCATCGCAGGAATTTTGAAGAGCTTGGGCAAGGGCAGACATTTCTAATACTTGGCATTTAAAGCTGTCCAACAGAGTTGAGAGTGTCAGAAAAGAGAAGAAAAGAAAAGCTGATTTGCTCAGTTTTGTGGTAAGTATGAGCAAAGCGCAACATGTTTTAATACAAACCAAATTGTGTCTCATTCTAGAATATTCTGAGAACATTTCTCACTGAAAGAAGGGGTAAACTTCAACCTTGTAATGTGTTACAGAAGCTTATCATCCCTAGCAAAACCACCAGCTGTTTATATTAGCTAATTTCAGAAATTAACAGTTTTTACACCCACTGCTTGGTTATATCTTTCTGCGGGGAAAAAGTTGTTAAAGAAGCAAAAAAAAAAATCTGAGAGGTCATTCTTTCCTAGAAGTGGCTGGGGGTGACTTCTTTTAAACACCTGGTTTGGGAAACACTTCTGACCACAAAAACATCAACACTGCCGTAACTGTGTATGACATGTTTACTCATACATGGATGACATTTATGACTTGTCATGTCCAATGTGTGAAGTCCACTCTGTACCACTGTCTCCTGCTGCTGTTTTCACTGTTATTAAACCAGTTTTCACCAGGTGTCCCAATATTCAGGTGTATAGGATTTGTTTTTCTGTGTGTTTGCATTTTTGATCAGTTTTTGTGATGTTCTTTGGGTCTTCCTATATTTGGTCCATCTCCTTTTCTTAGACTTATTTGTTTTTGTTTTTTTGTGTTTCTTATCTTTTGATCCTTTTAATTATTTCACCAAGATCAGTGTTTATACGTTTTCCTCTTGGGATACAGTTAACGTTGTGTGTTAGTTCAGCCCCACTTGTGTTAAGTTGCCTACCTTCCCACCAGGGGCGGATCTACTGGGGTTGCATCGGGTGGCATTTGCCAACCCCCCAAAAAAACCTTGCCACCTCGGTTGACACCCCCAAAATTGAGAATCAGATCATAGCAATTTGTATATTTCGTGTAGAAAGTTCTGATGTCCGACCACGTTGAATGCAACACAGGGTAGCGTGCACTGCCCTGTATTTTTTCAATAATAATAATAATAAAAAGAGATCAGTGATAGCGCGACGGCGGCCAAGATACTCTTTGATTGGAAGTCAATTAGCACAAAGAGGAGCAGACACCAGGACAGAAGGTACGAAAGGAAAGAGGTAAGAAGAACTATAATATAGTCATAAGAAGAACAATAACTATAACCCCACATTGGGCAAGCAACTCTTTAGTGGGGAGTGGTGGCCTAGTGGTTAGGGCTTTGCACTTGGGTCCCAGAGGTTCAAGCCCCACTCCCGCAGACTGCCACTCTGGTTCCCTGAGCAAGATCTTTAACCCCACGATGGCAGTCCAATACTCCCCAAGGGGATGGGTTAAATGCAGAGAGTTCATTTTTTTGCTTTGTACTTGTGACAGTGTAATGACAATAAAATTGTTCTATTCTATCTATTCTATAATACATTATATTAAAGAGGGGAATAAGAATTAAAACTTGCTAAAAATAGTTTTACTGTCGAGTCTGAGACAGTAAAAAAAAAAACGTCTTTGGCCTTATGTTCATCCATGAAATGATAAAGTCTGAAGTTAGGTCTGTGTAAGGTAAAAGAGTAAGTTAGTTTAGTTAGTTTAACTCTAACAGACATGACGAGGATAGGCAACAGCACTCCTAGTTTTGTCTTTCTGAGGAGTCTGGTGAGAGAAAAGGCTAAATTGAAAGAGTAAAGCAAGGTGGACGATGGAGATGAGGTGGAAGTAGAAGAGCAGCAAGCAGTGGTCAGCGAGATCTTGGATGATGACTAAAGTGATAAAAGGCGGGTGGAAGAGGTGGAAGACAGGAGTGAAGAGATGGAAGAGGAAGAGTTTAAGCCAGAGACAGTGAGAGAGGGAAATTGCAGGTCCCAGACAGTGAAAGAAGAGCGTCAGTGGCCTCATCGAACATCTCCAGTCGAATTAGGATACATATAAATTAGGATACATATTTGAGTAAGAAGAAATCAAAGGGTTTTAGTAGTATGTGTAAAATGTATTCTAAACCTACTGCTCATGTTTAAATCTACAATTAAACAAAATTACGCTGCCTGTCTGTCTGTCTATTGATATACGTTCCCCAGGAATATTCCTGCCTCTCCTTTGCCACCCATTACACTAAACAAGAGAAGACAGCTGATGCCACCACAGAATCAAAAAGAAACTCTTCAGAAGTATCTCTGCACTCCAAAATATCCCAGTCTCCTCACCAGGTAAAGTGTGCTCTGACACTGTCAGTAAATATCATCAGTGACTTCACTCCAGCTTATTGGTTAGGTAAGGCAACCAGGTACTTTTGAAAGAGGCCATCACCTCAATTTAAGCCCTCATGATGTAACTGTGTTGGGTCTGAATCTGTGGAAGTGCATCACTATCTGATTGGCTATGTCCAACTGTCATAGGCAATGATATGGCAGCCTTGCCTCAACTGTCTGTACTCTGAGGTGCTCCACCTACGATGAGGTTGACTATGGCAGAGTCAAGAGAGCCCTTTACACTAATTCATTACATAACTATAAATAGGAAAATCTGTTAGTTTTTATATGAAAAGTGTGGTGTGTATTTATATTTAGCCATGTTTTACTGCTCTACCTCTAAAACATGTAGTGCAACCTGTTTCTTGCCTAATTAAGTCAAGTTGCCTAATTAGTAAACGGAGTCCACTTGTGAGTAATTCAGTCCTAGAATAAATCAAGCTGTTCTGTGAAGCCCTAAGTGTTTTATTTGAAAACATTTCAGACCTTTCAGACATTTCGACATCTTTTTCTGAATCCAACATTGTGGCATGGCATAGACAATTCACATTTGCAGTTTGAAGAACAACTGCTTGCTTCTGATGACTTCCTTTAGCTAACCAATGAGTGTTTGCGTTACAGTATATGATTCATCCAATTACACTAGTTTTCACTAGATGTGGATGGCGCCAATGATCTGCTTTGGATGGCGCACATGACATTAAATAAATATTTGTAAAGATTAAACCAGGGGTAACCAATGAAAAATCAGTGGGGGCTGAATAAGGAAAATCATCAACCAGTAAAGGTTCCGGAGACATTTTTAATGATCTGTTACTTTAAATAAATATAATGAGGTATTTATGCATTCATGTTATACATTGAATAAAAAAAAAAATTAAAATAGAAAGTGCCAAAAATGCATCCCGTGCTATCTCAGAGGAGTTGACATTTGTATGACTGTATTCCTGTATATCCATCAGTAGTTAAAGGACAAGGGTCAGCAAATGCAAATTCTGCCCTGTAAAACAATGACAGCGCAATTGTCACTGTATGTTCTGAAGCCTCATTTGGAGCTTTTAAAAAGGCTTTTGAAAATCTTTGATAATTTGCTGCTGTAATATTATAGATTTTTTAGAATAGAAAGCTAGCAGATGTGCATAATCAAGAAATTATAGAAATACAATTATAGAGCATTCAGTGTTGTAAGAAAGCCCACAATGTTTCTGAATAAACACATTATTCTATGAGTTAAGTTATGTTCAGTTTATGTCTCTTTCCTTGTAAGTGTGAAATGTTCCATGCTCCTGAATGCACCATAGCTATCTGACGCTCGTGAATGCATCACACTGGTCTGTGAATGCTGTGCTGTGTAGATGCGCGTTTGATTTGATTGAAGGCACAAACTAAACTGTTCATAATGTATTTCTTATGGTACTCCAGCATTCATAACATGTAGGCGAATCACTGTCCCCCAGACATCCACGGTTTTGCATTAAGCATTATGGAGTACTCCTTGGTTCATCAAGAGTGTGGAATTAATTCCATTCAGCTTATTTATACAGTGCCAGTTCACAACACATGTGATCTCCAGGCACTTTACAGAGACAGTACAGTCAGATTGGTCAAAAGCATCTATTAATGAAAACCAGTTAATTACATCCATCATCAACTTGTAAATCACGCTCCTCCTAGCTGAGCTTGTGAAGACTATTTTTGCTGGCATTTTGTTATTATCTCTTAACCTTTGACTCTTTACCAAGCATGCATGCAGCAACAGTAGAGAAGAAAATCTCCCTTTTAACAGGAAGAAACCTTCAGTAGAACCTGATTGTGAGCGGCCATCTGCTGAGGCTGACTGGGATTCAAGAGGACACAAGCGGACTTACAAAAGGTATCCGTTAATTAGCTCTACAGGTGGCCCCATCTGGGAAAGAGAAAGCCAGGCACACAAGCTCCGAGTTACAAGAAAGGGCTGGCAGATAAGGTCCACTATAACTTTGAATGAGATGCAGATACCAATGTCCAAGATATGGAACTGTCAAGACGAAAACAGTTTATTGTAGAGACATAAACAGCACAAACCTGACCTGAATGGAACAGAGGCAAAAAAAAAAAAAAGATTTTTATAAGTCCTGTTTGTAGGTTGCAACAAGCCATGCAGGGAATATGCAAGGATTTGAAAAAAAGGGGAAGTAAAATGTTATGTGAAACAGAAAAATATCTGATCATCAACTTTATTACCTTTGGTGAAAAGAAGTCCGGGCAGCTTAATGCTTTAGGAATGGTTTACTTTTGCAGGGATAGAGAAGATGAGTAAATAGCTAAAAACCAGGATGATATAAAAAAGCAACAGACAAAAGCATAGGTTCACCTTCTGTGAAAATAGAAAATACTCAAAACATACAGCCAATGGATATACTACAATGGAATTCCTGATATCAAAACAGATTGTTTCAAAATGACTCACTTAAAGTTTAGACCTAAATCATATCCTGAGTGTATAGAAAGTTTTAAAGCAGCAGGCGTTCAAATTTTGATAAATAAAAAAATATATTAATAAATAAAACAGAATATTTAAACAACTTTGCAGTTATAAAACCACATTAAGCTTTATGCTGTAGTTTGACAAAATTTTAAAATTAAGGCGCACAAAGCTTTACAAGTCATTTTAAGCAGGGCTTATTTAAAACACAAGAGATTTTTTTTTTTTTACTTAAAGGAATAGTACACCCAAAACATGATTAGCCTTCATTTTCTACTCACCCCCATGCTGAACAACACTCTGGAGTACTTTTTTGATATCTCAAATGCATCTGGAGATCTGGGAGGCTTCTTGCTGTCTGCTGACATTCAAATAATGGAGGTCTATGGCGCCCGAGGCAGAAAGGTCCATAAAAGTCCACAAAAAACATGTCAATATTCCTCCATACTGCTCGTCCAATGTATTCCAAGTGTCCTGAGTGGGTAGCGTCCATAATTTACTGGAAACAAAGTCATTTAGAATGTTTTTAGAGCATAAACAGTAGTGTATAGGATTTCCTAAAAGCGCGTTCACGAGTCTATGGAAACCGCGGCAGACCAAACCAGATGAAAGTGCGCATTCAGCTCGGCAAAGAACTCATGCTCTTCCTCAACACTGAAGTCCTCAGACATTTTTCTTTTGTTGTTTCTTTCTTTGCACAGGTAAACAGCACATTTCTTCTTCTACGCTTGCATTATCGGCAGAGCAGACGCTGAATGCGCACTTTCGTCTGGTTTGGTCTGCCAGCTTCCGTAGTGTCGTGAACGCGCAGGTGCGCCCTTTCAGGAAATCCTATACACCACTGTTTATGCTCTAAAAACATTCTAAATGACTTCGTTTCGAGTAAATTATGGACACTATCCACTCAGGACACTTGGATTACATTGGACGAGCAGTATGGAGGAATATTGACACGTTTTTTGTGGACTTTTATGGACCTTTCTGTCTCGGGCGCCATAGACTTCCATTATTTGAATGTCAGCAGACAGCAAGAAGCCTCCCAGATCTCCAGATGCATTTGAGATATCAAAAAAGTACTCCAGAGTGTTGTTCAGCATGGGGGTGAGTAGAAAATGAAGGCTAATCATGTTTTGGGTGTACTATTCCTTTAACCAATACTGACTACTAAACAAAGCTTAGTGAACACATGGCTTTGGTATGGCTTATTTGAGTGGTTCTTAACCTTTTAAAGTTGCAACCCCCAATTTAACATGCACTGCTGTCCATAACCCCCCATCCCAATGCCTGATCAATATACTTATACCTTGCATTTCCATAAACAGACAAGCATGTATGGACTAATTTCAGCTGTTTCTCCATTTATTATCTTATTTTGAATCTCAGTGTGATTGAAAAACATAAAGCAGCATCGAGAGGCTAACTTTGCTAACAGAACACCAATGGTCGCTACATCCCATCATTTTGCGATTAAAAGACTTAAAGGCACCTTTTAAAAGATTTGATATATACAGAAATGCATTTTCTTTGGTCTCTTTTACCATTGGAATCATTTTAATAATGAGTATCCCAGTCCTAGAGAATGACTTAAGGAAAATGACCAGAGAATATATTTCCCACACAGGTATAATGATCTTCTATTGATCACTTATGAGACTGATTATTGTTTTACTGAAATGTTTTTATCATCTGGTCGTCAAAGCTTGATGTAGTATCAGCTGATCTCCAGTAGGAGGTGGTGTTTGACAAATGTCACAGCTGCTAATTGAAGGTTTTTAATGAAAAAAGAAGCTAAAATAAGTAATACAGCAGCTGTGTTTTGTTCCAATGTAACTGTAGGTGTGGCAGTATTGTAGTAATGAGAATAAAAAGACTGGGTCTCACTGTGTTGCTCAGGCTGAACTACAGCATCTATTCACAGAGGCGATCCCACTACTGGGCAGTACGGGGGATTTGACCTGCTCCGTTTCCGACCTGGGCCGGTTCACCCCTCCTTAGATGACCTGGTGGTCCTAGGCTCCCCCAGGATCACCATATCTATACTGAACTTAGTGTGGACCCCTGCTCAACATAGGCCACTGCAGCTCAGAGCTCCTGAGCTCAAACAATCCTCCAGCCTCAGCCTCCCAGTAGCTTGGATTACAGGTGAGAGCCACCACACCCGGCGAGGAGCAGCTGCTCTGACAGGAGCATCACCTGGAAAAAGGAGGAGATACAAGGAGAGAAAGGAGAGGGACACCTAGAGGTGCCAGAGAGTACTGCACAAATATATATGTTCTTTGTCTTATTTAAGCCTTTTTGACTTTAGAAAATGTTCTAAAAATATTTCTGATTCATGAAACAATTTGCTTGTGAAGAAATTGTAATTTTTTGCCTCCTGTAAAATAAAAAATAAAAAAATTGAAGAAAACACAACAAACCAATGGACTTTGTTTTAAAGGCATTTCGCTTCCCATTCAGGAAGTTTTCTCAATTCAAAATGTCTGGAGTTGCATTTAGCTGCAGACTTCTAGAGTGGCCTAAACGAAAGGCTTGGTATGGCTTAACAAACATCCAAATTGTACAGAAAAAAACAGATCTATCTCTCAATAATGGCACTTCCTGTTGTTTTTCTTTTTTGAAACAACTGTGTTTTTCTCTGTGTATGAAAAGTGGTCACTTAACATTAACTTACTGACTAACAAATTAATTTTCAAGGTAAGTAGATTTCAGGTTTGAAAACGTATTTATGACAGAAACCTTACAAATAAACCAGTTCTAATTCTATGTTTCTACATTAACCATTCAGTAAAAGGACATGTAAAGAAAAGTATTGTTCTACACCTTTAAGCTTTCTTTCCTCAGTTCTTTCTTGAAAAGCGATCAAATGGCACAGTCACATTTTAAATAACACTTTGCAAAATACGTATTAAAGGACTATAAAAGATGACAGCAGCTTTAAAAGAATTTAACATTACTCAGACCAGAAAATGGTTAAAATTATATACAGTAGGCGTATTGGGCTCTCATGATCAAGAAGGGCCCAGAATAAGAGTTAAAAGGACCTTTTAAAAGATTTGATATAAAAAGATATAAATGCATTTTCTTTCGCCGTTCTTAGCTTTGGAATCATTTTTAATAATCAAAATTTTCTTCCTCTGCTATGTGTAAATGCCTTTTTAGACCAGTTTTAAAATTTGCTGTGTTACACTAAATGCCATCATTAATACTTTTCTCTCATATAATAAATGTCTACAGGAAGAGGAATGGTTACATTTCTGACTGAGGAAAAAAATCAGAGAAATAATCAGAGAACAGATTTAACGGACAGAGACAAGAAAAAATATCTTTTAGCAATCATTTGTGACACATTTTATTGTTTTACCGTACTCAAATGTTTTATCATCTGGTCGTCAAAGCTTGATGTAGTATCAGCTGATCTCCAGTAGGAGGTGGTGTTTGACAAATGTCACAGCTGCTAATTGAAGGTTTTTAATGAAAAAAGAAGCTAAAATAAGTAATACAGCAGCTGTGTTTTGTTCCAATGTAACTGTAGGTGTGGCAGTATTGTAGTAATGAGTACAAAAAGACTGGGTCTCACTGTGTTGCTCAGGCTGAACTACAGCATCTATTCACAGAGGCGATCCCACTACTGGGCAGTACGGGGGATTTGACCTGCTCCGTTTCCGACCTGGGCCGGTTCACCCCTCCTTAGATGACCTGGTGGTCCTAGGCTCCCCCAGGATCACCATATCTATACTGAACTTAGTGTGGACCCCTGCTCAACATAGGCCACTGCAGCTCAGAGCTCCTGAGCTCAAACAATCCTCCAGCCTCAGCCTCCCAGTAGCTTGGATTACAGGTGAGAGCCACCACACCCGGCGAGGAGCAGCTGCTCTGACAGGAGCATCACCTGGAAAAAGGAGGAGATACAAGGAGAGAAAGGAGAGGGACACCTAGAGGTGCCAGAGAGTACTACACAAATATATATGTTCTTTGTCTTATTTAAGCCTTTTTGACTTTAGAAAATGTTCTAAAAATATTTCTGATTCATGAAACAATTTGCTTGTGAAGAAATTGTAATTTTGTTGCCTCCTGTCAAATAAAAAATAAAAAAATAGAAGAAAACACAACAAACCAATGGACTTTGTTTTAAAGGCACTTCGCTTCCCATTCAGGAAGTTTTCTCAATTCAAAATGTCTGGAGTTGCATTTAGTTGCAGACTTCTAGAGTGGCCTAAACGAAAGGCTTGGTATGGCTTAAAAAACATGCAAATTGTACAGAAAAAAACAGATCTATCTCTCAATAATGGCACTTCCTGTTGTTTTTCTTTTTTGAAACAACTGTGTTTTTCTCTGTGTATAAAAAGTGGTCACTTCACATTAACTTACTGACTAACAAATTAATTTTCAAGGTAAGTAGATTTCAGGTTTGAAAACGTATTTATGACAGAAACCTTACAAATAAACCAGTTTTAATTCTATGTTTCTACATGAACCATTCAGTAAAAGGACATGTAAAGAAAAGTATTGTTCTACACCTTTAAGCTTTCTTTCCTCAGTTCTTTCTTGAAAAGCGATCAAATGGCACAGTCACATTTTAAATAACACTTTGCAAAATATGTATTAAAGGACTATAAAAGATGACAGCAGCTTTAAAAGAATTTAACATTACTCAGACCAGAAAATGGTTAAAATTATATACAGTAGGCGTATTGGGCTCTCATGATCAAGAAGGGCCCAGAATAAGAGTTAAAAGGACCTTTTAAAAGATTTGATATAAAAAGATATAAATGCATTTTCTTTCGCCGTTCTTAGCTTTGGAATCATTTTTAATAATCAAAATTTTCTTCCTCTGCTATGTGTAAATGCCTTTTTAGACCAGTTTTAAAATTAGCTGTGTTACATTAGATGCCAACATTAATACTTCTCTCTCATATAATAAATGTCTACAGGAAGAGGAATAGTTACATTTCTGACTGAGGAAAAAAATCAGAGAAATAATCAGAGAACAGATTTAACGGACAGAGACAAGAAAAAATATCTTTTAGCAATCATTTGTGACACATTTTATTGTTTTACTCAAATGTTTTATCATCTGGTCGTCAAAGCTTGATGTAGTATCAGCTGACCTCCAGTAGGAGGTGGCGTTTGTCTTTGATGAAAAAAGAAGCTAAAATAAGTAATAAAGCAGCTGTGTTTTGTTCCAATTTAACTGTAGGTGTGGCAGTATTGTAGTGATGATTATAAAAAGACTGGGTCTCACTGTGTTGCTCAGGCTTAACTACAGCATCTATTCACAGAGGCGATCCCACTACTGGGCAGTACGGGGGATTTGACCTGCTCCGTTTCCGACCTGGGCCAGTTCACCCCTCCTTAGATGACCTGGTGGTCCTAGGCTCCCCCAGGATCACCGATATCTATACTGAACTTAGTGTGGACCCCTGCTCAACATAGGCCACTGCAGCTCAGAGCTCCTGAGCTCAAACAATCCTCCAGCCTCAGCCTCCCAGTAGCTTGGATTACAGGTGAGAGCCACCACACCCGGCGAGGAGCAGCTGCTCTGACAGGAGCATCACCTGGAAAAAGGAGGAGATAGCAGGAGAGACAGGAGAGGGACACCTAGAGGTGCCAGAGAGTACTGCACAAATATATATGTTCTTTGTCTTATTTAAGCCTTTTTGACTTTAGAAAATGTTCTAAAAATATTTCTGATTCATGAAACAATTTGCTTGTGAAAAAATTGTAATTTTTTGCCTCCTGTAAAATAAAAAAATTAAATAGAAGAAAACACAACAAACCAATGGACTTTGTTTTAAAGGCATTTCGCTTCCCATTCAGGAAGTTTTCTCAATTCAAAATGTCTGGAGTTGCATTTAGTTGCAGACTTCTAGATTGGCCTAAACGAAAGGCTTGGTATGGCTTAAAAAACATCCAAATTGTACAGAAAAAAACAGATCTATCTCTCAATAATTTTGCTTCCTGTTTTTTCTTTTTTGAAACAACTATTTTCTACTCTGTGGATGAAACGTGGTCACTTAACATTGACTTACTTACTAACAAATTAATTTTCAAGTTAAGTAGATTGCAGGTTTGAAAACGTATTTATGACAGAAACCTTACAAATTAACCAGTTCTAATTCTGTGTTTCTACATGAACCATTCAGTAAAAGGACATGTAAAGAAAAGTATAGTTCTACACCTTTAAGCTTTCTTTCCTCAGTTCTTTCTTGAAAAGCGATCAAATGGCGCAGTCACATTTTAAATAACACTTTGCAAAATACATATTAAAGGACTATAAAAGATGACAGCGGCTTTAAAAGAATTTAACATTACTCAGACCAGAAAATGGTTAAAATTATATACAGTAGGCGTATTGGGCTCTTATGATCAAGAAGGGCCCAGAATAAGAGTTAAAAGGACATTTTAAAAGATTTGATATAAAAAGATATAAATGCATTTTCTTTTGCCGTTCTTAGCATTGGAATCAGTTTTAAAAATCAAAATGTTCTTCCTCTGCTATGTGTAAATGCCTTTTTAGACCAGTTTTAAAATTAGCTGTGTTACATTAAATGCCAACATTAATACTTCTCTCTCATATAATAAATGTCTACAGGAAGAGGAATAGTTACATTTCTGACTCAGGAAAATAATCAGACAAATAACCAGAGAACAGGTTTCACGGACAGAGACAAGAAAAATTATCTTTTAGCGATCATTTGTGACCCATATTATTGTTTTACTGAAATGTTTTTATCATCTGGTCATCAGAGCTTGATGTAGTATCAGCTGACCTCCAGCAGGAGGCGGTGTTGGACAAATGTCACAGCTGCTGTTTGAAGGTTTTTGATGAAAAAAGAAGCTAAAATAAGTAATAAAGCAGCTGTGTTTTGTTCCATTGTAACTGTAGGTGTGGCAGTATTGTAGTGATGAGTATAAAAAGACTGGGTCTCACTGTGTTGCTCAGGCTGAACTACAGCATCTATTCACAGAGGCGATCCCACTACTGGGCAGTACGGGGGATTTGACCTGCTCCGTTTCCGACCTGGGCCAGTTCACCCCTCCTTAGATGACCTGGTGGTCCTAGGCTCCCCCAGGATCACCATATCTATACTGAACTTAGTGTGGACCCCTGCTCAACATAGGCCACTGCAGCTCAGAGCTCCTGAGCTCAAACAATCCTCCAGCCTCAGCCTCCCAGTAGCTTGGATTACAGGTGAGAGCCACCACACCCGGCGAGGAGCAGCTGCTCTGACAGGAACATCACCTGGAAAAAGGAGGAGATAGCAGGAGAGACAGGAGAGGGACACCTAGAGGTGCCAGAGAGTACTGCACAAATATATATGTTCTTTGTCTTATTTCAGCCTTTTTGACTTTAGAAAATGTTCTAAAAATATTTCTGATTCATGAAACAATTTGCTTGTGAAGAAATTGTAATTTTTTGCCTCCTTTAAAATAAAAAATAAAAAATAGAAGAAAACACAACAAACCAATGGACTTTGTTTTAAAGGCATTTCGCTTCCCATTCAGGAAGTTTTCTCAATTCAAAATGTCTGAAGTTGCATTTAGTTGCAGACTTCTATATTGGCCTAAACGAAAGGCTTGGTATGGCTTAAAAAACATGCAAATTGTACAGAAAAAAAAGGTCTATCTCTCAATAATGTTGCTTCCTGTTTTTTCTTTTTTGAAACAACTGTTTTCTTCTCTGTGGATGAAACGTGGTCACTTAACATTGACTTACTGACTAACAAATTAATTTTCAAGGTAAGTAGATTTCAGGTTTGAAAACGTATTTATGACAGAAACCTTACAAATTAACCAGTTCTAATTCTGTGTTTCTACATGAACCATTCAGTAAAAGGACATGTAAAGAAAAGTATAGTTCTACACCTTTAAGCTTTCTTTCCTCAGTTCTTTCTTGAAAAGCGATCAAATGGCACAGTCACATTTTAAATAACACTTTGCAAAATACATATTGAAGGACTATAAAAGATGACAGCAGCTTTAACAGAATTTAACATTACTCAGACCAGAAAATGGTTAAAATTATATACAGTAGGCCTATTGGGCTCTTATGATCAAGAAGGGCCCAGAATAAGAGTTAAAAGGACCTTTTAAAAGATTTGATATAAAAAGATATAAATGCATTTTCTTTTGCCCTTCTTAGCTTTGGAATCATTTTTAATAATCAAAATTTTCTTCCTCTGCTATGTGTAAATGCCTTTTTAGACCAGTTTTAAAATTAGCTGTGTTACATTAAATGCCAACTTTAATACTTCTCTCTCATATAATAAATGTCTACAGGAAGCGGAATAGTTACATTTCTGACTCAGGAAAATAATCAGACAAATAACCAGAGAACAGGTTTCACGGACAGAGACAATAAAAATTATCTTTTAGCAATTATTTGTGACACATTTTATTGTTTTACTCAAATGTTTTTATCATCTGGTCGTCAAAGCTTGATGTAGTATCAGCTGACCTCCAGTAGGAGGCGGTGTTGGACAAATGTCACAGCTGCTGTTTGAAGGTTTTTGATGGAAAAAAGAAGCTAAAATAAGTAATAAAGCAGCTGTGTTTTGTTCCAATGTAACTGTAGGTGTGGCAGTATTGTAGTGATGAGTATAAATAGACTGGGTCTCACTGTGTTGCTCAGGCTGAACTACAGCATCTATTCACAGAGGCGATCCCACTACTGGGCAGTACGGGGGATTTGACCTGCTCCGTTTCCGACCTGGGCCGGTTCACCCCTCCTTAGATGACCTGGTGGTCCTAGGCTCCCCCAGGATCACCATATCTATACTGAACTTAGTGTGGACCCCTGCTCAACATAGGCCACTGCAGCTCAGAGCTCCTGAGCTCAAACAATCCTCCAGCCTCAGCCTCCCAGTAGCTTGGATTACAGGTGAGAGCCACCACACCCGGCGAGGAGCAGCTGCTCTGACAGGAACATCACCTGGAAAAAAGCAGGAGAGGGGAAATGCTTTAATATCTATTAAAGCAACATGATTAATTTAACCTGATGATGAGACCATTAGCTAAATAAATGAAGTACATATATGTTTTTACTTTTACACACAAATTTAAACCAGAATGCAATCAATTAAGTGAGCAACAGATTCAGTTCCCTACTTTGTTAATATTTAAAGAAAACTTGAAAAGAAACTGTATCAAAAGAAAATAATATATACAGTAAAATAAGAAAAAAACACCTACAGAGATGAATATAACTCCTTTTCAGAAAACATTTGGTCCAACTCCAATAGAGTGTACAATTTTCTCTACACCCAGCGTCAGATTTTCAGAGTCAATTTTACTCATATTTCTGTCAAAATCAAGAAGACCTCAGAAACTGGTACTGTAGGTTAAAAAAAACATATTGAGTGAAAGTTACACAGCATGGCTGTTATATTATACCCTGATTATAAACTCCAACACTTGAGCAGCCTTCTTAAACAGCTACAGCTGAAGTATTCTTAATGCAAAACATATAAACAGACCAAAAAAAAGATGATTACAGAGTGATAAATGCATAGATTTATGTCATATAAAAAGACCGTTCTATGTTTGGTTGTTTTTTGTTATTAAACAGAATGGGGAAAAAAAACAAAATAACAATGTCCAAATCCATCCATCCATTTCCATCAGGTTCATACCAAGCTGGGCCGCGAGGGGTGCTGGTATAATGTCAAAATCATTCAATAAAAAAAAAATTCCTAACACTTTTCTAGTCTGTTTGTCTTGTTTGATACAGCCCATATACTTAACACAGAAAGAGAGTCTATGTTTCAGACATGTCAGACTACAAAAAATATACAAAAAAGGTTATAATAGCAGACCACAAGGTGACTTAGCCTCTGTGAATATTCTTTCACATAGGAAACAATTGTGTTGCACCATATTTTGCCCTCTGTGACACGGCGTGCAGGGGTGGATGTGATGAGGGTCAGAGAGGAGGACATGAAGGGTCCTGGCACCGTGCTACGGTCTAGCAGAGAGACTGCATTGTTCTCTGACCTAAATTTCATGACGTGGAACTGAGGGGAAAACGGTCAGAGTGAATGGGACATTTTGCAGCAGTTTTTTCACCCCTGATACTCAGACTGTGATTTCATCAAAATGTCAGTCAGTTTTTAGTGGTAAAGTTTGTCTTAGAAGGGTTAATAAGAGACAAACAGGATGGGTGGTCTAATTTTTCAGTCATTCTTACAATAGTGTTTTCCATCTTCAAAACTAGACTAATTAGCACAAATCTGCTCTGATTCTTATCAGCAGTACACAATTCATTCCGGAAAAGAAAGGTCAACGTTTTTATGCAGCTTTATATTTTTTTATGTAACACCAACAGCCTGCAACGGAACTGCAACGCACAGATGCAGTCGACCATTTCAGCCAGATACGAAGAGTAAAACAAAACTTTTCTGTACTGGAAGGCAGAGGTGACTAGAATAGCCTAAAAATCACGTGAGAGTACTGTGGCACACCTGCGCTGCTGACTACCTGATTAGACATCATCACTTCATCCAGAAGACTGTTGATGCCTCCACCTGAGGCTTCTGGAGATTCTGACAAAGCTAATCAGGCTGAATTATGTTAAATACACGGGAGAAATCAAAGAATATGTTCCATATTGTGACATTGGATTTGTTGAAGTAGATGTATGATGACATCTTTACCTAGATAAACCTGGAAGTACTGTGAGGATCATGTTACACCGTTCAGTCAGGAATCCTATGGGACAAGCTGGAGTTGTAAGGACTGGACCAGCACATGTTCAATTAAATTCTGGACTATCTTACTGGCTGCCCACATTACGGGGGTCATTGCAGACGGCACAGTGGGTAGCACTGCTGCCTTGCAGCAAGAAGGTTCTCTTTCTGCATGAAGTTTGCATGTGTGGGTTCTCTCTGGGTACTCCAGCTTCCTCCCACAGTCCAAAAAAATGAATGTTAGTTTATTCGGCTTCTATAGATTCTCATTAGGTGTGCAAGAATGGTTGTATGTCCTTGATGGACTGGCGACCTGTCCAGGCTGTACCCTGCCTCTTGCCCATAGACAGCTGGAGATAGTCACCAGAACCCCTCGGGACCCCAATTGGGACAAGCGTGTCAGATTATGGGTGGGTCATTGCAGACCTCTCCATCAACTCTCCATGCTGCCACCTCCAAAAGTTCTCTGTCGATTCTGCCATAGTTGGTCTCAGAGTACAGACAGCGGACCCATAACTTTGTGTTCTGATGCCAGCAGAACCACCTTCTGATTAATGCAGGGAAAACCAAGGAGCTAGTAGTGGACTTTTGCAGAAAGGCTTTAAAAAAGGGGACTGAATCAAATTTCATTAAAATTATGCAATATTTTTTTATAATCAGGTTTATTCATTGTTCAATAAAAGTCTGAAACCTTTTTAAAAGCAGCCAGCAAATTTCTTGACAATAATGCTTGAATAAATGCCTCTACCCTTATTTGAACAATTTAGATAACTCTGTGTTGTTGTTGTTGTTGTTGTTTTTTTCATAAAACAGGAAGCTCAGCTTATTTTTTTTCTCTTACCTGTCCTGGCATGTCCTTATTAAATTATGGTAGGATTGCTAATAGAAAAGTGGGTTTGAATCTAATTTTCCTTTTTACTCACCAGCACCTTAGACACATCCAGATCCATCGACATATTTGTTGGAATTTTACAGCCTTATTTCACTCAGGGCTCAGCAGCTCATCTCAGCGTGGATTGGAGGAAGGTGGGCGGGATGGGAGCTGATAAATCTTATTCTGTTTTTCATCATGCTGACTTCATTCTTCACAGCCCTTTTGATGAGACAGGGGATCAAACATGAGTGCAGAGAGGGGTAGAGATTTACAGCTGAAAGAAGTCTGCAGGCTATTAAAGCTCAGTGCCCTGCTAATGAACAATCACACAGAGTGAGTGAAATCTGTGGATCTCATCAATCCAGGGTGATTTTATGAAGGATGGCTTCAGTTTGACCCTGTCAAGTCTGAGGACAGCAAGATTCATTTTCATTTTTAAATCAGAATTCATTACAAATTATTTGGGGTTTATGGAGCATTGTTCAAAAGTCTTGATGCATTTAATTTAAATACTATTTAAGCCAGAAATCCTGTTGACCAAGCTAAGTATATATGGGGAGAAGTCTGGATCCTTGATGGCAACATATAAGCTCAAATTTGGAAAAAGAGGCTCCTGTTAGATGAGACCAGAAATTAAGCTTTTGGCCAACATCCAAAGGTGGAGGAAAATGAACACTGCAAATCACATAACATCATGCTGAATTTAGGCAGATAAAGTGACTCACCATCCAGCAGGACAACATGACAACATGCAGCCTAAGCAAGAGTGGAAATATTAGATGACAGCATATAAATGGGTTAAAATAGACTCTACCAATTAAAACTGATATGCTGCTGCAAGACATAATATTTACTCAAAAGCCTCATGATCAAAATATGACTGACTTCAAGCCTTTTTTTGCAAAGTAGAGTAGGTTAGTTACTGTAAGCCTGGGAATTTGACCTTTGAACAAGTAGTTGACACACATACTGCAAAAACGATTTAGAAATACCAACATTTCTTAAGTTAAGTGTATTTACCCTTAATTTGAGTAGGTAAATCATTATATTCATTATTTATAATAGTATTCATCTCTATACTCATTCAGTAGAAATACCCATATCCTGTATTTATGGAACCATTATTTATCCTGCACTTGCTGCTATTGCACTTCTGGTTAGACCTAAACTGCATTTCGTTGCATTGTACCTGTACATGTGTAATGACAATAAAGTTGAATCTAATCTAATCTAATCTAACCTAATCTAAATAAGATGATTTGCCGATGGAATATTTTTACTCCTAAAGGGGTCATAGAATGCAAAACCGAGTTTACATTGTCATAGATGAATAGCAATAGTTCAGTGGGTGAAATGGACGTACAGAGAAGTTCAAACTCCGACACATTCTTTCTCTGCAAATCTCACAATTCTAAACTTCCACCGTAAAACTGGAGAATTTAAACAAAGCACCAAATTGACATCAATTCGGGGATGTTGCCTTATTTGGTTCTGGCCTGTCAATATACAGACCAGCCCACTTGTTCACTGGCCCAAAAACATGAATAGAGGAAGATATAAGACACTAGTTGAGCTGTTTAGCCTACAGTTGGATTTAAGTCTACAACAATTACAAAGCAGGGAGTGTCTCTATTGAAAATGAGCCAGAGCCACGGGGGTAAATGCAGTGTTCAAGGCTGCAACTGACCAGGAGGAAGGGGATAATTTTCACAGTCTTCCCAAGGATCCGAAGACTCGACAGGCATGGATTATTTTTGTGTATCAAAAGATCCATGCAAAGTTTGATGCTCAGCTGTTCATTTGCTCTAAGCATTTTACCGAAGACAGCTTTCAAAATCTCAGTTCAAACCAAGATTTGCTAAACTTCTTTTACTGAAATGACGGGCTGTTTCCGACCGTAAGGCCATCGCAACCACAAGCTGCAAGTACGATGCTGTCGCCAAGCTTTTGATAACAATGCTATTATATCATCAATTTCGATGTTTCAGTGAGTGACCAATCAGCGCACAGCTCATCTAAATATTCATGGCCATACCATAAAAGGAAGAAACCTGTCGTTTCATTCTAGGGATTTTAACCAGGCCTGCATTAGGGCTTATAGAACAGAAAATACACCATTTTCAGCCAAACCAATGTTACACACCCTATTTAGAGACCGTAAGGACCAGCACCAAATACCCTATAGAATCATTCTATGACCCATTTAAAATACGATAATTAGGTAATATGCACTTGAAATAAGATGTAAATTGTCTTGTTTCATTGGCAAAGTGTCTAAACAAATGCACTTACTTTAAGAAAAAAAAATACTTATCTAGATTTCTATTTTTTTCCAGTGCACCAACACACTTTGAGCTGTAAATGCTGCCGAATGTTGATTCAAAGGGGGTTGATTACAAGTCCATGCTGTACTCTTCAGATTCTAATATAAATAAATGATATAAAAATGTTGTATATTTTTCTAGTACTTTTTTTGTTATCAGACACAATAAAACAAATTA
Organism: Cyprinodon tularosa; assembly: GCF_016077235.1. Taxonomy (NCBI): domain Eukaryota; kingdom Metazoa; phylum Chordata; class Actinopteri; order Cyprinodontiformes; family Cyprinodontidae; genus Cyprinodon; species Cyprinodon tularosa. Next base: position 1,270,497 of record NW_024038896.1, on the reverse strand, counting down.
AAGATCATCCTTGTTATTCGTCAAAATGTAGAAAAAAAACCTGTGGCGGGGGTAACACTTTTTCAATAAACCTTTTTTTCCTGAATGCATCTCTTTATCACTCACCATCGTACTCTATTCAACCGGTCTCAAAGTATTGACATGGAGGCGGCAGCCCCAGCTGTTTCTGATGATGCTTGAGATTACAGCATTTTGTCATCAGGTTTGTTGCGTCTCGTGGGAGAGCAGAGATGAGGGCTGTAATTAGCACTGAGGCGAGGCCAGTGGCTGGCCAAGCGTTCCTGCTGCATCACTGAAACCCTCTGGGGACATAGAGGCACGTGGCAAACCTGTAGGGTCCTACCTGTGGCTCTAAGGGCTGATTTGTTGCATTTAAAGATAAGAAAACTGTCTAACTGGTTAATCAGAGGGCCTGTTATTAAATTTGATAATCATTTAACATCAGAAGAGATGGTTTCTTTGAGGTTAACATGTCAGATTACGATTAATGATTGGCATTTTTCTCACTTTGAATATCACAAGTTGTTTCTTCTCTTTATAAGATTAAACAAAAGGGCTTTTATCTTAGACTTATGCAGAAAAATAGAACAAATCAGAAATTAGAGTCAATTAATGTCCTTAGTAATATAAAGATTGTCTGCTGAAAATCATATTCGCTGATTCAAAACTTCTACCCAAATGTATTTTTATTTAAGGGCTTATGTACTCCTATAGCTTTTTATATTTTTCTGTTAATGAGTTTGTTTGTCTATTTATTTAGTTTCACTTTCACTTAACCTTATTTATGTATGAATACCTAAGCACTTTAAAGGAATGTATATTTGTATGTATACATAATCAATATATGTATGTATGTTTCTTTAGAATAAATCAAAATGAATATCAAACATTGTGTCCAAATTTTCCTTCCACAGATTAAGATGAATATTTATTTTATCATCAGTTTGTTTTTTGTTTTTGTTTTTCTTTGTCAGTTTTTTTTTTTTTTTTTTTTGGTGGGGGGATACTTCCTACTTTTGAAGCTGCTTCACTTTTTACATTAAATGTTATAATCGATAATTACAGCTGATGAAGTGAATAAAAAAAATAGGGCAGAAATGTTCATAGTTTAAAACTGTTCACGTTTTAGCATATTTTCCAAAATAAAAGTTTCATTAAAATGATGAAAACATAATTTAGCCTGATAGCAAAACATTTTATACTACACAATATAATAACAAAAGCAGTTTTTTTTCTGTTCTTTTTAAAAAAAATCCTAAAATATCACTTAAATTAAACTGAGCTCAATTATAACTAAGACGAAAATGTCAACTTTAACTCCTAGATACAGTCACCAAATGCCTCCTAATTATCGTAACACTTTCATCCTACCTGTTTTCCTGTTTGCTGCTCTTTTGATGTGCGAGTGGGTGTGTGTGTTTTTCAGAGTCTGCACGCGCTGGTGTGTGCAGGCGTATGACGGCCGCCTGTGCTCCATCTGTGGCGGCGGCCGCTGATGAGCAAAGCTGTGAAATAGATCCAGCTGGAGAAGCACAGAAGAACCCTTGGTCTCCTGGGAAATCATCCATACCTCTCCACGACCCCAGAGAGCTATCAATAAGTGGGTAATTGAATTTTAAGCACAAACTGTGTCCTCAAACGAGGCGTTGTCGTGCCTCTGTGAGTGGGTGGATGTTTGTGTGTGTGTGTGTGTGTGATGGGGGATGTTTAGCCGTGTAAACACAGGGATGCTGTCATCTCTCTCAGAAGGGCTTTGCACGGGAAAGGATGAATGTTTAATCCATTAAATGACAATTATGATCCTTGAAGGCACAGAGTGGCTGGTGGAGGGAAGTGAGATGACTGAACTATCCCTAACCTGTGTTAACCTCTCATCCAACCAATTAAACCTCAAACACACACACAGCCTAAAGAGAGTGTATGAACACTTCCATATTTATGGGTTTTCTGTTTTGGGTTTTCTTGTGTGAAAATCCTCACTATAAATCTAACCTTTGTTTCAGCGGCATATAAAAAAACGAATCCAATCGAGTGACACAAGTTTCTATATAACTTATATTTATTTCTATTTCTATCTTTCAGATATCTGACCATCAGTTAAGTGCAGACATTCAACACTAATTTGTTTCTTGTTTACTTGAAAATTTGTTAAACTGACTTTTGTCCTGACTTTAAATACTCTCTCTGTCTTTTCTTTACTATATATTTGCTTTATAAAGCAGAACAGATTAATATCTTTAAGGACTAGTCACAATTTTTTTGACAGGGTTGACCATAAGTGTGATGGGCAATGTTTATTAAAATACGGTCTCTGATGACTCCACGTTTTTAACAACTTCGAGACGGTTCATTATTACTCATAATACCTAAATCACCATCACTAATAATGGAAATCTTTTTTCATCATTGCAAATCTTATTGGAAATTCTCCGATTAAGCACATTTTTGAAGTTAGTTAAATAACATGTATGAGGTGTCTCTGTATAGTGTGTGTCTATAGGGTTACGTCAAGGTGAGTACGTTTTCATTGGTAAAGGAAGAGTTTTTGCTCAATGTAGCCTCAGATCAAGTTAATGGGCAACTAAGATTAAAAAAAAACAAGCAGCGCTAAAAACATTCAAAAGCATTTATTTGCACTCTGGTTGAGTTTCAGAATTTCTGCACGCTGGCTGGTCGGTACATATATACCGTTAAAAAGATCCACATAGCTTTACTTTCAGATTAAGTTCTTTAACTCAAGGCAGATACAAGTTACTATAACTAATTAAGTGAATTAAAAATAGAAATGCAAGACATTTAAACTATCTTCCTTGTAAATAACATAATTTACTAAAGACTTTTTAAGAAAAATAAAAAATAAAAATCTATATCTGATTTGAGATCATGCTTTAAATGCAATTTAGTTTTTTCCTGCAGACCTTTAAATTCTGAAAAAACTTTACTATAACTATTTTCAATCCAACATTTTATAAGAGTTATCTAATAATAGAGTTTAAAAGTTTTTAAAACGGACTATAATCATGTAATTCATATTATATTAAGAAATCTTCTAGAAATCAACCCGGGGAAAAAAATCTACAAGACTTATTGGATAAGAAGATGGATTAAAACAAGGTTAAATATAACTGGTTGAAACACTCTTATCAAGATGGTTATATTTAATTTAAATAGAAACAAAAGCCATTCTAGATACAGTAGAAGGCATCTAAATCTTTAGACTTAAAAAGGACAGCAGTACAGCACCTTACATGAAATATTTTTGCTCAGAAAGATGTCAGCGATTGGAGTCTTTATCCAAAGAAAGAGACATTTTTAAAAACGGCAGCTGCATCAAAATTTCTGTGACACAGGGTTCAATAAACAGAGTTTGTCAGTGTGATCGTTAAGTTGCACTTGTGATCCAAAATGAGTTTGCTAGCTGAGGTTTTCTCATGCTGCTCGCACAATGGCCTGTACGTGGGAGCTGCCTGGTGGCATTGCTTAATTAGGCGAAGAGTTGATTCATTTGCACTAATTGACAGCTAATTAAAGGAGTGAGGGCACATCGGATTGACGTCCCTGTGAGCGGCACTTTGACCGTAGGGGATGTTACGGAGAGGGAATTATGAAATATTGAATCTTGTGAGCACCACCTGTCGTTAGAAGTGGCCCCAAACATATGGCCTACTTTGTGTGTGTATGTATGTGTGTGTGTGTGAGGGAGTCTGTGATTATTTTAACAGGCTCATCTTACAGTGCTGAAATGCAGCCTGTTGGGCCCAGCTGCCTCTACTGCAAGCTTCTCATTAACCGACAGAAATAAGAAAGTGCATATAAAACACTTTACTGTAAACTGGAACCAAAAACATTTGATTTCAGGGATAAAACACAGATCTTGATTAGATATGACCCATCAAGTAAACACTTTTTAATATTATTAACGGTATGGTTTAAAAGATTGCATAGTTGGATTAAAAGTTTCATACATTTTTGAACATATGACTTAAATTTGCTAGCAGGTTGGTAGATTTATGCAAGGCTTTAGGTTTTTTTCAGTATATCAAACAAAACCTAGAAAAATAGTCAACTTTTGATGTACATTGAGGGTTCGGCAACAATTAAATATTTGTTTAGAGCCACAAAAGCAAAGCAATGATCTCAAACCAAATTCTGAAACTGGAAATTTATTTAGACTCTTCCAATAAAGAAAGAAAGCTATGGCTTTGTTTTTAGGTTGTATACATTTTAATCCCCGGGAATTTGTTACATAAAAAAAAACATACAGTTGCAACCTATGGAAAAAAGGACAGTGTAGGCAGTGGAAATTCTTTTGAGTAGGGGTTGCTCTGATGATTGGCATCATCTCCGTCCGTAATAAACCTACTTCTGGAGGATAGTGACTGGTGTTCCATTTTTCAAACTGTCCCAATGGGTTAAATAGTTCAATAGTTGATGATGTGCAGCAAAGAAAGAAAAACAGAGTAAAACAAAACCAATATTAGTATGGATAAACAACTTTTTAACCAAATCAAACATCTGAGGACTGTTTAAAACCTTAATCAATGGCAGAAAACCATTCTAAAAGATAAAGCTTATTTTACCAATAGGTGTGGTTTTCTTCTCACAACCCCTCAAAAAAGTCAGATTATTCAAAATGTTGTAAACCCACAGCTAATAGTTCTCCTGTCAGCGGATCCTCCCATCTGAGCTGCGGATTTTTGCAGCTCATCCAGAGTTCCCATGGGCCTCCCACTGCTTCTCAATGCTCATCTTTCCTGTTTCTTTAGAAGGCATTCAGTCGCAATGGATTATATTACGGGGTATAACAATAAGAACCTACCAACAAAAGCTAAGATGAAAAAGCATGCCACACCTCCCAGGTTTTTATTTGTAACAGATTAAGAAAACTTTGCACTTCTCATTTATGCAGTACTTTGTGTGGGTCCATCACATTAAATTGTATTACACTGCAATAAATTGCTATATTGAAAAAGAATGTGAGAGGTTCAGGTATGATGCAAAGCACTTCCGCAAATGATTTAATCTTATGTTGATTCTCTATGTGCTGTTACATATGTCCTTTTTTTCTTAGAACTTTCAGAAAATATCAAAGAAGGAGAAGCATGAGTTATTTTAAAACAAAATGTAGTTTTCTTTTTACAAGTTATCTCCGGATGTTAACACAAATTGACTGAGTCTAATGTCTAAATACTAAATGCCCCCGATAAGCTTCCAGAAGCACCTTGACCCCTGTCCCCTCATCTGCGACCATGTTCCCTACAGGAGACCAGGAATAGGCTGTCTTCATGTCTGCTGGTGCTGTCTATGTGAAAAAAGAAAGGACAATTAGGGGCTTATTAGGGTCCTGGGGAGGTGTACCTCACGGGGCGTCTGCTCGCCGGCTTGGCCCCAGCTCCGAGCCGCTGCCATAGCTCAAAAACAGTCAGGGGCATTGTCTCACCTAATTACGCTGAAACCAGGGGCCCCCTTTTTCTGTTGCTACTGCCATGCCTGTCCACTTCCCCTCTCCTGCCAAAGTGCTAGTCCCTGTCCACTGTGGAAGTGTGCTAATTAGACAAGAAACAGGCCGAGTAATTATGTCAATTCCTGTTAGGAGCTGCCCGAGTGAGGAATATTGGTTTTGTCAAGAAACTTTTGCCGTTTAACGGCCTGTCTCCCACATTTTCATCGTTTTCATCATTATTGAAATACCAAACCTACAAAAACAACGGGAAGAGAGTCCCAGACAAAATTCAGAGTAGAAATAGATGTACTCATACAGAAATGGAGACCATAGAATGGCATTAGCATGAAGTTATTGCCCTAATTAATGCTTTGCGCCCACAGAGCGAATCAGTGAATAACCGATGGCACATTGTTCAGACTGTGAGAGCTTTTTGTTTCCTCACCCTAATGGGATGTTATGATCAATGGCTGTTTGGTGACCCGGCTCTTCTTCCTAAATGCCGAGCTCAGGGAAAATGGCAATTAGCTAGATTAGAAGAGCCATTTCTGGAGCTGTTACACAGACAGAGATAGAAGAAAGTAGCACTGAAGTTGTTTAAGAAATTGGCAGAACATGATAAACTGGGGCCGAACCTTTTGAGTGTGCCACAGAGAAAACTTCTCACTTATGGCTACAATTCTGTGAATGCTAGAGGGAACATCATTTCCAGGCCTTTGATAATTGTCAGGTTTGTTAAGATAAAAATAGAAGACTTTGAAAATATTTTAAAGTGTTTCCACAACTCAACTAATATCCCTTGTCTAGATTCAGGTGATCACACAGAATTTCTTTTCAGTTTAGTTCTGCATTGTTTAAGGTCATTCCTAAACCTCTCATCTAAGATCTTCCAGTATTATATTCCCTTCAACAACATTTGTTTTTGCTTTTACCATGAAACAGAAAAGAGTAAACAATCAGTCTGTGTCACAGCTCCTATAGCAGGTGTCTTTAATTGCATGTCTAGTCTCCAGTGTCCTGCACCTTGGAGCTCAAATTGTCTTTGCCTTATCAGACCTGGGGCAAATATTGAGGTCATTAGCAGGACTCCGGAGACTAAAAAGGTAATTCAGCCATTTCACTCAGGTGTGTGAAATCAGAGACACTGGACCTGAAGAAATGGGATTGAAAACTCCTCTACTAGCATATATGAATTTATCTCAAATCTGAACTTAAGATATTGGATCTTATTTTTTATGAAATTATCTAGACAAATTGTAGATTAAATCCATTTCAATCTACAAATTAGTGCTGGTAGATTTAAATTAGTTTTCTTTTAGTTTTTACATGCTGATGTCTGCTGTGATGGTTAGGTTTGATTGTCTTATAAATTATTTGACTTACATAACTCTTTTGATGCCTGCTGAAAACTATTTGACCACGCACCCCCTGCCCCTTCCCACTGTTAACATTTAATCTTCTTAAATAAAGGGAAGTGAAAGTAAGTAAATGAATGCCTTTTCATTTGTTATCAGTGCAGAACCTGATTATTTTCAAAATAAATGTTTTTGCTACTTTGTTAAGCCACTTCACCCTAACTAGTAAAACAACCATACATTTAAAAAAAGCCCAAAACGTCTGGCATAAAAAATGTGTCTAATAATTAAATGTTTCCCTAAATTAACAAATCGCTCTATAAAGCTGATGCAACAAGAAGTTCCTAAGTGAAAAATAGATTGTGTGGATGTGTTGGTCTAACTCACTCATTACCCTTAGAGGGCTGCAGAGGTGGCCTAGTAGTTAGCTCATAGAGCTTTGATTCCTGAGGTTCTGAGTTTGAGCCCCACTCCCACAGACTGCCACTCTGGGTCTCTGAGCAAGACCCTAAGCCCCACACTGCCCCCGGGGGTGCCCCATGATGGCAGCTCACTAGTCCCCAAAGGGATGGGTTAAATGCAGAGGTAAATTCCTCTAATGTGATCAATAAAGTTCAATTATTGTTGTTATTATTATATCATGCTATATAGTAACACAGTGAGAGGTTGATAGAGTACCCAAAAATTGTACTCGAGTAACAGTAGGACTACTTTTACTTTTTTCTTCACTCAAGTAAAAGTAAAAAGTAGTCATCGGAGACACTAGTCAAGTACAAGTGAAAAAGCATTTGGTGAAAAACCTACTTGAGTACTGAGTAATTGTTGGATACCAACATCAGATTTAATGTTTAGAAATTATTCTGGAAAACAGACTTTATGTGTAAGTTTTGGTATTTTAAGGACTCAAATGCCTAAAGAATATAAATAAATGTAATGAATATAAAAGAACAAATTCATGCAGAAGAAATACTTTTACCATTTTTTCAAAACAAAATTTAGAAAATCAGTCTTTACAATGAGGACTTTATATATGTTAAGACAGGGTAACAAACTTCCACTGTTAATGTCAACTGTTTACTATATGCTTACCTGATTTTAGAATAGTTCATATTCCTCAAAGAGGACAGAGTAGTGAGAGATTTTACTCATGTAGGAGGAGGGGTACAATAATATTACATAAGTAAAAGAAAAAAGGCCGGCACAGTAAACCTACCCCTAAAAGTTTTTTTTTTTCAAATAGTTACTCAAGTAAATGTAACTGAGTAAATGTAACTAAATACTACCCACTTCTGCTATATGGTATTTCATATTTAGTTATAAAACTATTTCCTTACTTGTAAAAAAAAAAAAAAAAAAAGTAAAGGCTCATTCTATTTAATTCTATTCAGGTTTAAGTTTGTCCACCAAGTAGGTTTGTGTCATGGTGTAAAAGTAATATGAGACTGTAGTAGAACTACAACGTGCCAATTTTCTAGAATAAGCTACTGTAATAAAGTACAGATACGTAGGAGAAAATGCAAGAGAGTCCTGACAGTGCAGGTCTGCAGCCAGACCCCTATTAAAAAATGTGATGCAGAAAGGTTGTGCCAAAACAAGAAGATTCCACTGGCAAAAGTGTATCAATAACACATAGAATCTGCATTTCTTCAATTTATGCAGCAACAGGTAAAAGCAAACTAAGTGAGACCTAAATAAGTAAAATAAGTAAATAAGTAGGAAAGTAGATGATGACTATACTGTATATTATAGTAAAAGAGGGAAACAGACAGTTACAATGAGCCTATAATAAGTTCCCAATGTTTTTGTCAGCAAATAGCTATTTGGTTTCTAACTTTATTGTAATTTCGGGTAAAACAAACACTGGCAATAACGTAGACCTACAAAACGTTCAGCAATAGACTGCTGAAAAAAAAGTTTATGACTGAATCTGTTGCGACGTCATTACATCCCATTGTTGGAGCTATTTATTCTTTATTTCTTAATCCATTTAAATTGTATTAATTAGCTCCTAAATTTATATTTTTTGTATAATATATAGTTTATTTGCAGGTTAATAATTGTTGATTATATTTCTTTGTTTTATTATTTTTCTTATTTATTTTTTGCTCTGAGGATATGACAGGAAGTGATGTGGATCAGTCCACTTTCTATAAGTCTATAGGGCCTGGGAGTGGACCAGCAGGCATTTTGGGTTTAGGGCCTATGGTTTTTAGCAGACCAAGAGAGGTAGGACAGAGGAAAAGTTGGAACTCTTTAATTGTTGGCTGAAATAGAAAATAAACCATCCAGAATCATCATAGAGACTGGAAATTTAACCTTCTTTTTGTTTGCATATAGAAACTTGACCCCAGTGCCTTAGTAGTGGCTTAAAGGAACTTTAATTGGATGTTTGGCTTGGCAAACAATCACAACTAAACTCATCATAGAACAGAGAGAAAAAGTATAAAACAGAATACGCTGAAATCCCTGTGTGGTCTGTAACATTAGTTTTCTAACTTCAAACCTAACTATTAGAAGCAATAAATATACTGTAATAGACACTGGAAATGTTCTTTGTTAAAACTAAACCATATAGAACATGCTTTATAGAGAGTTTAAATGTGTGCATGTATGAAAACTGTGTTTGTATGAAATATTGCAACATTTCTATTCTAGACTCTTACTTTTTTTGTAATGCTGTTTAAGGTCTTAATACAGACGAGAATCCGAATATTTCCATTTTAGACAACATTATTGGAAGGAAGCCAAATAAAATATGAGCCAAAAAATGTAAGCATCACATTTCCAACTCCAACATACATTTTATCAAGGATTAGAAAGAGTCACTTATGCTGCAGCACAGTCAAGGTGACCTCTTCAGCACTGATGCTGCTGTTGCACATTGGTCTTCATTAGGCTGCAGTAAAATGTGTGGTTTAAGAGATGCTATTTGTTATCTTATCTCATTAGATACAAGACTGTTCCGTTTCTTTCCATGTTTAGATTTAGATTTAGAAAAACAAAAAGAGGAAACGACTCTGGGGTAGAAGCCACATCTCCTAATCGTGTCTAAATCTGTTGAGGGTTATTTTTCCCTCTCGTGGTTAACAAACGCTCCCGTGGGAGCCTCCCATTTTTCTATTTATTCATCGCCACACATGGCCCAGTGATGCTGCGCGTCTCCTCATCTCCATAAAACTCTCCTGTGCGCAATTGTCTGTCCAGATGTCCGAAAGCGTGCCACAAATTATCTGCAAACGACAGAAATTCCCGCATTAATTGAATATTAGCTGATTAGATGAAATCAGGCCTAAGGGGAAAAAAGAAAGTGCAGGAACAGAAATGTTAAATAATTAGCCTGTGATTCTGCTTTTCTGCTTTATTCCTTGACTTCAGTCCCGTTTGTTCTCAATTTCTAAATCTAATTTATTCACAAAACCCTCTTTACGTATCCTATAGTTAATACTGTTATTTCATTTAATACTGACCTAAAAGTAAAAACACTGTGCCCAGAGGGGGAGATGCGTTGAGCTTAAATCTGCTGGCCTTTGCTTTCTCTGTCGGTCTCATATTTAATTGCCACCCTGGTGTGTCCTAAATACCCCAAACTGGGACATCTTTATTATGTGACCGGTCGAATAATAATATTTAAAAAAAAAAAAAAAAAAAAAAAAAAAGGAAAGAAAGAAAAGCTTAATAGCCTGTCAACAGATGCGCAGATTGTTCCCGCAAAGACAAAACGTTTAGCGGGTAAACCTAATTAGAATATGCAAATCACTGTGGGACGTTAGGAAGGAAGCTGGACTCTGCAACCAATTTAGATTTGCTTCAATAAGCTGAAGAGGTTCAATAAATGATGTATTAGCTTAACTAATGGTATCATATTGCTTTCCTTTATTTAAATTCAAGATTTTCTATTTTTAATAATTTCAAATCCTAAATTTCCAGTTTTGTAGCTAATTGAAAATTTGGTCTTACCCTATTGAATTTATGCTTTTCTGTTTTCTTGTTTCTAATCTACTGAATTTTTACTACATTTATGCTTTTCGATTTTCTAATATTCTAAAAAAAAATTAATCAAGTTTTGAGTAATTTATGGATAGGCTACGAGTTTTGTTTCAGCTTGATTTGTTTTCGAGAAACATGAATACAAAACTTCTGTTTTTTATGTTATTTCCCACATGATATCTAAATGCAACTCAGATCAAAATAATAATAATGTGATTTTTTTCCCTTGTATTATAATTTTTAAATGTATGACAAATAAATTAGGCGTTAGTTTATATAGAGGCCTATATATATATATAAAATGCATCATATATTTTTTTCTTTTTTTTACGTTTTGTTGTTGTTGTTGTTTTAACCATAAAAAAGTTTGATGATCACAAAATGTGTTCACCTATTTGGTCAGTTTCCCTTGGATGCTTCAGAGATCTGCTTGTGCCTTTTCTCCTGTCCTGTGATTGGCTGCCGCCTGTTGCATGTTGGATAAAAAGCGCAGCGCAGATGAGCGCTCAGATAAAGCGCTCAACATTGCTGCGTTCACTGGCGAACAGGAGTATTTTGTTAAAGGGGGAAGGACAACATCATGACGGGAAAGGATGGGGTTGTGCTTTCAGACACACAGAATAAACTGAAAACAACGTCTGAGAACATCTTAAACCAGGGGGACTCCAAGCATCAACCTCCGGGCTGGAAAATGGCCCCCACCGTGCAGAGGCGCACCGGCTTTGGCATCCAGGAGCTTCTTGGCCTCAACAAGGAGCCTCCGGCGGCCACACCAAGACGACCGCTGGAGACTCTGCCTCACAGGGCTCACGTCCTGTCCGCTAGACACGCAGGACTCGGTATGGGTTTACTGGGCCCGGATGGGATACATACGTTTTACAGCCAACCTGCTTTCCTGGAGGTGCTGTCAGAGGCGCACAATGTGCACCTGCAGCCGCTGCACAGGACGCCGCAGATGGAGACCCAGATGGAGGCGCAGCATTCCGGTGCCAGCTCCGGTGAGTATCCCATCGGTCCTCATCTAAGAAAATCAGAAAAGGTTTCAAAAATATGTTAAAGTTCCTCAGGTAATTTTTAATTTGCAATATTTTAGATTTTTTTTTTCTTTTTGAATTAGAAATAATTAAAATTCCCTTTTTTTTAAAAAAAATAATGTTTTTTTCTTTTCTTCTGTTGTTATTCGATTTTAACCCTTTAAATTTGAAACGAACCTGAACCTTTTGAAATAAACGGCATGATGCAGCTTTAGATTTACATTTAAAAAGATATGTTATATACAGTTCATATTTTTATTATTTTGAAACCAAACAGTTTGTTCTGTTTGCACACAGATTCAGATGATTTGAACTCATCCGGGGATCCCAAATTTTCAGCCTCATCGATGAGTCAGAGCAAAAAGAGAAAGAAAAGAAGACACAGGTAAATAAACTACAATAATAATAATAATAATTATTATTATTATTATTATTTATTTATTTATTTTTATTTATTTATTTTTGCTCCAATTATTCTTGTGCACATGGTTGGTTCTGTGATTTCTAATATATCTTATACATTTATTTATCCTTTTATTTATTTATTTTTGTCTGTTACAGCATTCTGTTACTAATGTATATTTCAAAATTGTTTATAATTTACAAAGTTTCATTCTAAGTGGTTGTATTTGAACTCATTTTCATTTAACTGATTTTACATCATGTCAGTGAATTTGCCAAGGCAGTATAATCTAAATTAAAGCAGTCATTAGAATTGTAATAATTTATATGGTGTTTCCTTTAAATGTAAGTTTTAAGGATTACATAAATGATCTGAATCCCAAAAAACCCAAGCTAACAAGTTTTTATTAATGACATTTATTTAACAAAGAACTATGAGTCAAATTAAAGTATATGTGCTGTTTAAGATTTAAAAAAATCTCAGGTTGGTATATTTTGGGTTTTTTTTTCTGTTATTTTGTCTGCAGAACCATTTTTACATCCTATCAGCTGGAGGAGTTAGAGAAAGCATTTAACGAAGCTCATTACCCAGATGTTTACGCCAGAGAAATGCTGTCTATGAAAACTGAGCTGCCAGAGGACAGAATACAGGTAAGCACATTAGATTTTTTACAGGAAGAAACCTGTCTTTCAAAATATAGGAATAAAAACCCAAGTGTGCAGTACATGGATTTAGTGATGGCCGGGCATATAGATTAAAGTGAAGCAATCAGGGGGAGATTTTCTCAGCTGACAAGCCCCCCTTAAACTTTAATTAGTTGTTAAAGAAAAACTGATCCTTGCTTTTCCAAGCACAGACAGGCCGCAGCCTTGAAATGAAAGCATAACTATAAAGAAATTAATTAGCAGAGGTCAGCGGATGAGCAGAGGGCTGCACCCGGCTGACCAAAGTGTTTTAATTTCCCATGAAATTTGACGCGCCTGTCTCCAATCGACCAGGTCTGGAAATTAACTTATTTCCCAATCAGCCTCCCTGCCCCTTCCTCACCTCTCACTGGAAGTAGAAACGCACAGGCTGTCGAGAGCACCCACTTTGAAAAAAAAGGGTCGATTGCTCATCTGTGGCTCATCACTTTGAGATGAATATTATACCTGCCCATCTTTCCACGACCAACACACACTAACGCACACATGCTCCCACACATTCAAGTATCTCTTTTCTTCCCACTCATCCATATTCACAAGTCTATTACGAGGTGGTGGAATCAATTTAACCTCCTGAGGAGACAGAAGCCTACTCTGAATAAACTGATGACAGCTTTCATTCAGGTTTTGTGTTTATTCTACTTTTGAAAAATTTAAAATTAAAGCTGCTCCCTGAAAAAAAATACTCCCTGCTGGCTGGCTATAGTGAGCAAAGATTTAAAAGTGTACCATAGATCTAATGAAAAAGAGTCAGAAGTGTAGGGCCAAGGTCAGCCTGAAGGTATGCTGCCTTTTTGCTTCTTTATTATTGTTGATTTTACCACTTTTTATCAACTTGTAGTTTAAAACTACATAAAGTTTTTTGTCTTTTTTATACTTGCTTTTGGTGTAAAAGCTTTTTTATGACAACATAATCATTCAATTTAGATACTGGGTTGTATATTTAGCCAAGAGGCCTAAAGCTGTATTGCATCATAATAAGATTAACTGCTGGTTGGTCTTTACATTAATATCATTTCATCAGAGCTTTCTTCCTGATTTATTCCTGGTTAAAAAATATGGGGGGAAAAAAAAAAAAAACACTCTTTATTCCAGCCTCCATGAAACAGGGTCTCAGTTCAAATGTTATTTTGTTTTTTAATAGATCAGAACAGGTGAATTAATTGTGACAGGCTCCCTATCATGAAAACAAAACCTGGCTTTAACATAAAGCCAAGTAAAATCATATTGTAAAAATCAATCCAGCTTTGTTCCATTTTAGGATTTATTTGCTTCTTATTTTGTCTTTGTCATAAAATGATGTAATCCTTTGGATATTTAGTGACCAAATACACAAACCGTAAACATGTTTCCGGTTTTGAAAGCAATTAATTGTGAGAATCTCCACCTTTTTAAAACATTTTGTTATTTTTTTGCCGTTATATTTTCTAAAGAGCAAAGTTTTCGTTAGGATGTTATTCCTAAGACATTGCATCATCCACAGCACTGGTTTTCAACCTTTTTTTATTTGTTTACCCGTTGGGGCATTTTGTCTTACCATGAGGATCCCTGTCAATTTAAAAGTACTGATGATTGTCCAAAAGTGTAATGTACAATAACTGATTATAGAATAAAAACTATTTTACTTAATCTTTTCATTTGAGCTTTTAATTGTGAGGCATTTTATGCTTTCTAACTCAAATTAAAAACAACATAAATATGTTGCCTGGAAATTAGTAAGGAACTGAAATAAATGATGAATAAATTAGGAACAAAAAGCAGAACAAAAGTTATAGTCAGACTGATTTAATTAGTTTCACTTTGTGTTCATCAAGACACCTGAGCTGCTTTGATGAGCTCCGATAGATCAGTGTGAAAAACAGAAGATACCAGGATGTTCTCTACATGCAGTCTGCTTCTTTTTGATTTTTGTCAAAGCTGAAAGTGAACTCAAATAAAACCTTCTGGGTGGATCATCTAAATAAGTGGTCCTCCTATGCATGCGTACTTTCAGGTGTATATCTGTGGTCAATGGCGTAACAACACAACAATAGGCCCGTAAGCAACATTATCTGGGTGGGCTCTATCAAGTACAACACCCCATCCCCTTGTATTAGCTATGAGAACAGCACATTTTAAACAGGGCGTGCACAAGGAGAAATGGGCTTGTGCATGGTCTTGCACGTGCATTATTTTTTTTCTTTTTTACGTTTTTTTTTTTTTTTTAAGTGGAGTCTTTCAAAAAATCCTCAGCAATACCTTTAATTTTTCTAATTGGGTCCTCACAAAGCAGAACAGATCCTGGCCCTATTTTATTTTACTACCTAAGAAATAACATATTTTCATATACCCCTTGCAATGCACTCGCGGATCACTAGGGGTACGCCTACCCCCAGTTGGAATCGCTGATCTACAGCATCTGCATACTGGTTACATTTGTAGAGAAAAACAGACCAAAAGGAATAACTCCATAGCTATTTATGGAACAGAAACACTATATTGTTCATTAATATTTATAGATGCACAGATTACCTTTTCGTTTTGCATTAACAGTCCATGTAATATTCATATGTGAACTGTGTATACATGTGTCATTTGCACAAATGTTTTGCTATGTTTAAATTCAACAACCCCCAAACTGTAAGCGTATGCCATGCTGCTGGATGAATCAGAATCAGAAGTCTTTGTCATTGTTCCTCAAGGGTAAAACAAATTTTTTACGGTTCAAAACAATATAAAAGAAAAAAGGGCAGGCAAATAGTGCAATAAAAAGAAATTAAATATACAAATGTTATATGAGTCAGATACGCTATCATCAAGGTGGATACGTATCATAAAAAATAAAGCAGTTTTAAATTGTTATTTTTTTAACTTTCTGTGCTCATTTTGGGGTATTTTATACTTTTACAAGGTCTTTAAAGACAAACAAAAAGGAGTTTTCAGTGATGTTCCATTTATTACAGTACAAAATTAAACTCTAAAATATCTAACTCTAGTGGAAAATGTCACTGACTCCCTTGTTTAACCATTAATTATTTCTAAAGGAAATCTAATTGGTTCTGTTTCACTAGCCTCAATTAGTCCAAGTAACTGCCTGAACTACAGAGTAATTAATACCTTTAAAAAGCAACATATTGTGACCTTCTAAGCAAGGGGACCTCAGAAAATGTTATATGTTTGGGGTTGACTATGCTCAAATGGAGACATTATGGATCTGGTGGGGGTTAGATGATCTTAGACATGCCTTGTTGCATCTATGAATTACTTATATCAAGTGTGATGCACCATAATTGATTAAAGTTAGTTCTGGTCCATGGCAGAAAATAGGGAACGAGGTCTTTCCTTTATATGGCAGGAATATAATTCCAAGAACACCAGGAGTTCCAACTCTGAACGCCTCAACAAAGGGAAGATTTTGGAGTCAAAGTACATTCTTCAATCTGATTAGTTTCTCAAACAAGCCATTCATGACTGAATCAACTGCCTGATTCAGTCTTACTCAGTTTGACGTTTAAATTTGTTCAGCGATCAGATTGAATTTAAATTTGAAATCTAAGCAAAATCTGAGAAAATCTGTCAATGGTACTAATCTTATTTTACAACAATGTAGCTTTTTAAATGGAGCAATATCTTATTTACTACAGATTTATTAGCCAGAATGTTGTTTATTTCATTTAACGTTTATGATTTTACTCTCTGCAGGTTTGGTTTCAGAACCGTAGGGCTAAGTGGAGAAAAAGGGAGAAGTGTTGGGGTCGCAGCAGTGTGATGGCAGAATACGGCCTGTACGGCGCCATGGTCCGTCACTCCATCCCCCTCCCCGAGTCCATCCTTAAGTCAGCAAAGGATGGCGTCTCAGACTCTTATGCTCCATGGTTACTGGGTGTGTTAATTATATTGAATTTTGTTTTGTTTAACTGGAACAAATACATTCAAACGCAGGAAACAAAGAAACGATTAACCATTGTATTTACCAATTTTTTTAATATTTGCTGAATTTAACTTAAGCTTAACCTTATTGTTCAAATTATCGTAGTTAAAGAAGGAATGACAATTTTTTTTTGGTGCAACTGTGACTGCAAATAAAATCTACAGTCTACAAATGTGTACCTTTAATGCAAAATACCATAAACTAATATTAATATATGATAAAAAGGCAACATTTTAGACTGTAGATTTGTAATAAAGAACTGAAATTGATCTGTATTTTGACATCTACTGATCTACTGAGGACCTTGACCTGCAGTCAATACAGAGATAATCTGTGTTCATCAAGACAGATTAGTCCTCATGTAACCTCATGTCAATTGATTAGATTAAATCAATTACAAAACACTAATTGAATAAGAATTTGTGTCCTCATTTCTTTCTTTCTTTGTCTATTTTCACATTCGTTTAGTGATCTTAAGCATCCTCTTTACAGATGAAGTCTAACAACAATTTCTATTTCTCTGCTCTTTAGGAATGCACAAGAAGTCTGTTGATCCTTCTCACCCCACCCCAGGAAAAACCATGAGCAGCAAGCCTCCAACACAGCCGCCTGCGCAGGAGAAAACGGGAGAAAAAAACATGGAGGAAGAGAAACTGAATAAAGACATTAGTTTGTCTATTTCTAAAGAGGAACTGAGGGAGAGCAGCATTGCGGCGCTGCGAGCAAAGGCGCTGGAGCACAGTGTAAAGATGATGGGGACTGTTTCAGAAAAGGACCTCAAGACACAGAGGGTGGAGGCTGAGCATGAGAAAACAGGTCATCAGCAGGAAAGCAAATGAAAAAAAATACAGGAAACATATTTGTGGTGAAATACCAACAAAGAAGGGTCTGTAATGTATTTTGTTGCTAAAACCTGAACTCATGCCTTCCTATTTCCTGCTCTTTATTGCAAATGCTACCACAGCAAATATTGGTAACACATCTAGGGAAAACCACAAACTTAAAAGGTCAAAGTGTGATGTATATATTCAAAGCATGTGATGGTTCCATGACATGTACTTATCTGTCCCTTTATAAATGTGAGTGTGGTTTAAATAAAGATTACTTATATTTCAAATCCATGTGTCAAACTAATTGAGATTCTCATGCTCTAGAATGACTGAACAAAACAAGTTAAATTAAGATTTTCTTTCACTATAATAGATAGATCCTTCAGTTGTGGAAATTAAATCTAGTAAATTTTCTTTTTTTAACAGTTTTCATTATAGATGAGATACCTGGGTCTTGGTTCTCACTTTGGACATCTGGCCTATAACCTATCTACAAGTCAAAGCATAAAATGCCAAAAGGACAAACATTACTGCACAGCTTTAGTTTGTAAAAGAGAGAAATGTTTAGATCTTCCTTCAGACAAAAGAAAAATTTCTTCGACCCTAGCTAGGAGATTTTAAAAGAAGCACAGACAAGCCCAGTAGGTGGCAATATCATCAATGTTAAAAATCAATCCTAATGAATGAACAAAGAGGAAAAAGCTAATGTGTCTTTTATTCTTATTTTTTGACAAATTGCTTTACTTTTCATTTCCATCAGACTTGCAGCCCACAGTAGTTTGATTCGATGTCTGTCTAATTCTAAAATATCAAAACGAAACAAAAGAAAATGCTAATAATGCAGATAGGAGTTGCCAAAAATATTACTTTATGTGCAGGAAGGGGAAATTAGGAATAGATTAACTTATTCATATTTTCTGAGTCACTGAGAAAAGAAACAGATTTTGTGCAGCAGCCAAATATACTGTGTTGTTGAAAAGCAATAAATATCTGATGACTGACTGAAAAATGTTTTAGTCCGGTTTATCAATCTTCAATACAAAAATATGAGTACTGAGTCTCAAAGCCTGCACAGATTGTCTTAAATAAGGGACAATAGAGGAGGAGAAACATCTACCTGACATGTTATAAAGCCCTAATTAACCTCCTCAGTTGACCGGGCAACGTACCGAGCCCAAGATAACCATCTTCTGTGAGTTATCCTATGAGAACAGAACTCTGCATCTCACCTTGTCACGCAGCTGCAAACTCAGCTCATGACTTTGTAAGGAATACAAAGGGGATGTGTCTCACAAAGCCTGCAATCATAAAGACTCAAAAAGCACCATAACTTCACAATAAAAACATTTTTCTATAACAGGTTGATGAAGCGATGCAGGAGGGGGGTAATTACTGATTGGTCCACTAACCCAGGGTTAGTTAGATGTGTCTCTGCTCTGACCCACTGAGATAGGTTAACAGGTAAACATCCAAAGTATGCAGAATCTACTCCCTTGCCTTACTGCAAATAATTATTTACAAATCCCTTCAACATAATCCGGTTGGTAAAACAAAACAATATGTTTCTGTTTATAGTGATACATTATTTGTTATAAATACAGCGGTATACATTTTAATTCACAGGCCTTTTTTCAAGGCCTATGATTAAATCAGGCATAAAACAAAAATATTTGCTTTTATAATTGTCCAGTATAAATGATTTCACTGCCAAGAATGTTTGTTCTTTTGCATTAAAATCTAATCATTATCCATTAAACCAATGGGTAGGCCTGCTTATCCCTTTGGTCATGGACGGTTTGGAGTACATATAAGGATAATGACCTTCTCTGGTCAATGGACAAAAGGCAGGAATACCCTGAACAGGAAAGTCTATCACATGGCAATAAACCAACCAGATGTGTCTTCTCTTATTATTCGTGTTGGCAAGATATGTATTTTGAAAAAAGAAAAAAAAAACACATTTAATAAGGAAAAGTCCTAATTCAGAGTGATTATATCATATTTTAGCCTTCATCTGTCATGGTCTTTGCACTGATGCTTGGCCTAATTGCTCATTTCATTCACCTGCTTAAACTCTGCTCGGTTTTCAATTTTCGCTCCTCTAATCCACCTGTTCCTGTGGCTCAGTCCCAGCTATTGGGGCCAGATTATTGTTGTTCTAGTGCTCGTTCTAGGGGGCAAGAGGAGAGACTGTTTTTTAGCGTTCCGTAGAGGTTCTGATTTCCTGATCATGATCTGCCTCTTATCCACTAGGCATGCCCTGTCCCTGTCTTGGCTCAGTGGAGCGAGCGGTTTTAGTTTTTTAGTTTAGTTCTAGTGTTTCGTAGCTTTCCTGATATCCTGACCTGTTCTGCTTCTCAACCACTGAGCCTGCCTGTTCCCATCTGATCATTCTGCCTGAACTGTCTGTGGACTCCCGCAAACCTGGACCAGCCTGTTCCTATTCCAACCAGGCTTCGAACTCCTGAACCTATAAGCCTTCCTGTTCTAATCTGTTTCCCTGACCTGGCTCGGATTCCTGCTTGTTGTCTGGGGCTGCAGCATCTAGGGAGACTCCCGCTGCATTTTGTTGGCAGTTCACCGGCTGGATCCTACCTCTCTCTAAGGAAATAGACTGAACAGTAAAACCAGATTTTCCAGTGATAGGCAGTACCCTGCCCTAGCCGCTGATACTATGCATCAACAGCCTGATTGTGTTGTTTAAATAAACACTTTGAATTATCCCACTGTCTGTCTCGCCGTGACTACTGAGTCCATCTGTCCTGTTTCATGACATCATCCTATGAAACAATAAGACAATTTAAGAAAGACAGTCTAGTGTGATTTCAAACAATACGTTCTGTTGTACGAGAGCTTTGTAGCATTGCAGAGACACTGTTTTTCGAAGTTAGTGATGCTGTAAAGTTAATATTTGATGAAAGCAGGAGTGAAAATAGCAACCCCAATCTAAGGGAGTGACAACCCGGCGTCTTACATATAAAATCCTTTGAAAATTGTCTAACTGCCTGGTCATCCTCCAACCTGCATTTTGCTGAGCAAATGGTTAATCATTTGGTTGACCAGGCAGTTAAAGAGTTGCATTTTTATTTAATCGTGTTTAAGAAATCAAAATTTGATAAAACTCATTCCGACCCTTTGTCAGTCCCCCTTTTTTCTGGCAAGGGTATAAACAAGAATATGACTTGTGTGCAGAGTGTTCAGAATTAGCAACATTAGCAGTTTGTCATTCTTTGCTTACTATTGATTCCCAGGTCTATTACCCAATACCTAAAAGTCTCACAAGTAGGTACACTTACATACTACACTGCAGGTAACTCCCTTATTGGTGAAATCATCCCATTTGATTGACTAGAGGCTTTTTTTTTTTTTACTGAACAAGCCAACATTAAAAAGCAAACCACTTTCACACACCAGATGTTTTAGCAGCTTTTAATTAAAGCCCAACACATACATTTTAACATGAAAAAGTCAGATTTCTGGTTGCTCTGGCATGAGATAAAATGCAGTTTATTGCAAATAACTTAGAGCAGTCTCCCTTTCCCTAGAGGCACTTTATCGATTTTATTTTTTTATGTTTTAGTTGTTTTTTATTTGATTGTTTCAGCTATTTTTGTATTCTTTGTTAAATAGCTTTCATTTGATTTTTGTTACGTTTCTTTTATTTTTGCTACAGCATCCCTTTTAGGAGTTGGCACCTTCTCCTGATCAATTGCCTAAACATGTGCGCAAAATTGTTGGTACCCCCTGTTTAACGAAAGAAAAACCCACAATGGTCACAAAAGTAACTTTGATCTAACAATAGTAATAATAGATGAAAATTCTGTGAAAATGGATGAATGAAAATCAGAAATTCCTGAACCATGCTTCAGCAGAATTATTCAAAAAATAAACTCATGAAACAGACCTGCTTAAAAAAGAAAACTGGAAGTCCTGTGAACAAAGGGACATGCTAAATCAAGGTGCTCCCACTAATAAGTCCCACAGTTCTCTACAATCTTGTTATCAGTCAGTGGGACTGTATTTAGGGCTACAGGTAGCCCCTGTGCTATTAGGTAACATGCAGTGTACCACACTTTACATGGACCAGAGGAAGAGAGGGAAAGAGTTTTTTAAGGATATCAGAAAGAATATGATAGAAAAGTATGGTAAAGGTAAAGACTATACCCCCCAAACACCAGACATTATTTAGATTTTGTTTTTCTTTTTGGCTAAATCTGGTCGGTCTTTCATAGTCTTGATTTAGTCCACAGATCATTGTTGAAAATTGGACTGTGTATTGGACTTTAGTCCAATAATAGACGTTGAAAAGAACGTCCTTTGAACTATCTGAAAATTGCGGCTTTTCACCTTTCACCGTTCAACCAAATGTAGAGGTTGTTTGGATGTAAATCATGTCGTCTTTACAATGTCTTTTCAACCAATTTTTGCTAATTGGGTAAGATAATCTCCAAGTAGCTTGATGTTCCTGTTGCAACAATTGCACGTTATCCAGAAATCGAATATACATGGGGCTGTAGCCAACCTTGGATGTGGCCAAAGGAGGAAAGTTGATGACAAACAGAGCCGAATAATAGAAACGGTAACAAAAATGCCCAGAAAAACTTCCAATTAAAGGTGAACTTCAAGCTCAAATACATCAGATTTTACCATCCATTGTCATTTGAGTGAAGTTAATGGAAGACAACCAAGGAGGACACCATTATTAGACTTAGACGCTTAAGAATTAGACAGTTTTTATTGTCATTTTGTATACACAGAGTGCTTACAAAATAAAAATTTTGTTTTGTACAGCTCTCATGACATTTCCATTTCTTAGAGTGCAGCAGTGATCAAATGTAAACATGGTGCAAAAAAACGCCTTTATGTCAGTTTGATGCAGAGTCTGTAACATGATTTACAGTTTTTTCATCATTCAGCAGCCTGATGGCGGAGGGGTTTGAGGGGTCATTGATGATATCACGGGCTCGGGACAAGCAGCGCTGGGATGTACTGTCTTTAATGGAGGGAAGAGAAGTCCCGATGATCTTCTCTGCAGTTCTTACTACTCTCCTCACCTTCTTCCAGTCTGCGGCGCTGCAGCCCCTGCACCACACAGTGAGACAGCTGGTCAGAACGCTCTCAATGCTTCTGTAGAAGGTCGTTATGATGGGTGGGGGCAGGTGGGCTCTCCTAATCCTCATCAGGAAGTACAAGCTCTTTTAAGCCCTTTTGAACAGTGAGGTGGTGTTTACAGTCCAGGTAAGGTTGTCTGTGATGTACACCCCCAGGAATTTGGTGCTGCTGACCTTTGAACTTTTTTTAACTTTTTGCCAAGGAACATCCGTTCTATGGTTACAGACAAAAAATGAAGCATATCAAGAACAGAACACTGTCCTCACAGTGAAACTTGGAGGAGGCTCTGGTATGTTCTGGGGCTGCTTTTCTTCATCTAGCACAGAGTGTCTTGAGTATCTCCAGGGTTCAATGAAATATGCAGACTATCAGGATAAATGTGCTGCTCGGTATCAGAAAGCTTGGACTCAGTCACAGGTCATGGGTCTTGCAATAGAATAATGACCAAAAAAACACAGCTAAAAAAAGAACAGCTAAGAAGTGAATGAGCCCTGACCTAAATTCTATCAAGCATATTTGGAAGGAGCTTAAACATCCTGTCTGGGAAAAGGCACCATTTAAACCTGAGACAAGTGGAGCAGTTTATTCATGAGGAGTGGGCCAAAATACCTGCAGAGAGTAGCAGAAGTATCAGAGACAGTTACAGGAATCCTTTAATGGCAATAATTGTCTCAAAAGATTGATCGACAAAATATTAAAGCTACAGTGTGTAACTTTTAGCGACATCTAGCGGTCAGACTGCAGACTGCAGCAACATGAACATCTCCCCCCCACCGCTTCTCCTCTCCAACAGTACGGCGAGCGTTACGGGACAAAATGTCTTCCACGACGTCCGCATCACCTACCTTCTCAAGTGATGAGGTTTGTTTACATAGATAATTTTACAGATAGTATTTCATTAGTCTGTGTAGGGTATAGATTTCATGTAGATTTAAGATAATAAATATACCCATTATTTTTTCTACATCGTTGTGACGTTTTGGCGATCTCGCAATCGCTAGTTTGTTGGCTCTGCGCTGCCGTAGCGCAAAGATGTCTGCCTCCATGGCTGCGAGACCCGCTCCTATGTAATTATAAATAACGAATTCTAAGGCAACGCAAATATTTAGGTTAAGAGGCTGAGCTCGTAGATGATGATAAATAACATAGTTATGTATAATATATTACATTTCTGACTGTATATCCCTGTAATTATTACACACTGTAGCTTTAAAATATGGGTACCATACTATGTCTACAGGCCTTCAAGAATTTACCTGTTAAAATAAGATTTATTGAAGCTTTTTTTTTAAACAATGCCTGACTTTCATTTGTTAATTTTCATGTTATTTGTATTTCTTATAAATTTCTGTGGCCATTGTAGGATTTGATTTTATTCATCAAGAAGTACAAATAGTTTTGTCCACGTGTGTATATGACACAATATATCAAACACTACTGCCGGATAAAAACGAGGTTGTTCAGAGAGACAACCCCCACACTTATCTTTAACAACTGTTTGAGATAATAAAACCAACGCCCTGCGTGTTTAAACGCAGAGCTGTTCCTTTGATATGGATCCCTGACCTCTGCGTGCAATGAGGATTTTTTACGAATGCTCAGTGAACCTCACTGCAACAGCTTTACAGATTCTGACCACACCTCCCGTGTTTACGCACGCACAAACGACCTAAATTGCAGGTTATTACATGGATATTAACTGTAAACAAACACACAACAATGTTCAAAAAGTGAATTGGATCGTAGGAGTTTTTAAATTTAAAAAGCGCCTCAGATAAACTGCATTTTGCAAGAAGGTTGGTCGATTTCATTGAAAGAACAAACGTGTTGGTGTTGTTTTCTTTTTGTGACCGCCCTCTTGCGCATCACTCCTTAAGCCCTTCCTCTTAGGAGTTTCCAAGATTTCCAGCGCAAAAAAAAACATCGAGGATTTCCAAACTTTCCTCACCAAATAAAAAAAAAAACTTTTCCTTTTCGGTGAAATGATTTGCACGCTTTCTTTTCACAGCTCGTAGTTTCGGAAACATGTGGCTTCCTTGCAGATGCGCAGCGAAGTACGTGGCTGCTTCCTTCAGTCGTGGCGTCTCGGCATCTTTTCTTCATGCTTTGCGTCGCAAGAGGAGCAGCTGGAACGCGGCCGCCTTCATGCCGGAGTCTTCGGGCTTCGAGGGCGTGTCTGGCCGCGATGCCCTGCACGATTACTCGGTGTCCCACAGCGAGAGCTTCTGGGCCGCCGTGGCCCGCCAGAGGCTGAGCTGGATCCGACCCTTCGACGTTGTGCAGGACTGCGATCTGAGCCAAGGGAGGATTAGTTGGTTTGAGGGAGGAAAGCTGAACGTCTCTGGTAAGATTTAAAACGGATACAGATAAATAATAATTCAAAAATATATACCCTTTAGATTAAAATGAATGCGTCTTTATGCGGACTTAAAAAACACCATTCACACTGAACGCACCACGTGGTTCATGCAGCTTTGTTTATGTTGTGCTTGTTCCCATATGCACTTTAGTGAACTGCCTGGACCGCCATGTGCACACCTGTCCAGAGAGGGTGGCCCTCATCTGGGAGAGGGATGAGCAGGGGTCAGAGGTCAGGTACACATACAAGTAAGTGATGCAGTTAATATAATCAATAACTTTATTATTTTTTTTATTACAGTGTAATTCATTTTTATCTTTGCAGGGAGCTTCTGGAGATGACTTGCCGCTTGGGGAACCTGCTAAGGCGGCAGGGCGTAAAGAAGGGGGACTGCGTCACCATCTACATGCCCACCTGCCCTCTGGCTGTGGCGTCCATGCTGGCCTGTGCCCGGATTGGGGCTGCCCACAACGTGGTGTTTGCAGGCTTTAGTGCAGAAGCCCTGGCAGAGCGAATCAGAGATGGTGAGACTTGTCCTGATGGTGCCTGAAGGATTAGATTTACACAACAAACCCATATCTGATCTCAGTGTTTTGTATCATCTAATAGGTGTTGTGTGGGCTTTCGGCACTGTTAGGCTATATCAGCTTGATTTAACAGCATTGAAAGCCGCTGTAAGATAAGGAGACAAAACACTTTAAGAGGAGTAAGAGCAGTTCATTAACATGTTGACCAGCCTCTAACATTTTTAACAAGCAATCACCTCAGTCTCATAAACTTTACAATTGACTAGAAACAGAATTTCTTTCTTACTTCCTCTTTCAGATGAATTAGGGCTGTGCAATTTATTTTAAAAGAGATCTGATGAGACTATATCGTTTATATGGAGATGGTCTAATTATGTATTTACATATTCCATTGGGTGATTCTATACCTATTTATAATGTTAAACGGTTTCTCAAAGTAAACCTAAAACAAACGATAAACAAACATGAAATCTAGAAAAATTATGTGCAAAGTAATAAAAAATATAACACCTTAACCTGCACCTTAATTGCAGGTTATAACATGGACATTAACTGTAAACAATACAATGCAGTGTTCTGCAAGTGAATTAGATCGTAGGAGTTTTTATATTTGACAATTGCATCAGATAAACTGCATTTTACAAGAAGATTGGTCGATTCCCTTGACAGAACAAATGTGTTGGTGGATTATTTTTTTTTTCTTGTTTTCTGTTTGTGACCGCCCTCTTATGCATCACTCCTTAAGCCCTTCCTCTTACGAGTTTCCAAGATTTCCAGCGAAAACAACATCGAGCGGAGGATTACCTCACCTAACTTTTTCTCTTAAGTCTTTCACAAGACATATTCGCTTTCTTCTTGTGTAAAAGCACAAACTCAGGCTAAAATTTTGTCATAAAACATATGAAGAACTACAGAATTTGGTATAAAAATTATATAAAAGATAGAAATTAACAGAAGAATAGTGTGAGGACAACATATAAAAGAAGGGTTTCACAAAAGCCTTTTTAGGATCTAGAGAGATGGGCCCCTCTTAAAGCCTCCTCTGGTCATTCACTATGAGCCGCTCAAGTCAGCAAAGTCCTGTGATGATCTATACTCACATTAACAAAGCCGACGCTGCGAAACCAGCAGAGAGAGGGATTCAGAGCTGCTAATAATGGAGCAACCCCCACTTCACACCTATTTGCCAACTTGCCTGAGAGGCGTAACTGGAGTGGTTCATCTTCAACCCCCCCAATTTTCCACGGTTACTCTTCTAATCCTACTGTGGTGGAGTGAAGGCAACTCAGGCTACATCAGGACAGAGCGGACAAGGTATCCACACAGAGATGTTTAAGCTTAAAGGAATAGTAAACCCAAAACATGATTAGCCTTCATTTTCTACTCACCCCCATGCTGAACAACACTCTGGAGTACTTTTTTGATATCTCAAATGCATCTGGAGATCTAGGAGGCTTCTTGCTGTCTGCTGACATTCAAATAATGGAGGTGCCCAGCGCCTGAGGCAGAAAGGTCCATAAAAGTCCACAAAAAACATTTCAATATTCCTCCATACTGCTCGTCCAATGTATTCCAAGTGTCCTGAGTGGGTAGCATCCAGAATTTACTCGAAACGAAGTCATTTAGAATGTTTTTAGAGCATAAACAGTAGTGTATAGGATTTCCTGAAAGCGCGCACCTGCGCGATCACGACGCTACGGAAGCCGGCAGACCAAACCAGCGCATTCAGCTCGGCAAAAAACTCATGCTCTTCCTCAACACTGAAGTCCTCAGACATTTTTCTTTCGTTGTTTCTTTCTTTGCACAGGTAAACAGCACATTTCTTCTTCTACGCTTGCATTATTGGCAGAGCAGACGCTGAATGCGCACTTTCATCTGGTTTGGTCTGCCGGCTTCCGTAGCGTCGTGATCGCGCAGGTGCGCGCTTTCAGGAAATCCTATACACTACTGTTTATGCTCTAAAAACATTCTAAATGACTTTGTATGGAGTAAATTCTGGATGCTACCCACTCAGGACACTTGGAATACATTGGACGACCAATATGGAGGAATATTGACACGTTTTTTGTGGACTTTTATGGACCTTTCTGTCTCGGGCACCATAGACCTCCATCATTTGAATGTCAGCAGACAGCAAGAGGCCTCCCAGATCTCCAGATGCATTTGAGATATCAAAAAAGTACTCCAGAGTGTTGTTCAGCATGGGGGTGAGTAGAAAATGAAGGGTAATCATGTTTTGGGTGTACTATTCCTTTAAAGATGAAACCATCTGAAGCTGTAACAAACATTGTGATATGTCACTTCTATAGCGCAGAAGTAGAGATGTTTCGATCCGAAATTATTATCCGAAATTTGCTCGATATCCACCAAAAAAATAACAAACATCTGATTATACTGGGGTGCATCTAAAATCCCAAATATAAACACTAAGAAAAGCGGCATTCCTGTTGTTTATGTCGTGCTGTTTGGGGTTCACTTCCTGTTTGGATTAACTGAGTGTGCAACTGTTTATGTCGTCCTGTTTGGGGTTCACTTCCTGTTTGGATTAACTGAGTGTGCAACTGAGTGTGCAGCTGTTCAGAGGATCTCCATCTGAAGTTAAGTTATTTTCTCTGTGATATCTCTGTATCTAAGTAACTCTAACTGACTACTTTAAAACATAGCACCTTCTGCTGCACGTTTCTACTGAGCACTTGTCAGTTTCACACGGTTTTATTTCTGATAGCAAGAAGTAGCTAGCCTAGGCTAGCGCTAGCTTAGCATTGCTATGGCTTCTCTCTCTCCCTCCCTTGACTCTTTTCCAACTCTTCCTCTCCTCTCTCCTGCTCTCTGTGTCAGATGTTCAGTTATTCCTCTGCCTCCTTTAGTGATAATGGGATGTGTAATAAGTGTAGTATTTTTGTAGCTTTGGAGGCGAGGGTGTCAGAGTTAGAATCCAGGCTTCAGGCTGTTGAAGTAGGCCCCCCACGTAGCTGTCCTCCAAAAGTGCCTGAGCAGCCAGGCGATTGGGTAACTGTACGCAGAAAGCGTAGTCGTGGATCTCTGCCCACTGGTCACCACCAACCCGTTCACGTTTCTAACCGGTTTTCCCCACTCAGTGACACACCCACTGAGAAGCCCACTCTGGTGATTGGCAGCTCCATAGTCAGAAACGTGGCATTAGAGACACCAGGGACCATAGTCAAATGTTTGCCAGGGGCCAGAACGGGCGACATCAAATCCTACCTGAAACTACTGGCTAAGGATAAGGTTAAATACAGTAAGATTGTTATTCACGCTGGTGGTAATGACACCCGGTTACGCCGATCGGAGGTCACTAAAATTAGTGTTGCTTCGGTGTGTAAGTTTGCCAAAAAAATGTCGGACTCCGTAATTTTCTCTGGTCCCCTCCCTGATCTGACCAGTGATGACATGTTTAGCCGCATGTCGTCATTCAACCGCTGGTTGTCTAGGTGGTGCCCTGAAAACAACGTGGGCTACATTAATAATTGGCAATCCTTTTGGGGAAAGCCTGGTCTGATTCGGAGAGACGGCATCCATCCCACTTTGGATGGTGCAGCTCTTCTTTCTAGGAATCTGGCCACATTTATTAGTCCTCCAAAACCCTGACCACCCAGGGTGCAGACCAGGAAGCAGAGTTGTAGTTTAACACACATCTCTGCAATTTCTCTACTGTTACCCACTCTTTACTCCATCCAGACAGTGTCTTGCCCACGACCAAAATCTAATAAATTAGCAAAGATTCCCAAAGGAGTAAATCATGATAATCTAATTAAAATCAAAATAACTCCAATTGGGGAAAAAGTTAAAACAATTAAATGCGGTCTGTTTAACATAAGATCGCTTTCCTCTAAAAGTCTACTAGTTAATGACTTGATTTGTGATAATCACATTGACTTGTTTTGCCTTACAGAAACCTGGCTGCAGCAAGAGGATTATGTGAGCATAAATGAGGCAACTCCTTCAAGCTATTTAAATTTTCACATCCCCAGAAGTTCTGGGCGAGGAGGAGGAGTAGCAACAATCTTCCAGTCTGACTTACTGATTACTCCCAAAACAATTAATACCTACAACTCTTTTGAACATTTAACCCTTAATTTCCCTGATCCAAATTTCAAGGCAAGAAAACCTCTTCTTTTTGTAACTTTGTATCGTCCACCAGGTCCTTACTCTGAATTTTTAGATGAGTTTTCAGAGTTCCTTTCTGATTTGGTATTAAATACTGACAGGGTCATCATAGTGGGAGATTTTAACATCCATGCTGACATTGAAGGCGATAGCTTAAGAGCAGCCTTTAATGCTATCTTAGACACTATTGGCTTTGTTCAAAATGTGAATAGTCCCACGCATTCTCATCTTCATACTTTGGATCTTGTGCTGACATACGGCATAGAATGTGAAGAAATAACAGTATTTCCTCACAACCCTGTCCTCTCTGACCACTTTCTAATAACCTTCAGGATTACTTTAACAGAGTTCTCCTCCCCCAAAAGAAGGTTCAATTTTAGTAGATCTTTATCAGATAGTGCAGTTATAAATTTTAAAGAATCTGCTTCACTTTCTCTCTGCTCTGTGTCACTGAGCAGTGCTGCAGAGTGCAAAAGCTTAGCTTATTCCCCTTCACAGGTTGATGATTTTGTTGATGGGGTTGCTAGTTCTCTGCGTATTGCCTTAGACAACGCAGCTCCTTTGA
Source organism: Cyprinodon tularosa (assembly GCF_016077235.1). Classification (NCBI taxonomy): domain Eukaryota; kingdom Metazoa; phylum Chordata; class Actinopteri; order Cyprinodontiformes; family Cyprinodontidae; genus Cyprinodon; species Cyprinodon tularosa. The sequence goes on along the minus strand of NW_024038896.1, from coordinate 1,240,140 downwards.
AAATGAAAACCGTTAAAAATAGAAAGCTTGCTCCTTGGTTTAATGCAGAGCTGCGTACTTTGAAGCAAAATGCTAGGAAACTGGAGAGAAAATATCGCTCCACAGGCCTGCGAGAGTCCTTCCTAGTCTGGAAAAATGGTTTACTGCTGTATAAGAGGACCCTTTGTAAAGCAAGAGCAGCATACTTCTCCTCATTAATAGAGGAGAATAAGAATAATCCTAGATTTCTTTTTAATACAGTTGCCAAACTCACCCAGAGCCATAGCTCTGTTGAACCGTCCATTCCACCTGCTCTTAGCAGCAATGATTTTATGGGATTCTTTATAAATAAGATTGATCTTATTAAAAATAAGATCATAAGCACTCCTCTATCCACGATTGTACCTGAGGTAGTCATGGAATCTGAACCGGGTTTAGACTGCTTTGATCCAGTTGAACTCTCTGAATTAGCAAAATTATTGTCTTCATCTAAGCCTTCAACTTGTATGTTAGATCCAGTTCCAACCAGGTTATTTAAGGAGGTATTCCCTTTGATCTCCTCCTCCATTTTAGATGTGATTAATCTATCTCTGTTACAGGGATATGTACCTAAAGCTTTTAAGATTGCTGTAATTAAACCTCTGCTTAAGAAACCGTCTCTTGACCCAGATGACTTGGTCAATTATAGACCTATATCCAATCTTCCTTTCTTATCCAAAATTCTTGAGAAAGTAGTTGCCAAACAAGTTTGCGATCACTTCCACCATAATGAACTTTTTGAAGAGTTTCAGTCTGTCTTTAGAGCTCATCATAGCACTGAAACAGCTCTGGTGAAAGTCACTAATGATATTCTCATGGCCTCAGATAATGGACTTGTATCTGTGCTCGTCCTGTTGGATCTTAGTGCTGCATTTGATACAGTTGACCATAATATTCTTTTAGAAAGACTTGAATATTTTGTTGGAATTAAAGGAACAGCACTAGACTGGTTTAAATCTTATCTATCTGATCAAATTCAGTTTGTTCATGTTAATGATAGATCTTCAACACGCTCAAAGGTTACCTGTGGAGTACCACAGGGATCAGTGCTAGGACCAATTCTCTTTACTTTATACATGCTCCCAATTGGTAGAATTATTAGACAGCATGGGATTAATTTCCACTATTATGCTGATGATACCCAGCTATATCTGTCTATAAATCCAGATGAAGCTAACCCATTACATAGATTACAGGCATGTCTTGAAGACATAAAAACCTGGATGACTCTTAACTTTCTGCTTCTCAATGCAGACAAAACAGAAGTTATAGTCTTTGGACCAGAGTCTCTGAAAAAGAAACTGATTAGCCAGTCACTTCATTTGGATGGGATTAAACTGATTTCAGATAATAAAGTAAAAAATCTTGGTGTTATTTTTGATCAGGACCTGTCATTTAAATCCCATATCAAAGAGGTTTCTAGAATTTCCTTCTTTCATCTGAGGAACATTGCCAAAATTAGAAATATCCTGTCCAGGGGTGATGCTGAGAAACTAGTCCATGCATTTGTTACTTCAAGGCTGGACTATTGTAATTCTTTACTATCAGGAAGTCCACAAACTGTAGTTAAAAGCCTTCAGCTGATCCAAAATGCTGCAGCCAGAGTTCTAATGAAAATGAAAAAGAGAGATCATATCTCTCCTATCCTGGCTTCTCTTCATTGGCTTCCTGTTAAATCAAGAATAGAATTTAAAATCCTCCTTCTCACATATAAAGCCTTAAATGGCCAAGCTCCATCTTATACCAGAGATCTGATTGTTCCTTATGTTCCTAACAGAGCACTTCGCTCTCAATCTGCAGGTTTACTAGTGGTTCCTAGAATTTCTAAAAGTAGAATGGGAGGCAGATCTTTTAGTTATCAGGCTCCTCTCCTGTGGAACCAACTACCAGTTTTAGTTCGTGAGGCAGACACCCTGTCTACTTTTAAGGCTAGGCTTAAAACTTTCATTTTTGATAAAGCTTATAGTTAGGGTGGCTCAGGTTATCCTGAGCTATCTCTATAGTTATGCTGCTATAGGCTTAGACTTTTGGAGGACATAGGGACCCCCATTTCATCATTCTGCTTCATTCTCTCTCTGTTCTCCTATTCTGCAGAATCTGTTAGTTCAATCTCTAACCTTCTGCTCTCTCTGCTTTTCCTCAGAGTAGCTTTGCCTCGTCTGTTCCTGTTTGGCTGTGACGTCATCCTGGAAAAAAACATCAGCTGTGCTGCTTCTATCAACACCCTTGTTAATAGATGTTGGAGATCGGCCTGTTTTCCAGTGTGGTCCTGTTTCTCTGACCGTGACTGAGTGGATGTGCTCTCTTCGTCCTCTGGCATGGGAGCTGCCTTGGAGCTCGTCTGCCTGGCTGTGTGTTTCCTGGACGGGGCCGCCTTTTACAGCTGCTTTTTGTATCTCTGCTTCTGTCTCCTTGAACCCCAGTCGGCCTCGGCAGATGGCCGCTCACACTGAGCCTGGTTCTGCTGGAGGTTTCTTCCTGTTAAAAGGGAGTTTTTCCTCTCCACTGTCGCTACAAGCATGCTTAGTGTGGGGGATTGTATTTGAGTCAATGAGTCAATGCAATCAACTGGTTTTCCTTAGATAGAAAACTTTGTATCAATTTGACTGTATGATCTGGTTGAACTGTAAAGTGCCTTGAGATGACATGTGTTGTGAATTTGGCGCTATATAAATAAACTGAATTGAATTGAATTGCATGTGAATTCAGGGCATTGAGGTGTACATTGGTGTACATGTGCAAACGTGTCCATTTTTAGGACTGAGAATGCATGTGGATAAGAAAGTCAGTTTCTGCTTTGGTGTGAAATGGTCAAAAGAAATGTTGAAATTTAAACTGAAAACATTTAGTGCTTTTATACCCCTTAAGGTTTTTGCCCCTTTTGTTGCTGGGCCTTTGTGATCTACTGTACAAAGTAGCACACTGCTTGCAAACTGGAACAAAAACATTCTTTTCCCAATTTCTTTAACAAATAATAGTCTGCAATTCATTAAAAGTGTGTGGGACATTTAACCAGGTTTATTTAAAAAAAGGATAAAACTGTTAAGAAAAAGCAGCAGCTGAAGTATTGTTATTTTTTGCAGTACATCACAGTATCCTGTTCTAAACCTGAAATAAAGATGTACCCATCATCAAATAGGCTCATTTCAACAGTTAAAATAAAGTTGCACAGGTAAACCTTGAAGCAGTACATAGAAATTACAGTTAATCATCATCACCATATCATAATCATGATCATCAATCATATATATATATATATACATTTAAAGCAAAGGAGCAGGGATTTGACTTTCTTCAGTTACAGCAGAAGCACACAAAAAAAGACACACCATCATAAATAACCCAGCTTTCTAAAGCATCAGCCTCTAATAAAAGGGGTGGAAACTTTGACAAGATTTACATTTTCTATTTGGGATACAATCAGCTAAATTAAACCTCTAGAGGAAAAAAATATATATATTTTTAATAATAAAAATAAAACATTTACAATTAACTTAAACAACTTGAAGCTAAACAATACTCCAAATCCAAACAAAACCCTAAACATCTCCCCTCCTTCTCAGTCAGTGTGAATTTCCCTTATGAGGCTGATTGGAAACACCAGGTCCTTGTCAGCACAGCAAGGACCATGGGCTCGCTTCCATGACAATACATGACCAGGTGACCTTAAAGAAAAAGACAGTGGTGAGAACAAAAAAAAGAAAATGCTTGTTTACAACACCTATCACTTGGGGGGTAAATCCCTCAAAAAAAAATAAATAAATAAAAAATAATAAATATATATATATATATATATATATATATATATATATATATATATATATATATATATATATATATATATCCAAACCTAATCAGTTTTTATCATTTATGTTGGTTTGCAAACATTATTATCATCACAATATATCTTAATTTCCTCTTTATGAGGCCATAAATGAATGTCTCTTGTCCAGGTTGTTTTTTAGACATATATTAAAGACAAAGAAAATGATTTATTTTGTACTTCTGGGTAATTTCTTTGTAATAATAAAAAAAAAAAATCATCCCATTCACAGACTGACTGTTGCACATAAATACTTTTCTGAAGCAGCTTCTTTGCTCCCCCTCCTCTTTATTGTCCGTAGCTCAGTCCAGCACTGTCATCACGGTGAACCAGGGAGTCCGCGGCGGGAAAATCACAGAGCTGAAGAGGACGGTGGATGCTGCTGTGCGGAGCTGTCCAAGCGTCCAGCAAGTGTTTGTTGCCATGAGAACGGAAAAACAAGTGGAAATGACAGACAGGGACTTTGTCTTAGAGGAGGTTAGTGAGTCCATAAGGTGGAAACAGAAGCATTATATTTAGCTGACCTGGAGAATTTCTAAGAAATGTTCTGAAAAAAAGAAAATTTGAACAGCTGTACAAATTCCTGTCTGCTCAGGAAAACTCTTTGATGTGGTAAAACTAGCCGCTGCTCCTGACTGTTAGTTATATGAATGACCTCGCTGTTCTGCTCAGGAGATGCTGAAGGAGGACGTGGTGTGTGAGCCAGCTCCCATGGACAGCGAGGACGTCTTGTTTCTGTTGTACACCTCAGGCAGCACAGGGAAGCCTAAAGGCCTGGTCCATACTCAGGCTGGATACCTGCTGTACGCTGCTTTCACACACAGGGTAAGCAGCCGTCCCACAAACACTTCTGCTTTTGCCTCTAAAATACAACTATTGACATGTATATATATACATATATATTTTCCCCGTATATCCTCTGTTTTATGTCCAGTACGTCTTCGGCTACCATGACGGGGATGTGTTTGGCTGTGTGGCGGATATAGGCTGGATAACAGGTCACAGTTACACCGTGTATGGGCCCCTGGCCAATGGAGGGACCACTGTCCTTTTTGAAAGCACTCCAGTCTACCCTGACCCAGGTTTGAAACTTGAAAATGTTTTGAATTACCTCACTGATTGGTACAGATTTTCTACATAGCCCTGAAAAGTAAAAAAAACAACAACCCATAATTCACTTGAATCGCTTTCCACATCTTACGAGCTGTGAAACAGCTTCACATTGGAAAGAATGTTCGGGGTTTTTTTCCCGGATTTTTAAATAGATGCTTAGATTAGTAGTTCAATCCAACTGCAGCTGTCCAGGAGATTCTCATGGGAAATGTTGTCGTCCTTCAGGCAAAACAATACAGCCTTTGTCCACTGGCGAGAGCCAAAGTCGACCAAAACTGAAAGTTCTTAAGTACTGTTTAATAAAATAGAATGAAAGACAATAAATTCTTAGTAATAAGAAGAAAAAAATTGGTTGGAAAGTCTATATAATCGATTAGCCCCCTCACTGAAAAGTACACTTCACTTTTATTTAACTACTTATTCAACTAAACCCATTACTTTAAACTTAGTCTAAAAAGCCATACAAAGCACTATAAGGGGGCAACATGCACTTTAATCAAAACATTTTACAAACTGTACTTTAAAGAATTGGCATCACTTTGAATTACTGTGCTTCAATTTTAACCTCAAAAAGCTTTAGACCTTTAAATAAGGCTATTCTACAATAGTCCTGAGTGAAATGTTGCTTTACCACACTGTGGGAATCAGAGGGGTGTTTCCCAAATTGCATCCATCCATCCATCCATTTTGCCTATCCCAAGCGGGGTCGCGAGGGGTGCTGGTGCCTATCTCCAGCTGTCTACGGGGGAGAGGCGAGGTACACCCTGGACAGGTCGTCAGTCCATTGCAGTGCAACACAGAGATGAACAACCATTGAAACACATACTCACACCTAAGGAGAATTTAGAGAAGCCAATTAACCTAACAGTCTTGATTTTGGACTGTGTGAGGAAGCCGGAGTACCCGGAGAGAATCCGCGCATGCTCAGAGAGAACATGCAAACACCATGCAGAAAGGCCCTTGGCCAGAAATCGAGCCCGAAACCTTCTTGCTGCAAGGCAGCAGTGCTACCCACTGCTCCATTGAGCAGCCCCATTGTGTTCATCATCATTTATTTCTGAGGTTCTTTAAAAAATATATTTCATTATTCTTGAATCCTCTGCTCTTCATGTAGTTTGAAGGTAAGTATCTCCTGTAATGTTATAAAAAAAAAAAACTCCAGAAAGTGTGTGAAGCAGGGGTCGCCAATACGGTTCCCTTTGGGCATCAACGGGCCCTCAAAGACCACATGAGGTCCCCTCAGCATCTCCTGAAAACAGTACCAGTAGGCTAAGTTTTACATTTTATTTTATTCCGTTGCCCTTATTTTTTGTAGACAAGCTTGCATTTAAAGAGATTTCAAAATTAAACATTTAAAAGAAAATTAAATATTAAGAGAAATGTAATGCTTGAACTTTAGTTGAACTCTGACTGTTCCAGTATTGGTAGCTCTTCTATGACTCAGTGACCATGAAGTAGCTCAAAGCCTGAAAAAGGTTGGTGTCCACTGGTCTAGAGGTACTGCAAGTAAAGACTTCATCTGCATCCTGTGATATTTGAATGTCTTATCCACAGGGAGATACTGGGAAATGGTAGAAAGGCTGAGGATCAACCAGTTCTACGGTGCTCCCACTGCAATCCGCCTCCTAATCAAATATGGAGACCAGTGGGTGAAGAAGTACGACCGCTCCTCCCTCACCACTCTTGGTTCTGGTATGTGACACATCTTCCTCTGAAATAAAAGGACTCTTGGTTTTTGTCACCCGTGTTTGTGTTAGTTAACATTATGCAAGATTTCAGTGAGTTCCAACTTTAATAAATCTAATTCAAATTCTCTGTTTAGAGTAATAAAAGTGTACATTTATTGCATAATTTATTACGTTGCATAAACTAGATGACAGTTAAATACACAGTGGAAAGTCACACAGCAATACGCTCTAAAGTGTTCCTATTTTGAGAAGTCAGTCTGCTAACTGCCTTGAAAGAACAAACACAGGCTGATGCAAACATTAAGGTTTACTGAAAACCAAGTTGGGTTTGGTGATTAAGCAGCTCACGTGTTTTAGGTTGATTCCTTCAGATGTAATTATAAGGGAATTGATGATGAAATAAAAATTGAAAAACTTTTCTATTATGTATAAAATATTGAACATTTATTTGCATTCTGGACTTCAAGCGTGCAAGAATAATGTAACCTGTTAACATGGAAAAATAAGAAGGTGACCCTGCAGGGAGTAGTCATGTGCAGCAGTGGTAAAGAGAAGATTTTATTAGGAAAGTTACCTCGTTTTATTTGAAAATAAGGTTTATACCTCAATTTCCGAGTTTTGTTGCATCAGCTGAACATCATATTTCTGTTTTTAGTAAAACTGAATAACAATTGTAGCCTGCTGACTATCCATAAAAGCTTTTTGTCCTTTCTTTGGAAGTTTGCTCTTCTTTACCACACTGTAGCTGTTAATCAGTTACCTGGCAATGACTGAGTCGTTTGAATAAAAGCCTTTGAACTGATTGTTCTGGGCACTGAAATGGACACAATGCTTCTTTATTGTTTTATTATTGTACTGATAACATCATACCAAAAATACTGCATATATGCAACATACACTTCCATATCAGTGTGTTTTTTGCAACATGTTTTTTCTCCCACTGTTAACATTTGACCACTGCTGCACTTTAAGGAACGGAAATGTTCATTTACTGTCTGGAAAGCTGCACTAAACGGAATACAAAATAGACAATAATTGTCTAAGTTGTTCCGATCTGATGAAAACAAACAACGTATTGACTAGTTAAAGATGTTTTTATGCTTGTTTTCTTTTTGCAAACAGTGAGATTAAAACATTTCCAAAATTTCAAAATACATTCATGTTGAAAAAGTTGTGGAGGTAATATGACTTTTATACATTTTTGATGTTTCTGTTTTTGGGCTCATATCCAACAGGCATACTGTGCTGGTTTTGAAAAAGGATCAGCTTTGCTTCATCGTTTCCTTTTCAAAACAACACATCTTTCAACTTTTATACATCTAAAAAAAAATACACATGTATTACTAATATTTAGAACCATAAAATCTGGTATTTTCATGATTTCTAATAAAGTCCAAGATGTTCTTATAAAATGTATATGGTAATGTAAAGTGTAATGCATCGTGCAGCCCTACACATACCCCACTTTGTACCTGCAAGCCGACCATTATCTTTAAAAATAAACTGGAGATAATTGGTTTTAAAAATATTCTAACTTTTCTTGTAATTAAAATCAATTGCATATTATTATCTTCAATTATTACTTTAGACATGTTTTTATTTTGGTTCTGATTCTATCTTGGGCCTCCGGATTTTATTATGGAATTTGCAGACTATATTTCCACTTAAAAAAAAAAGCAGGTCCCTCTTCTAGACACTAGTGTTCTGGATTCAGGAGAGACTTAAGTGGAGTAAAAGAAAGGAACATTTTGAAAAGTGGTCCTTGTAGATAACTTGATGAAGCCAGCCTATTTACAATGACCCAGAACACTTAACACTGGGAAAGTGTTGGTAAACCAGAAAGATTTGTCTGATTTAAGTCAGGTCAGACTACTTCTCCCTGCTGGGCCTTTTATGGATGGAATTATGATGGAGCAGCTGACACACTCAAGAAAGTTCCCCTTTCCAAACAACACCGTGTCCTTCGATCAAATATATGTTGATTAAGATCACTGGACAAGTAGTGAACAAAATCATACCATTTTGCAGTTGGATGCCACGACAAATGTGATTGAAGACGCTGAGCTCCAGGGCTTCATGCATACAAAGATGTATCAAAAAGTTGTCAGAAAAGATAAACTGGAGCAGATATTTTCCGGGTATAGACAGTGTTTTCAAAGCACATGATCTGCAGTGGAAAATCTGCAGCCACGTACTGATGGCGAGGCTGCGATGACGGGAAGCGTGAAGGGAATGTTTGGATACAAAAAAGGCAAATCCCAATGTTAAATGGATGCATTATATCATTCATCATGAAACACTGGCTATAAATACTTACTGCTGGTATGGATGACGCAGTGAAGTGACAAACCATTCAGTTTTACCCATTGAATCACTGAGTGTTTGAAACTCTGTCATTAGATTGGAGCAGAGCACGGACAGCTGTTGCTTCACATTGATGTGCGGCGGCTGTTTTTGAAGGAACCTTTGCATCCTCTTGCTGTGGTGTTTTAGGATGCCAAGTGGGTTTGTACACCACTTTGACCCTTACTGCAGTTAAGCTGTTCGCCATTACTTGATGCCCATCTTGATATTGCTGATGTTACCAGGGGGCTAATGGTCAAACTGGTGCATTGAAGAAAATCAGACAGACTGGATTGGATGAGAGACCATTCATTGTGATTAAAAGTTGCAACAGCCTTCCCACAAAGCTGCACGAGCATCTGATGGATTTATAGTCTGACAGTAAAAATGGCGTTTGTTAAGACATTGAATGAGTTTTGGTGTGATGTTGAGAGGTATCCTGACAAGCAAACTCAGTTGGCTCATTAAAGCTCAGTTAAATGATAAAACCAAATTAAAACTGACATCATGAGTCTGATATTCAATTTTTGTTCAGTGTTTTTTTGTTGTTGTGATTTATCAAATTTACATGATTTATGGGACCTAATCAGAGGAGCTTCTGTGTTTGTTTAAACAAAAACAAGACAATTTTCCGCTTATCTAGATTACTTATTCAATTTCTGGTCAAAATATTTGTGTTATTCTTTTGTATGTGTTGAATTAAATGTTCCAGTAAAGGAGATTAAACAAAAATTTTTTTTTCTCATTTTCTCGGTCTGTCTGCAGTGGGAGAGCCGATCAACACCGAGGCCTGGGAGTGGTACAACAGGGTGGTCGGGGAAGGACGGTGCCCTGTAGTGGATACCTGGTGGCAAACTGGTAAGACAGAGAATCTGTTTTAATATAATTGTCTTTCAAAGCTTTTTGAAACAATAATTTAGGCCAAAGTGATTCAGGATCCAATAGTCTGATAGAAAATGATTGAAAAAAACCTAATTGGTCTTTCCTAGAATGAAAATATCACAGTTTTGCCTTTGAAGCTACTTCTTGTTTATGTTCTCTTAAATAACTGTCCTCTTAAATAACTAGAAGCCATGATGGCTTTTATGTCTACTCAGGAAAAAAAGGTTCACTCATTATCAGTCATTAGTTAAACCTGGGGTGGGTCCTACCTCTTAGCATTGAGTGTTTGTTTAATCATTAAAACAGAATAGGATGATCAGCTGCTATGTTGAGAACTTTAGCAGAGAAGACTTAGACAAAATTTATTCACAGGGTGTATAGAAAATAAAATTTTGTTTTGTACAGCTCTCATGACATTTGCATTTCTTAAAGTGCAGCAGTGATCAAATGTTGACAATGGGAAAAAAAATTTGCAAAAAAAAAACAACACATCGATATAGAAAAGCTTTATTTGCTGCAGTAGTATTGTACAAACAAGTGTTAAATGTTGGCAAAATGTATTATGCTTGACTTTATTAGTTTTGCTTGTGTACATCTGCAGTTTGTATCATTTCCTTTCTGGAAAATGTTCACATAAATTGTTTGGGCTCATTTCCTACCTTTCTTCTTATGTCCTCCTCTTTAAAAGTGGCCACCTCTGCACATAGAGAAACCCTCAGCTCTTATCCCAAACAGGGACTGTTACATAACATGTGGGACTGTGGTTGTGTGTGCATATACACAAACACTACTAAAGCCATGAAATGGCAGCCAGATATTCAGAAGCAGGATTAAGAAACTTAGATTTAGACAGAGTTTTCTGTTTCCCAAAGGTTGCTATAAATTAGTTTAATAAACTCTAAGTAGGTCCACTCAGAGTTAAGTGTGCGTGACAAGTTTAAAAAGCTATTATCAGTGAAGCCCCAAATCAACAAGTCACCATGACAACAGGCAACAGGAGTTAATTTGTGCGTTAATATAAAGTAGGCTTTGGCAGGCTGTTTTATCATTTATAAAAAGCATTCTCCTCTCGTAGTCCCATTTGCAGATCACTAAAAAAAGATTATTTCTGATCAAAATCACTGAAGTGTAAGTGTTTTCTAAATTACATTTATACGGCAGAAACTGAATTACAGAAAGTAAAAAAACAAAGTTATAATACCGGTAGTAAGAATTAAGTTTAATATACCTAGAAATGTTTAGATTATAAGTGGCCATTCTGATTTTCATCAGGTTTACTGAATACGAATTCATGACATCTGGAATACATTTCTTTATGGTCAAAATAATACAAATACTGACCAGTAATATTAGGAATATGGAAATCTGAAACTTATTTCATTTATCCAGAATGTTTATTCTAGATGTGAAGAATGTAATTTTAGTTAGAAATGATCATTTTGACTTGGAGAAAATCTTTTTTTCAGATATCTGAAATACATATTTAGTAAAACTAATACATATCAAAACAGCTTGCCATAGAATGTTGTGACCACGATAACATTACGGGTTTATTTCTTTAAGTAGTAGATCAGAATCAGAATCAGAAATACTTTAATAATCCCAGAGGGAAATTACTTTTGTTACACGCTCCAGATACAGTTTTATATATATATATATATATATATATATATATATATATATATATATATATATATATATATATATATATATATATACACTATATTGCCAAAAGTATTTGCTCACCCATCCAAATTATTGGAATCAGGTGTTCCAATCACTTCCATGGCCACAGGTGTATAAATTCAAGCACCTAGGCATGCAGACTGTTTTTACAAACATTTGTGAAAGAATGGGTCGCTCTCAGGAGCTCAGTGAATTCCAGCGTGGAACTGTGATAGGATGCCACCTGTGCAACAAATCCAGTCGTGAAATTTCCTCGCTCCTAAATATTCCACAGTCAACTGTCAGCTGTATTATAAGAAAATGGAAGTGTTTGGGAACGACAGCAACTCAGCCACGAAGTGGTAGGCCACGTAAACTGACGGAGCGGGGTCAGCGGATGCTGAAGCGCATAGTGCGAAGAGGTCGCCAACTTTCTGCAGAGTCAATCACTACAGACCTCCAAACTTCATGTGGCCTTCAGATTAGCTCAAGAACAGTGCGCAGAGAGCTTCATGGAATGGGTTTCCATGGTCGAGCAGCTGCATCCAAGCCATACATCACCAAGTGCAATGCAAAGCGTCGGATGCGGTGGTGTAAAGCACGCCGCCACTGGACTCTAGAGCAGTGGAGACGCGTTCTCTGGAGTGACGAATCGCGCTTCTCCATCTGGCAATCTGATGGACGGGTCTGGGTTTGGCGGTTGCCAGGAGAACGGTACTTGTCTGACTGCATTGTGCCAAGTGTAAAGTTTGGTGGAGGGGGGATTATGGTGTGGGGTTGTTTTTCAGGAGCTGGGCTTGGCCCCTTAGTTCCAGTGAAAGGAACTCTGAATGCTTCAGCATACCAAGACATTTTGGACAATTCCATGCTCCCAACTTTGTGGGAACAGTTTGGAGCTGGCCCCTTCCTCTTCCAACATGACTGTGCACCAGTGCACAAAGCAAGGTCCATAAAGACATGGATGACAGAGTGTGGTGTGGATGAACTTGAATGGCCTGCACAGAGTCCTGACCTCAACCCGATAGAACACCTTTGGGATGAATTAGAGCGGAGACTGAGAGCCAGGCCTTCTCGTCCAACATCAGTGTGCGACCTCACAAATGCGCTTCTGGAAGAATGGTCAAAAATTCCCATAAACACACTCCTAAACCTTGTGGACAGCCTTCCCAGAAGAGTTGAAGGTGTTCTAGCTGTAAAGGGTGGACCGACGTCATATTGAACCCTATGGATTAGGAACGGGATGTCACTTAAGCTCATATGTGAGTCAAGGCAGGTGAGCAAATACTTTTGGCAATATAGTGTATATATATATATATATATATATATATATATATATATATATGACAAACCATACAAGATAATAAAAATATAAATATATACACATATAACTCTTCTGTATATATATATATATATGTATATATATATGCATATGTATAACTATGAATTCAAGTAAAGTGATAGTGACGTTGAAAATAGTGCAAGGAAACAAAATAGATCAATCTATTTAGGTGAAATCATCTGGCAACAGAGAAGATGAAGAATAAAAACATTGCTCTAATAGATGGGACCTGGTCATCGTCCCATGGGTTCCTCCTCATGTTGATTCTGTTTTATATTACAAATTTAATAGTAAGTCACTGTTTGCAGCCGCTTCGGATGTTATTATCCCAATAAATGGTCGTCATAGAGATTATCTTTACCATAGTATGGCTTCAGATTGTGCTAGTAGGCTCAGTAGGTTGTTATCAATTAATGAATCCTAACCCTACTCCTAAAGTCATTCCTTTTCCCTCATGGAGTTATTGAAACTATTTATGTGTGATCTAAAAATAATTTCAGTAGTACTTCATCTACCGTAAAAATAAATAAATAGAAATAAAAAAATCTGCATGTCGTTCATATTAAACAAACCAAAAACAAATACATCTCCTATCCTGTAACTGAGTTGTAAAATCATCTTCCTATGAATATTTAATTCTCTGTGATAAAATACAGATTATTCTTTAATATGATCCTAGTGAAACAGACATGCAATGTTTGTTTTTAAAAGCTAATCTGTCTAACTGATCAAGTGAATATTATTTTTTTCTTTTTTATTCACTACAACCAAATCTGAAAAAATCAGGAAATGGTAAATGCCCTGTACTATATAGCGATTTTTAAAGAATAAAAAAAAAAAAATAAAAATAAGACAAGTCAATCTAGTGGTATTTGCAACAGGTTTCACATTTTCTCTTCAGCCATCAGGATGTTTCTAAAATAGGGCTTTCTGTACTTTTTCCTGCAAATGTGTCCTTGAAAGTATCACATGGACCTTATTTTGAGTCATTTCTATTGTTGAATCATAAACACTCCCCTGTACTGAGCAAAGTGTTGCTTTTAGTGCTTTAGATGTTATTCTGACCTCTTGGATCAGTCTCCCAATACGAGTAGCTTTGTGAAGAGTAGCTTAGCTGGACACTCCTGAGCTGGTTCACCACTATTTTATGTTCTCTCTTTTGTGGACAACTGTCCTCCAAGGGTGTAACTTTGTGATGAAAGATGGTGGGGACTTTTTAAAGGCTGATGGACCTACAGTTACTCTACACAAATGCTTACAATAGGGTTTGTATTTTCCAAAAATGAGCTCAAACATATTTACTAAAGGCATTCCTATTGTTTAGAACACAAAGGAACAAAAATACACTGATATTTATATTTAAGGGTAGTTAGACATTAATGTATAAAAAATAAAAAAAGATGAATAACAGCCGATTCCGATGCCAAAAAGGAGGATTGATTGATGGATGTTTTCCCTTTCAGCTACATCAGTGATTATCTTCCTTCAAAAGCAGCAAAATCAACTTCAGACATTTGTCCCACATATTGTTGAGAGCCAATGTCTATGGATTGAAATTATTGGTGGGGACAAGTCCACACCAGTCCTTCAGAAGTTTACGCCTGTGCTTTCCTCTCTGGTTCTCACTGGAGTCCAAAGCCTTAAAATGGCTTTGAAAATCCTTCAAGATGAACTAATCTGTGTGCCATTGCTTTTTTCCCCCTATTCTTGAATTTCTTAAGATCTGTGCATAACATGCTTCTTTTTGAGACCTTTAGCCTACTTCATACTGTTGGATAGGTTTTTCCATTTCCATAATTTAAGGGTTTGACAATAAACATGCCTGGATGAAGGGGGGGAAATTGAACCAGAAATACAGTTAATCACTACTGACCCATTACCTAATTAGGAAAAAAACTTCAGATATTTTTAAGGGGGCAAGTCACATTTCTTATTACTGTTTGAATTAAGAAATGTCAAACATAAAAAGTTTTCTAAAATGCATGTGATTACCTTTAAAAGTTGCAAAAACAGAAAACAACCTCTATAGCTGCACAACATTAGCTTATAATCACAACATGTTGTTAATGATCTGATGTTGCTAATAACTTAAACTTTACAGCTGACATTGTGTTTCATCTTAATCAGATCAAGTAATAAGCAAATGGTAATAATATGTAATAAACAAACCCATCTTAATTAACATGTAAATTGTAAAAAAAAAAAAAAAAGGAATTATTATTATTGGAGATAATTAAACATCAGAGCATCATAAGCTTGAGAATTAGAGACACAGATATGACCCAAATACCCTACTTCTGTAAAAAGGATTATGTTGTTATGTTTTTTTTCTGGACCAATGTTTTTAATTAGGGCTAAGTGGCATTATTCATAAAGGCCATTTGGTTGATCTGGTGGCAAGTAGCCTGTTTAGAGGGGGAAATTAGATTTTTATCCACTGTTGGCATCCAACCTGCATGTTAGATAACACGGGGCAAAGGAGCAGGAAAGATGGAAGGGCATTGGAGCATTAAACAGCGAAAAGATTTCAAATAATTTTAAAGGGAAAGCTAGTTAAGAAGTTTTTTTTCTCCACTGTTTTTGTGTTTTTTTTTAAACATAAGCCTTAAAAAGTTTGTTTACAGCAAATGTAATCAAAAGTTTATTCTGTTTACAAAAAAGTCAATAAAACCATGAGGTTATACGTGGGAGGGAGCTTTGAGCACAAGTCTCACATTTACTGTCAGTGTAAACAGGACACGAGTCTCTAATGCTATTGTGGCATCATCTGTTGTGTCCTACTTCACAGCAGGCCCCTCTGCTGTCTGTAGCACTGGTGCCACCACTGGATGGATTATCAGACCCCATGAGGCCTGGGAAGCTATAATTGCATTTAATTTACTTAGTATGGTTGTAATACCAAAATCTGCGTCTGGAGTCATGAGAATGCCTTATGCCTGGATTCACAAACTGCCACCTGAGTTTGTTTCCTGGTTGCTTTTCCTCCATTTATTTATTACTCATTTATTAGCGGAGGTCTTTAATAGGGGGTCCACAGAGGTACTGCATAGGGGTCGCGAAAGTTCTGGTTTAATTAGACTTTTTTTTTATATTCCCACCTGTAATTTTTTCCAATAATTAAAATGTCTTTAAATACACATTAACCTGAATTCATCACACAGTAGTAAATAGATAAATGGGTGCAGAAGATATCTTTCAGTCATCAATGCACACATTCAGCGACACACAGGAGCTCTTTCGAAGCTGTGCACCATTTCATTCACAACACCTGTCCCATCAACCAGGAATCAGAATCAGGAATACTTTAATTATCCCAGGGTTACTTTCGTTATATTACTGCATATGTAACAGAGTGACAGAGTGACCAGTTTGATGTAACACAATTTTATACAATATATATAATTAGGGGGTCCCTGCTCCATCTAGCCATCAGTTTGGGGGAACTTGGCCTGGAAAATGTTTAAGACCCCTGATATTACTCTACTCTCCCTTATTAAAAAAAATTAGGCCTTTGGGGAAGATGTGGTATAAAATATAAGGTATGGCACAATTTTGTTAAATCCATGAAGTGTAAAATAACTTATACTGGTGTTCACATTTTTTATGTTAGCAGCAAACATAAAGCACCACAATAGTTTGATCATAAATTACTTTGGACTTTTTATTAATTTAGCTTTCATTTAAAAGTTAAAATGATTGCTAAAAAACCTGACTACATGTTAGAATCACCGTTAAAGATTTAGTTTTTTAACTATTAGGTTGAAAGGAGGCATAACTAAATTAAAAGCGGCTCAAACAAAACCCTGTCTTTGGGTATAATAGGGAAACAATGCATCAAAAAAAAATAAATAAATCAGTGGCCCAAGTAGTAAAATATAACATCTGAAAATGAAAATCTTTTTAAAACAAAAAAATAAAGTACATCCCCCCATAACCCTACCTTTCTATCAAAATGAACTTGTTTGGTAATTTTGTGGTAGAAATATAAACCTTAAGAATGTTGTTTAGATTTATAGCTGGATTCATGTATTCTTTGCTGTCTTTTACTCTGACCTCAGAAACAGGGGGCATCTGCATCGCCCCAAAGCCATCGGAACCAGATGCAGAGATCGTCCCTGGCATGGCCATGAGACCCTTCTTTGGCATCAAGCCGGTGCTTATGGACACTGAGGTAACCTGCTTTGCAGCATGAGCATCTGTGTGTGTCCTGCCCCCGCAAATGTTGCATCGCTGGGAGAAGCCTGGGGAACAGTCAGATTAGGATTATAAAACAGTCACCACCAGCTGTGTCACTTTTGATACCCACCCTGCTCTCACCCGCCACTCACTCTGTTCTGCTGCCAGTTGGGCTTCTTTTGCACAGATTGTGCAGACAGTTGGAGCGACACGTTTCAGCTTCCTCTTTCACAGCGGAAACAGACTAAATAACGACTTTACTCTTCACAGCAGCTATGCTACATTACTTAAGGTTAACCCCTTGCCTCAGCAAAGTATTTACACAAATTCTGGCTTAATTTAAATCCATTTGAATGAAACTGAATATAATTGACCAATGCTCTTAGTTGTGCCTCAACTGATTTAGCTTTTTTGTTATTTCAGGGCAAGGTACTGACTTCTAATAACACCTCTGGAGCTCTGTGTATGGCTCAGCCCTGGCCCGGCATGGCAAGGACCATTCATAACAACCACCAGAGATTCATTGAGACCTACTTCCAACCTTATCCAGGTAACCCTTAATGGGTTCAGGAGCAAAAAGCCCCTTTTTTCTACAAAATTTTTTTATTTCTAACAAAATTGTAGGTTACTTCTTTACCGGTGATGGAGCCTATCGTTCAGAGAAGGGTTACTACCAGATCACAGGGCGTCTCGATGATGTCATTAATGTCAGCGGCCACAGGATTGGGACAGCAGAGATAGAGGATGTAGTGGTGAGTTCCCTGTTAATATACTTAAAACTCTCAAATATTATTTAGGGAAATTGTAACAAATTTTAATATTGTTTTTGTTTTATAAAAAAATGACATAAGTCTGTTCAGTTCTACTTAAAATGAAATACCCTTTTTATTGTAAACATGAACTATTTTTATTAGTTTTAAAGAAAATACGAAGTAATAGCAATTCATGTGTCAATAAAAGAGATAATGAGCCAGATAGATGTGAGTTTTTCAAAAACGCTTCTTCACTCTACAAAATATAAAACGAAACTTGTATTTTATGTTTGTGACAGAATCAGTGCCCTGCAGTGGCCGAATCTGCCGTCATAGGATACTCTCATAGCATTAAAGGCCAAGGCAAGTACCACAGCTTTCCTTCACATTTGCTCCCACTTTTGGTAAAGATTTAAGAACTTAATAGATTAAAATACATTTTTCTGCATATTTTTGAATGATTTATTTTACTGTAGATACAACAAGAGTTCAGAAAGTTTAAGAGTTCAGTAAAGTAGCTTCGTTATCGATGTGTCTTGCTTGAATAGCATCTTTTTTTGTATTTCCCACTTTTAAAAGGAATCTATCATTATTTTCTTATTTATGGCATAGACAAAACAAAAAGTAATGGATTACTTTAGTTAATAATCAAGTAGAACAAATAAAAGTAGAACACAAAGTTAAAAATAAACAAACTGGGTTGGGTTGCCATTCTAGAACCGGTCAGGTCAGCATGAGTGAATGCTGCTGCATAATAAAGTAGGGCTGGCTAATTAAAAAAGGAAATGGTAGAATTTACTATTTAAAAAGATTTAATATCCAAAAATCTTGTTTTTTCACCAAAAAACATGACAGCTTGTGATTTAGATCAAGTAACTGATTGTGTAATATTACTAGTTGCAAATAGATGCTTTCATTGTTAACAAATTTGGGGGGTTAGAATCCCAATTGTGGTGAGAATGGCATCCAGCAAAAAAATAGGACTCTTGTTATTTTTATCGCTTACTAGGACTGCCAACTTATTTGACAAGCTTGTAAAAAGGATCTTATTTAAATGCCTTTAAATTCAGCGTAACCTTTAGAAAGGATAATTTTTTAAGGTTTCATGTAGAGCAAATCCATAATGTGTCATTTTAAGGAACTTCACAGAGAACATTTATTTAAATCACAGCCAGGTTGATTAAAACCTTTTCTGTGCAAGGAAAAAACAAAAGCTGGGAAAAACTATTAATTGGTTTAGTTGAAATAATTTTTTTCATGCAATATCAACTATTCCTAGAGCTGGGAATATGGCTTTAAAATCTAATCTCTGATTTTTTTCCCTACCAAATCCAATTAATTGCAATCATTCCCTCTGAGATGTGACCTTAATTTAAAGAGTACAAAATTCAACTTGTTAAATAATTATTTTTCTCAACAGACAATGAAAATATAACAAACTAAGGGCCCGATCTATCAAAGGTTTGCGTGTATTAAAACGTGAGCTATTTCACTGCGCACGCTAAAAAATGTACAAACTGATCTATCAACAGCGTGCTAAAAGGATTTGGTCTTTAAAACGTGCTAAATAGCGCCTCTTATCCATTTAGTACTTTTTCTGCAATGAATATGCAATATGGGGCGTTTACACGCAAAAGTGCGTCTTGTGGGAGGAGAACATGTAAATATATTAATTTAGCACTCGCAAAGTGATTTATCAAACCTGAACGCAATTTTGCTTACGGTATCTGACTCTATATTTAACACGTTTCAAAAGAAGGTGCAAATGGTCTGTATGCGTAATTGCGCACACATGGCAGCGGTTATTGCCGCAAGAAGGAGACATCGAAATGAAGCAAGGAGACGCAGAGAACGCATTTTTTCACTCCGTGTGAATATTTTTGGAATGAACGAGGAAACGATCATCAAAACATTTCGTTAATCCAGCATTGCCATTTTGGAGCTGCAATGCCAGTGATTTGCTCCTCACAGAGCGTCAGCTGTACTTGTTCCTCAATGCTGGTCAGAGGCATCTCATCCACTGTGCCCCCTCCTGCTTTGTTTGCAGATGTTTTGTTATATGCCAGTTTTTCTTTGGTTCGCCTTCTAATATCCTGGTATCTTCTTTTTACTTCATCCACTGTTCGCAAGGTTTCACCAACAGCGTTTACTTTATTACAGATTTGTTCACATATAGCGTTCCTCTGTGTGACAGTCACACTTCTTTGCTGTAGCTCACTTAAATGTTTGTTGGCTTCATCCACCAACACCTCCATTTCCATGGGGTCGAATTTCCTTTTGCGCTTTCTGCTGTCCAAACTCGCCATGCCGCAAACCACCAAACGCGCAAAACCATCATTTAAATAGGGCGTCTCCAACAGTTTTGCACCTGCCACCAGTTACGCAATCACTCTTGTTAAATCACCCGCAAACCATGGTTCAGCCCCTCGCGCAAAATTCCAGTTTGCAAGCGCAAATTACTACACGCAAAATTGGATCTTGATAAATCCGGCCCTAAATGTTTGCAGCTGGTGCTATCACACAGTGAGTTGGTGTATCAGTTTATTAGTGCAGTGACAAACTAATGTCACTCTGAGCTACTGATACCCAAGGAGTGGATTGGTGAAAAAAAATCATGATTTTTCCAAAAATGAAATCTTCATAATGCTACAGCTTTTTAAACATCTTTACCAGTAATGTCAATAAGCATGGCAGCCTCAGCATATTTCAGCATAAACTGAATTAAACATTTTTTCGCAGAATTAAAACTGATATAAAGACCATTCTATTCTCATTTGCCAGGAGTTTACGCATTTGTGGTCCTGAAAAAGGGTGTAGACATACAGGAGGCTGATATCTCCAAGCAACTGAACAACATGGTGTCTGAAAAGATTGCCAAATATGCTTGTCCTGAATTTGTTCAGGTAATTCAGCTCTCTGATGGTTTAAAAATTGCTAATTTATATTTTAAACTGGCTTTACTCAGTATCCATTATCATATCTTTTTGCTGCAGTTTGCTAAACGGCTGCCGAAGACGCGTTCGGGGAAGATTATGCGCCGCGTTCTGCGAAAAGTAGTGGAGTGTGACCTGGACAGTTTGGGTGACCTGAGCACGCTGGACGACCCTGCAGCAGTCCAGGAGATCATCAAAGGCCATGAAAAGCTCTTAAGTAAATAAAAACCATTGGAGAAGCTGTCTTATAAGAAGGCTGCGAAGGAGATCTTGCACATTATTTCATATACACAGTAACACACGTGCCTTTAAAAAAACTATTTTAATGACCAAATGTATTACTTTATTGATAAATGGGTTATTTTTCAATCAACAATCCACTAATCTTATTTTTAAAACTGTGAAATCTACAATCTTTTAATGAGTGTAACAATTGTGTTATTTCACATTAATGCACATACTGAAGAAAAGTGTTTTTCTTTGTGATTTTTAACACAATAAAAAAAACAACAACTTTGTTTTCATCCAGTTTTTGAACATTCAGCTTTTAAATTATTATTCTGTTAATGAAATTACTACATTCCTTCCTTATTAAAAACAAAAAACTGATCATCGTCTCAGAATATAAAATAAATAGTCAAAACTATTTGATCTGTCTTTTTCCAGACTACCCAGCTGAGCTGTTAGAGGTTTAAAAGTATTAAAGTGATTTAAAAAGAAGTTCTATTAAAGGAACTTTTGGTCCTCTGGCTCTTTTCCTAAATGTCCGGGTGTTCATGTGGCTTCTGGTCTGAGGCTGAGGGATCCACTGGTTCCTTTTAACTTGGTCAACTCCCACCGGCCTTCTCCACAAAGCTTCAGTTGCATATCATGGTACTGAGAAGATGAATGGTACAGTGTTAGAGATGCAGACACTAAATTCAGTAAGACAACAAGGACAATAAGGCAAAAGATAATGGAAACGGTTGATGCTATAAAACATTATTTTCATCATCATATCATATTAAACTGTTGATTTACCGCTGTTGTTAGCCTCTCCCTCTCTTTTAGAAAGGTTTTAATTAATCTTCCTTGCTTTCCTTAACAGACTACATTGGAGTTTGAATGCTGTTTTCTTAAAACATTTTTTGGTAAGGCCACTTAAACTGAGGGGCTTTAGAAGAGCTTTAATCCCCCGCTCTCAAATTACCATTTGTTATGCTGTAATGAATTCTTTTCCCTGAACTTGGTGTCCTTTTCTGCCCTTTAGATGTTTCTAAATTGCCAAAGTTAGGTACAGTTTTTGATTTAGGAAGGCTTGGATGCACTGCTCCTCCATCACATACAGGATTTATTGTAAGGGAGCACAGTTTCTGTACACTGTTGAAAAAATATTTAAATAAGAAACCGTCAGTTCTCTGGTCGATGCGGTGGAACGGCCTGTTTAGAGGGCTCTAATTTTTTTTGCTGCAGAATTTTGCTTTTTTTCTGAGTGGATGCTAGACTGGGATTAGGATCAGATAAAGATAATCTGAGAGACCTAAATGTCAGCGTTATTATAAGTGGTGCTGATTCTATTTTGCACCAACAAGGTAATTTCCAAAGAGCTGAAGAAAACTGAATAGAGTAAATTCTACCCAACTGATGATACATCGCTTACTTTCTGTGTTAGATCTCTAAAACTAAACTTCAGCCTGTTTATGGGCTGCAGGCAGTATTTCTTACCTTTAGATTGGTTTTTGTCCTCAACTCGTTTTCTATTTCTAATATGCTATACGTTTAGGTAAAACAACTGGACAATAATGAAAATTTAGAAGAAAGAATGTCTGATTTGAAGCTAAATTTACAGGTTAGTAGTACATCTGATGAGTGTTCAGCAGACCTTCTCAAGGCTGCTACGGTGTCCCAGACTGATTAAAGTCATGCCTAGCTGTTTACAGGTCCGGTACAGTTGAGCCTCCGCTTCCTCTGTTAGAGCACTTGTAGCTTCGTCTAAAACTGTAAAGTACATGGGGAAAAAAATCATTTCCTGACAAAGAATGGCATTTAGTGTCAGGTGTCAGAATACAGGTTCAGGGCAAAAGTAGTTGGCCACACCTGACCATTACTTTATTCACTATAAGTAGAAGTTGGTATGACTTTAAGGTACAATTGCTTCCTTTCTCTGTGGAAGAGCTTCCAAATTAGTGTCCTTGAAAGGGATTTTGTCTCCAAATATTCTGAAGAACATTTATGAAGTCAGACACTGATGTGGGTCCCCATGCTTGTTCATCCATTGGGCGCTCAGTGTGGACAAGACCATGGTATCCAAAGCAAGAAAGTAAAAAAAGTTTTCTTAAATATACATTTCTGCTCTGCGTTTTATGTGGTCTTTCAATTCATTGTGGATTTATTGTTCCTAAATGCTTTCTGTTCTATCACTCACTCATAGCTGACAGTTAACCATGACAAATTGTCTTATTTCATAAGACTTCAACAAGCTGTTTAGTATTGCTTACTTTGCATCTTGCAAATGGAGACTGTGTGGCTAGATTTAAATAATTTCCAATTATTTTATTTCCACAAGTGTGACCAAATACTTCTGTCCACATAGTGCATCATTATGCAGCGCAGAGCTCGAAAGGAACCTACCTGCATATTTTGGCTGCAGATAAAAGAGTCGTGCAAAGGAGAGTCGCTGCATTTCACCCGGAGATAGAACATCATACCTGCAGCAATAAAAATAAATGTTAGGGAAGTTGCATTATTATTTTGTTTTTATCCACTTTTATTTTCTTCTTTGTTGTTCATACCAGTTCCAGTCCACTTTCTCATCCAGACCACCAGTTCGTTTCAGGAGGCTGGGCTGTAAGATGAGCAAAGCTGGAGTTAAAATGAGTTTATTTAATATAATCCCGCCAACCTCACAAAAGTTTAGTTAGTCCTCACCACTCCTGCTAGTTCCAGGAACTGTATAATTCTGTCATCATCCACTGACCCTGAAAATAAGACTTTTTAAATGTCATTGTCTAATATTAGTCCAAATAATAAAGATACCATAAAGACGCACCAAGGCTGAGAAAGAGTTTAATAAAACTGGAATATTTTCTGCAAAATGACAACCCAACTTATGTGCATTGCTTTGCAACAAAACAAACATCCCAATTATATGACCTTTATTTGCTTTTATTCCTTAAGCAATATTTTTTCTCCAGTATTTGTATAGTGTTATAGTTAATTTTTTGATTATAATAATATACCTGATGCAGGGTAGATATCCTTCAGGGGATAAATCACCTGTTTAACAAAAGAACTCCAATAAATGAGAGGCAACACAAACATACGGGGTACATAAGAGTTTGTGTCTAAGGAAGCATGCGAGGAGTGACCTGTTCACGCAGAGTCCCATCTGTCATGTAGGGTTTCTGAGGTAGGAAGAGGGTTCCTCTAGGCCCAAAACACGTAGTCATTTGGACAAAACCTACAAGCATAAGAGAAGGGAAGAGACTTTTTCAAGTCAAAAGTCAATATTTTTCC
Organism: Cyprinodon tularosa; assembly: GCF_016077235.1. NCBI lineage: Eukaryota > Metazoa > Chordata > Actinopteri > Cyprinodontiformes > Cyprinodontidae > Cyprinodon > Cyprinodon tularosa. The sequence continues at coordinate 1,215,913 of NW_024038896.1, read as the reverse complement.
AGAATAAGCAGATTTATCAGTGGATTTCTAGCTGGACATTACAGTGGGAATACAAAGATTTGAGTTTGGGTTAATGTAAAGCGCTCTGTGAAATTCAGGCTTTTAAATTAAAAAGTTAAAGGGCAACAGAGCAGCAGATAAACAGACGGATCGGTGCTGCTCATTGATGTCTCACAGGTCTATTGTGGTGAAAAGAGAGTTCAGCCAAAAGGGAAAACTCCTGATTTACAGGTCGGTCTACAATCCTACCTTCAACTATAGTCATGAAATTTGGGTCATAACTGAAAGTACGACACTACAGATACAAATGAGCTTTCTTTGGATTGTGGCCGGACCCTAATAGAGGGTGAGGAGCTCGGCCCTGGAAGCCTCTGGCTTCCCTGGAGTAGCCAGAGAAGATGTCTCAGAAAAGATAAGTTTGGACATCTGCTGAGACTGCTGTCCCAATGAACCACAAGACAATAAGTATGGCTTAGTCTCTAGAAATTTAAAAAAAAAATTCTTGAGCCAAACAATACATTTAAGTATTCAGAGCAAGTGTTTTTTTTTTTTTTTTTTTTTTTTTTTGTAGGGTGGCTCATATCCTGGGTATAAAGATAAAAACAAACCCTTTTGTTTTATTAAGGAAAAAGCATAAGCCCATCTCATGTTTTGAATCTATGTGATTAAGAATCTAATTAAAAACCTTGTTCATGAACATTCTGCATGTTTGTTTACTGTTGATCTATAAAACTAAAAGTAAGGATTCAAATTAAAATGATATTTGCAAGACCTATTTGACCTTCGTTGTTTCAATAAACTTACCTTGCCTCCAGTTTATATTACACTGAAAATCCTGAGCAAGACTACAGCTTAACACATTGACTGCAACCTAAATATACATCAATACATGATAAACAGTGTTTGTAAAACGTTAAATCACCCTATTTTCCTCACGTGCATATTCAAAATACTATAGATCTACGGTACTGGCCTCATGTCCCACTTGCAAAGGAAACAGATTAAGAAAATAATAATAATAAATTACGATTCTGGGAGCTTTAAGGTTGCTAAAAACCTTCTACTGCTATTATCCTTTAATTAAAGGGTTGTGTTATTATAGTAACGTCTGTTAAAAATCAATCAACCAGACTTGTTTCCAAGTTTGAGGAAGTTTTGCTACCCATCCAGGAGGCTTTTTTTAATAAAAAAAAAATCAGAAATAGAGTTGAGTTTGAGGCTTTATAGAGTGGACCGTTAAAAAAAAAGCTTGTTTTGGTTTAGAAAACATGCAAATTGAACCGGATCTGCCCCTTAAGAATGGGCAGGCATTGGGTTCTTTGTTAGCCTGCAATACCTGTCTGTTGCTTTAAAATATTATTCTATTACTTATCAGTGAGTTTTAAGTGATGATCAAGATATGGCAAAACAAGAATTCCTATGTTAAATCTTTATCGCTTATATGACTTAAATGCACACGAATCGTTTCAATTGCAGGACTAGTTACAGCAAGAACTTATTTGAATATACTAACGGCTCTATGCATGAGAAAACACTGCCTCAGCCTCCCTGTTGTCTCACCACTGTGTGCTTCCCAGAGACGGTTGAGGACCCTTAATAGCGACGTCTTCCCTGTGCCTGTGTTCCCCACCACCAGCAGATGAGTGCCCTGGCTGATTTTTAGACTCAGATCTTCAACCAGGAGCTGGTCTGAGTATGGAGATTTATACGAAAGGTGGTCCAGGATGAAGGCGGTGTCCACAGGACCCGCATGGACATTAAAGTCACTGGGGGAAAAAAACGCTGGTTAGTTTTTCTACAGATTACTTGCACTCTATGTCTTTCACTGTGTTTGCGTAAAACCGCTTGGTCTAACCTGTCAAAGTCGTAGCTCTCCCCAGATGCAGGGTCATAATCGCACTGCTTGCGAAGGATGTCATCCATCACCTCCCTCAGCTCCCCGATCCTGACCACAGCACACATTCAGAGCCAACAAAACGCCACTGACAAAGATCTGTCGTCAAGCATGCAGGGCGATACCTGTGGGTGTATCCCGCCACATCTGACAGAGTCGTTGACAGGTCTATTAGCTGCGAGAAGCCGTTTATCAAGTAGATGCACACAAAGGCATTCTGGGTATGAACAAGGTGAGAGAGGAGCAGAAGTAGATAGATAAAAATAAACAGCACTAACTGACTGGAAGAATAATATGCTGCACTGGGTCACATAACAACACATCTATTGGCTCCAAAAAGAGTTAAGCTGCCATCTAGTGGACAAACTGACTTATCTCAGTATAAAGGGTGATAATATAAGAAAGGGGTTGCATGAGCAGTTAAACTAACCCACCTTACTGATGAGTGCACTGAGTTCACCTGGAGTGAGACCGTCATAAATACCGGTGAAGATGGGAATGGCGATTATAATATAGCTGAGGAATCCTCCAAGGTAATCAAAGGTGTTTACGCCGACTGTGACGAGAAGAGTCTCAGATAAGTCGACAGGTTTAAAATAATGAAAGGTTAATCTGAGTTCATAGTTGATTTTCTTACTATAAAGCCAGAGTTCCTTGTTGATGAGGCTCTTCTGGGTCTGCAGCAGGGCCTGCAGCCTTCGGTCGGTTCTCATGTGCTCCACTTTACCAGCTCTGAAACCATTTTAGTATGAACAGTGACACACAAGTGATAGCAACTGAGTGTGATGATGCCTGAGCATGAAATGGCTGATGAGGAGCGACTGGCTTAGTTTAAGCAGTTAAACCCAAAGGATTACATAGTTTGTGGTAGTCTGGCTGATGCCAGATGATAACCTGGATCTCATCTTAGATTCTTAAGCTTACAGCAAACACAAGTAATAACCAAGCAAGATTTCCTTGTAATAAAACACAACAGATCATCTAAAAAAGGAGAGAGAAAAAAAAGAATTCTTTCCAAGAATTAGTGGATATTTTTTTTTATTTTACTGAATTCTGTCTGTTGCAAATGTTAAATGAGAGTTACGTGTCCCACAATCCTGATGCCCAGAGTCACATGACACAAAGAAAATGATGTCATCAGACCATATGCCAACCACGCTGTCCACTTTCTGTCTTATTTTTCCAAAATTGGCTGTGTGGGTCAAGCAGTCAGGCTTGTGACAATAAGTTAAATGTATGCATAGTATCTCATTACCTTTATTAGCATAACCAAGTGTCCTTATTGTTGACAGAAAATCACATTCTACAGTTTATATTGCAACCGTGTTGATAAAATCATAATTTTAATGTATTGATCTACTATTCAATACCATGTGTCCATTCTTTGAGCAGCCTTTTAATTGCATTTTCAACCCTTTTTTATAATCTGCAATTGCACGAATAAAAGCATCTCTTAATTTGATTTTTGAGCTTACTTGATGATTAATCTCATGGTTTAATACAATAAAGTGCTAACCCTTTAAAATGTTTTGAATGTAAATTAAGTAGGATTATTGCAGAGTTTAATACAGAAGGTTTGATGATGAATCAAACTATAAAACTATAAAAAAAAATATATATAAAATAAGCAAATGCAGGCCTTATAAACCCGGCTGATCCAATCTGATCGAAGTGAATTTAGTTAATTCAACATATACCTTACTCCGGGTCATAATCTTTTTTATTACATAAAATACCAACTGTGAAGCTAAGCTAAAGAAATTAATAAAGTTGGGATAAGAAGATGCTGTTGATGACTGGAGGCTGGGATGACTCACCTGTAAAAAGCAGCAGACTCGGCGTTGACACGGATTTGCATATGCTTGAATCTGCAGATACATTAGTACATTAGTTTAAGTTCATCTCTCATTACTGCAGTTATTTATAGCTTTAATCCAAGTTTTATAATTCAGAAATTGTTACCGTGCACAAAAAACAACTAGCAAATGCATGTCTCGTGTTATTTAGAAGGAAAAGGGCACTGCACCAAAGTCCACAGATACTTCCTTTAAACAAATGACCAGCTTCCTCTATAATGAACACTGAGAAGAGCCTTATGCGCATTTGTCAGTTGAAGCACTGTGTGCAAAGGTTACCTGAAGTCTCCCTCCAGTTTCTCCTGCTCAAACAGGGTTGAAACAATAGGCCCCATAAGGATTTTATTGGCAATGGTTCCAACGACAAAGTATCCAAAGATACTCACGGGACCAATCCAACCGGTGCTGCAAAAACAAAGAAAAGTTATTTTTAAACATATTTTCCAAAACTTAAATGCAACTAAAAATATCTCACACTGTGTATCATAAATAAGAGAACACTTTTCCTGTTTGCCTGTTAGGAAAGGACCACTTCCTGGTTTAGAGTCGAACTAAACAGAGAAAAGGTAACCAGTGGAAGCCGTAAAGTAAATTTAGTAAATAATAAAATAAGTTTTTCCAAATTGTAAGACATTTTTAAGCTTCCAGTTCCTGGAGGAAACATCTTGAAAAGCAAATAAATAAAACTTCAGGAGGGTTAGAGGATCTTCTTGTTTCTGAAAGGCTTCATTAGAGTTTTATTTGAACGACTTCAACATCATTGTGGTATTCTTATTTATTCATATCATTCAAATAAAACCAGCTTTAATTGCATTCAGCATTGAAAAGCTGTTCATATAACAACGCTTAAGCTTCAGAGTAAGTCTGAAAAATGCACGGTAGCTTGAATGCTTTGTCTTCCAGCACACTGACCTGTTAAAGCACTGGTAGGTGTAGTAGGAAATTGTGAACGGTGAGACAATTAAACGACTGGCCATGGTGCTCATCTGCTTACAAAACCTCTCCACATCCTGACTGATACGCTGGTCTCTGGTAGATATACAGGAACAAAGGACAAACATAAAATAACCAAAGCATATGTATATTTGTTTATGCATGCTCTACTAGATATGCAAAAAGAAAATGTTTTTGTTTACGGGTTATCTATATCCTCCCGGAGCACATTTAGTATGTAATAGACTCTGCCCTGGAAGTAGGCCGAATGAAGGCTCTCAGTCAGGGTCGTCCTCCAGCTCACATACATTTGATTGCAAATGTACTGGTCAATACTTTTGAGCTGAAAAAAATAAGAGTAGAGATGATAATTAAAAATGTCCATCTGTTGAGCTTTTAAAGGCAGCATAACAAGACAGCATAACAATAAAACAAATAAAAACCCAAGGAATGAAGCACTTAAAGTGAAAAAAAAAAATAGTATCACAGTGCAAATTTTATATGTTATTAGGACTTAAACTAAGAATTTTTTTGCAAGTCGATTAATCTTTTAATTATTTTTTCACTTAATCGATTAATACTTGAATAAAAGAAGATTTTTCACTAAATTAAACCAGGTGAAACTAAAATGTTTCCACTTCAGGAGTTCTGGACAGAGCATATTGACAGATGAAAAAGTTTTTTTAATCTTAAATGCAAAATGTTTACATATTTTTCTACATGTTTATATAATTACTGCTCTAAGTGGGTTTCTCTGTCAGCTAAAGGCATGTTTTACAGTCTTCATACTCCATTTAAAGATTAATTGATTGATAAAATAATTGACGATTAGTTCCATAATCGATTAATCAAGATTAATTCTTTCAGCCCTATGTTATAATTTAATTTAAGCAAATAGTGGCCAATTAGTTTAACTTGTATGAATAAGATGATAAACATAAATATTTCTCCAGAAAGCTGCTTTAAGTGGATAATCAAACTAAAAATCAGTAAAAGATAAGGAAACAAACAGCCGACTCAGATCAGAGGCCAGATTTCAGCCTGTAACAATGTTCAAAATCAATCTCTGTGACCTTTTAGTTAAATTAGTCACTGACTGGAGTGATAGCAGGCTTCAATCACCTCTCACTATTACATCAACTTACTGTAGAGTTGAGTAAAATGAGCACCATGGCTGTTCCGACCAGACTCCTGAAGCCAGAATAGTTTTTGTCTGCGAGCACATTGTAGAATTGACTGGGGAGGACGCCCACTTGGTAAATGATCAGCTGCTCTGATGGTAGAAAAAAAGAGGTGTTAGCAAATTGCAAACTTAAAAGACAGGTCAGACAGGAATTCATTAAAACAGCTAAATCCCAAGCTAAAATGCAACAAAGGAATTTAATATATTTTCCTGCAATTTTTGCTTTTCGTGCAGTTTTTTGTCTGTAAAGAAGTTGATGTTTCAGCCATTTCGTGGTCAGTTTAATCTGATTGCAATCAGTTTCCTGTTTCTGTCTGCTGTTACTCACATGGTTTCATAACTACCTGTCAGAGTGACACCCAGCAGCGTCCCAAACATCAGGACACTTTGACTGCTCCATGATGGGAAGAGAACCTTCTGGATGCTGCAAAACCTCTGGATAAACCTCCAGTCTAATTGTGGCCTGAATTATTAAGAAGAAAATGAGAAATGACTGGACTGGTTTACATCTCCATCTTGCAAATGTGGCTCTATTGTTTACCTATTTGTCCCTCTTGCTTTGGACTTTTCCAGAAGAGGCATTTGAACCAGTGGCTGGGAAATAATTCCCTTGAAAATCACTTGTCACATATGTTTTTTGTTGTTTCAAAGCTCAGGCTAACCTGAAAGTAACTAGGGCTCCATGGTATCTTAAAAAAACAAAAGATTTGCAACATTCGGACGCAATGACAGCAGCTAGAAAGAAAACAACGAACACATTTATGGACAAAAAATCTCAAATCGCGCCCCTAAATATTTCCTTAACGCTATGTAGCCAGTTTAGAGGGGAGTTTAACTTATCCCGATTGAGTCCGTGCTGCTACTCCAATGTCAACCCTCCGCTTCTGCCGAAAGCAGATGTTTTGTTCGGCGGCTGTCAATCACTTACTTCCGGGTTGAAGTCTTCCGCTTCATCCTTTCAAAATAAAAGTGTGAAAAATTCGTGTGATCGTGTGATCTTCTCCCGCCCAGGGGCGCTGTCATGAAAGACAGTGATATTGCCACCCCGTCCAAAAAAAAAAAAAAAAAAAAAAGAATTTACACAAGCTATAAAACTGCTATAAACACTAGATTATTTATCCCTCTGTCTCCCCAATCCATGACAGGTGCAACATTTCTGAAGTTAAACTATCTCATGCTTTTTGGTGTCGTCCTTCTTTAACGGGTCTCTGGCAGGGGTGGAGCTAGATGGGGGGCCAGGGGAGGCATTTTTTCCCCCTCTAATACAGATGGTGTCAGCAGTAATACTCTCAAGTGGAATATTCAAAACATTTAAATTTTTGTGGTTAATTATACACATCAATATACTAAGATCGAAGATGATAAGTACAGAATTCATGCTCTTTTCAGAACTAGATTTTGTTATATGGGGTAAAGAGAAAATTATAGGTCTCTGCAAGTCATCTAGGAGTCTTCAGTAAAATCATAGATAAATAACAATTTTAATAAAAACTTATCAAATAATCAATTTATGTAGATATTATTGCTTGGAAATATAAAATTTATGCAGAATATTTATTGATACAAGGAGGTAAGTAATGACTATGGAAAAGATTTACACCCCAGAACTACAAAACTGAAAGAATTTTGTCCACTATGCCTTTTATTTAGAAAGCACGGATGTTTAAATATTTATTTGTTAGCAAAGGCTGTAAGAGTAGTAGTTTGTCTTTATTTAGAAAATATGCAAGTTTTGCTCTTTAATTTTCCTGTTGGAACAGTGTAGTTGACCCTGAGGTTCTGGTGCCTTGCCGCTTTCGGCCACCCTTATAAATTTTTCTGGCTACACCTCTGGTCTCTGGTCTGAAGTGTTTGATTGATATTCCAAGGCATACAAGACTCCCATCAGCCTGAACCAGAACTTTGAATTTTTGGATGTCCACGGATACAGGGGACTATACCCGCTACAATGCTGCAATCATTAGAACTGGGATTGATTGTTGCCAAGAGGCTAATCCTGAAGTCATCGGTTCCCCCTTCATTTTGCCTTTGGGTGATGGACATGATGTCCATAATTCAGATGTAAAGATTTCATAAAGGATCTAATAAAAACGTTTTTCATTATACTGGAATCCCTTCCTGGAACACTTTTCACAGACTAAACTAAGCTGAACAAACTTTTCCATGGACTCTCTCCTCAGTCGCCACTTAATGGGTGTATATATTCTCATGTATGTGACTATGTGTACTTTGTTATGTGTGTACACCAATCGTTGACTGTATGACGTGTGGATCTAGATTCTATCTGTTCTTTCTGTTTGTTTATCAGTATCTTCGGAACCTTGAAAATTTAAAATAAAATTTATATATATAAAAAAAAAAAAAAACTGCTATAAAGATTCACTGGAGATTATAATTTACATTGTCAATATAATTGACAGACACGCCGATGAGAGATTGGACATCTGATGCGATGCAAGACCTGAGGCCCAAACAATTTCTTGCAATTTCATGGGAAGGAGACTGGCAATATATTCATGCTTTATTTTTTTATTGAAAAATATAGTGGGACGAATCTTCTCTTCTTTGGGGCCCCCCTCAGTCAAGGGCCCTTAGCGGGGTACACCCTGGACAAGCGGACAGTCTGTCACCGAGACATACAGCCATGCATACTCACTCACACCTAAGGACAATTTGGGAAGCCGATTAACCTATCAGTCATGTTTTTGGACTGTGGAAGGAGTACCCAGAGGGAACCCACGCATACACGGGGAGAACATGCAAACTCCATGCAGAAAGACCCCAAGCTGGGAATGGAACCCAGAACCTTTTTACTGAATACAACCGTGCCTCAAACTACACCCTGCCCCACCGTGCATAACAATTGCTATAAACATAGGCTCCATGCACAACTCCACTACTTCCTTAACTTAAGGAGGTTCTTTTGGTTCCTTTTTTCATTACTGGATGAACTGATTAATCCAGATGTGTCTGATCATGGTTACTGAGGTCAGGCACACCTGGATTTATCATTTCATCCAGGAGAAAAAGAGAGGAAACAAAATAACTGCCTTAAGTTCAGGAAGTGGTGGAGTTATGTGTATAGCTTGGCAATAAAAAAAATACCATTAAACAATTATCTACAACAGAATTTTAGAAAATGTATTTTAAATCTTAATACTTGATGAATCAGTCAGATTTGTATAATTATCTCTTATTTTTATATTTATTGCAATGCCTGTAGATATTAACAAATTTAGGTGAAGACTATTTCCAGACTTCACGATAAAGAGAAACAATTATAAAGTTTACCAGTAGTAGTAAAAAAAGGCTTCTGTATATTTTTTAAGGAACAAGAATAAAGTGTTTACGCAAATGTGATGTAAAATATGAAGTAAGCTCTTATATAAATACCTCAAACATATTTCTAGGATTGTTTTCTCTTCAAAAAATATCCAGTATTTCTAACATTTTCTTGTCTGAGTTCATGCTACTGCTTTATATTATTATTCTAGAGCACAATATAGCTGCTAACAAACAGTTTACCTTTAAAATCAGACAGAAAACACAAAGTGGCTAAAGCAGTTTTTGAAAAAAAATCCCATAGCTGTTGAAGCGTTATTTTAAAAAACAAAACAGAGTTTGAGTAAAAGTTTTATATTTAATCACTCTATTTGTCCAAGCCAACCATGTCTGACATTAAAATAAACAATTAGTTGAAGAAAAAAGGGTGGGCTAATACTTTTTTTTCATTACTGTAGTGTAGTTTGGCCTAAATTAAGAACAGACATGAACAAAAATGACAGAACGGCACAAACTCAAAGTTTATTTTGTGTTCATATGTTATTAATGTGCACTGCTCTGACATAAACAAAACGATAAGAGAGCTGATTATGTAAAATCGCTATATAGGGAAATTATTATACGGCTTTAACCTATTTGTAGAACAGAACAACAAATTACAAACAGTTACATCAATGGCAAAAGTTGTAATTAAAACTTTTCACATATTGCAAGTATACAAAGGTCAGCTGAAATGCTTTTGGAAACCAGTACAATAAATAAGATACATTTTTTACAGATTATTTGTTTCTAGAGCTAAAATCTGGGTAATTTATCAAAAATATGTTTTCTTGACATTTCTTCAAATTATTATTTCTGAGTGTAATTATAATTAGGATCAATTATGATGAAGAGAATAATACAAAAAAACAGGTGACTGCACAAAAAAGTTGATTAGTCAAAACTTCCCTGATGCGTGAGCAGTTCAATACTTTAAAAGTTCAGCTGGAAAAATGCAACGAATGAGATCTGCAGTGATCAAAATTATCTTGAAAATGTGAAAATGGGTCATATGTTCTTCTGTGCTAAACTTAAAACCATTACAGTACATCTGACACATATTGTATCTGCAAAGGTCCATTTGAGACCTAAACGTCTTGACCACAGGTAGAACTTTAAAGGACAACATCGGTAAAGTTTTTCTTAATATTATATTTAATGCTGCAAAAGACAGAGGCTAAAATTGTTATTAGTGATAGTTTAAGGTTTGTTTGTTTTTTTCCTTCAGATATTTAAAGTGTTGTTAATACTGTATTTTTTTTTTATTATAGCAAAAACAAATTTGCTGCCATGAAAGGCCATTTTTAAACTTTTCATTAAAATGGAAAATTGTCAGTTGTTAGTCAATAAATATAAGTATATATATATATATATATATATATATATATATATATATATATATATATATATATATATATATATATATATATATATATATATATATATATATATATATATATATAAATATATATAAAGTATATCACGAGTAGAGATGCAGCAATTGGCCCCAAGATTAGAATCATCTAATTTTCCTTCAAACAATTTTTTCCATTCATTTCCTGAATGAGAACTCCCACCTGATTGTAAATACATAAAAAATATAAATCAGATAATATTAGGGAATATATACGTTGATTTTATTAGTTTAATGTTTATTTTATATCTCTAAATTGCATGTTGTTTTAAAAAAAAAACTTAAAAAAAATGTGATCAGTCAACTTTTAGTAGTTGAAGGGAAATAATTATTAGTTAGGAAAAGCCAGATTGGTACAGATATATTAATGCAAATTTTTTATCTAAAGACATCCATAACTTTTCCCCTTTTAATTAAAGATTAATCATTCTTACTGAAAAGAAAGATTGGTGCTTTAATGGGCCACATACACATTAATATAGATTCTTGAGATTAGGTTATTGTTGGGGTTTAATAACTTCTTTCCTGGATATTCTTTGGCTGCGATAATACTTACTATAATTAATTACTTTAGTGGTTGTCTGATTGGATTTTGAGACCCAAATATAATCTGATGTATCTTTCAACTCTGCTTGTTGCTCAGAAACAACCTGTCAAAACAGGCAGTATGAATCTATTAAAAAGGCCAAACAGTTTTCAGTAAATATTCAGTCAAGGTGTAAGATCCAGAAGAGGACAGGCACAAAGCAGACACAACTAAACCCAACGACACTGTAGACCATATAACGGTAAGGAAGCTCTACTTTCATCTGTTGTCTCGCCCGCCTCACGTCATCCGACGGCAGTCCGAAAAGTCGGCACAAGAACGGGATAGTCACTGCTTTCATGACCATTCTTGTGGCGAGCAGGACGGCGATTCCAATGACGAAGCGCAGCACCGAGCGCAACAGCAGGCCTGAAGTGATTGGTGGTAGAGTTAGAGGCAGAGAGGACAGCGGTGGATCCTGCAGCAGCCCAAGCTGATAGTTCACATGTGAAGCCAGAGCTGCTCCGGCCCCCGTGCCAAGAGCCTGAGCGGTGTCGCCACGAGACGTGCTCCATGAATCCAGAGAGAAAGCTACGAGTCCCAGGCTCACGTGTGACACGATGATGACGAGAGGAGCATAGCGGTCCATCATGTAGTAGGTGTCAATCTTATCTAAGGTTGGCTGGAAGAAGGCGAGGACCAGAAGGCTGTACAGGAAGCCGCTGATTACTTCCTGCAAAACAAAAAAATAGAACTCATAAAAAATGAAAAGCTGTTTCTGAGCATCAAGCATCATGTTTCAAAGCCTGCAGAAAAATATATATACATATGTATATATATAAATAAGCACTTATGCTTTCTGCCCTAAAGGAGGCGCCATGCCTCCATGGTTCTGTCAGCATAAGTTGGAAAAGCTCTGAAAAAAAAAATTAATATCAGGTGATCCTCTGACTGTTAAACCGGTTTTACTATTGGTTGATACAGATTATAGCCATTATCTCTACTAATCAGCTGCAGGGTCACAGGCGGTCAGGTCATACCATCATCTACAGCCTGTCAAATGTTTATGGTCCACTTCTAGCTACGGGAACATTTCCAAGAAAATATGGCATTATCATCAATCCGCGCATTACTCACAGGGTTACAATATGAACAGAACTAATAATGAAACAGTTTGTCTTTATATCACTGATTATGATACAGAAATATTTGAAAGTAAAGAACAGATTTTCCTTTTCTCTTTGTCATGAAGATTGTTCAGTTAACCTAAAAAAACAAACTTGAAAGAAAGGTGTTTGTTGTCAATAGAGAATTAAACAATCCTTCAGTCAACAGCGGCGTGTCAGCCCAGAGGAACCGGTTTAAACTTATTAAACTCTCTCAGTTAAAAGAAAAACAAACTAACCAAAAAGCATGTTAACAAAAACTTTTTTAATAAAATCAATACTTCATTTTCCTCCCTTATAAAGACTTTTATCTATGATTTAAATATGTTGGCACATAAAAACCCATGTCATTAGCTAAAAGTTAAAAGATATTTACAAGTCTAATTATGGAGATATTTCTTGCTAAAGAAAATTCTCGGTTACAAAAAAGTTATTTTTATTTAAACAGATTCTTGGCTGTCAGGTAATATACGCTAAATCAAAACAAAAAACGATTTAAACTAAATGTGCGATCAGTTCTGTTAAATATTTTCATGACGCATCATTTTGTTCGCTCTCGTCTGTTTTCCATCTGCACAATGTCACTACCACTCTATTAGCATTAGCATCTCAGTCACTGAAATCTATATCAGGCTTGGGTATTAAGAGCAGTGAAAGCCCATTAAACGAGACAAACACATTACTGACAGCCAGAGCGGGATCACAGCCTTCCAAATATCACATCTAAGCAGTCATATGCAGTTAAATCACATTTATATGCCCACAGGGGCTGTTGATCTGATATAATGTGCCGATCCTAAAGCAAAGAGAAAAACTAGAACTCTGTGTGAGGTTCCTGCTTCCTCACAGCTTGAGATAATCATAATACTGAGCTGTAAGTACAGCTTTCCTTAAAAGCAGGTCAAACGACTACCAGAACAGTAACCTCCACAACAGAAAAAGCTCCTAAAAAGGTTGTAGAAATAAAACATAGGAGTAATGGTTGATTTTTGTATTTTCTTTCTATTTCTGAAGGTTTTTTTTATACAAAGGTAACCACTGTCATTCCAATGTTTCTATCCAGTGAGAAACACTAACCTGCATGCACAACTAAGGGTGTAAATCACACCCATCATGGTGATTCAATTCAGTATAAATTTCCTGATTCGATTGTTTTCGATACTTAAGAATACACCACAATATGATTCAATTTGATTTATTGTTTTTTTTTTTTTACCTTACAGGCTAAACAAGGTTGCAAATTTGAAATAAATCAATGAAAGCTGTAATATCGTTATGCATTGTATTTGAGAAACAACAGCAAATAACAGAGGTAGTAAAGTTGTACTCCACCTAGGCCTATTAAAACCTCATTCACTGAAAAATAATAATGCCTCTGCGTTATAGATTCTCAAAGGCCTTGTATCAAAAAAACTACAAGAGGAAAGAGTGTAATGGGTAAATGAAGTGAGGTAGGAGGGCAAAACAGCTTTAGCGCCACCATAGCAAGGGAGTCAGAATTACGTCCAGGAGCAAATGGATAAAAATAGGCTGGAGGGGGAAAAAATATGAATCGGTACTCTTGCGGACGTGTTGATGCATCGGATCGTTGGCTGTGGGATCGATGCATCGATACAAAACGACTATTATTTACACCCCTATGCACAACCTTCCCTGATGCTGAAGGTATATCAGCAGACAGCAAGGTACTGTGCATGCATGCCAATCTGATGTCATCATAAACCAAGCTTAGGTAGAGGTCAAATTTCTCAACTTCTCTAAGAATATGATGCATCTAAAGTCAAATCAATGAGCTGAGGTGGGTCATCCGTGAGAGCTGAAGCAGATCCACATCTTCCATCTTATAAAGTTATGAAACTGATATGATTCTATCATTTACAACCACCTAAGGAGCAAGTTAAGTTGTGCAAGCAGATATTCACACCTGAAAGTTATCAGTTAACTTGGAAGCAGGTGATATGAGACGCCGGAGGTGTCGGGATTCAATTTCATTTGAATTCAATTATTCATGGTGCTTACCAGAACAGAGTGCATGCCCATGTAGACCCGGCTCACGCAGACCAGCACACTCCAGCTGAGGGCCAGGCAGAAGCCAAAAAGGAAAGGGTACTGGAGGAGAGAGCATGGGGGTTAAAACAGCTGATTCTTGAATAGGCAATCCCATAGAAATTAAAATATTTATTACAGCAAATATTTATTACAGTATTATATCTATTACAGTGTTATTACAATATTACATATTGAGCTTTTTTTTGGACGAATCCTAGCAGAAAAACTGAAGGGCAGCACCAACAATAGGAGGAACCCAGAACAGCAGCTATGCTAATGCAACAAAATTTAATTTATTGCTATTCGCTTATCTGTCTGTCCTTGGGAGGAACTTTTAAATAAAACTCTTGGTGATGCAAAACTCTGGATATTTGTTGAATTCCTGTCATTTTAGAAACTATAGAAAAGGTCACTGAGAGAAAGGGGAGGTAAGACTGGTTTCATTCTGCAGCACATTCATCCAAATGAGCAACATCAGCATTCGAACTTTAAAAGGAGCAAAAGTCATTGCTTGTTTATAAAAGCTTGGCAAAAATTAGGTGGTGTTTCGCATTAAGTTAACCTTTAGAAGCCCACAAAAAACATAGGAAATCCTTTGAAGAAAATTTAAAAGACCCAATAATAATGTAATGTTTATTCTAATTTGTTCCAATTTTGTAAAATTTTTGTTAAAAAAAAAAAAAAATATATATATATATATATATATATATATATATATATATATATATATATATATTTCTTATTTTAAACTATTGGAATGTGTGATCGGTGCCAAACAATGTGTATTTATGGACGTAGACCGACATTATAAATAGAACCTAAAGCTTGTTTCAGTCACATTGATTGTAAAAATATAATATAATCCAATGTTTATAAATTGGAAAATGATGTTAACAACGGTCTGCAACAGGTTGGGTTACTATTGAGGACCTAAAAGTAACTCAAACAGAAAAACAGTCATAAAATTGACATTTAAATCTCATAATTTGAAATCCAATTTGAAAAGCAATTTCTAATTGTAAACTGAATTATTAAAATAGGAATTGTAAATTTTAGTTACTAATCCATTATTAAATATGGGCATCTTAAAATCGAGTTGCTCCTCAGATATAGCCAGCTCTCTCATTGGTTAGACTGCCACACTTGGTTCAAAAAAAAAAAAAAAAAAAACTGAAAAAAAAATGAGAGCTGGAAACATCTGAGGAACATCTGTGATGGTTTTTAGGGACCAGATAGCTCACAGGAAATATAAACGGAGAGGGGAAGTAATAAGTTGGATTTTAAAAAATAAGTTGGAAAAGAAAATGAAAGAAGGAATTACTCTTTTAAATATGATACGAGGAAATATATTCATAATCAGAGTCATTTTTTTTTATCTTAATTTAGAAATAGGATTTGAAAAGACATGTTTTAAATCCCTGTATTTAATAATGGAATAATAATAATACAATAAAAAATTACATTCCTTTTTAATAATTCAATTTAAAATGTGCAATCAGAAAAGGCATTTTAAATTGGATTTCCAATTGCATGATTTAAATGTTAAACATGAAAAGATTGTTTTTCTTTTT